>NC_041395.2:49008113-49339780 GCF_900747795.2 Erpetoichthys calabaricus | reverse complement strand
GAGGCTTATTGCAGCAAATTGACTGTCAAAGAATTCCCATAAAACAAAAGCTAAGATTAAGTTCGATTGATGGTGAACCCATTTGAAGGGTTTTGTTGAATTTATAACTCCTGCACTAATTTGGCCTACAGGGTAATTACATGATGAAAAATAAATGTGTTTGAACGTTTACCCCACCTTGCCTCAATTATACTCCTGGAGAATTAAAATTATGGGGAAGTGAATATTTTGGAAGTTGTCTGTAAATTGCCATTGTTAACTCAACACTATAGTCTATATAAGTGATATTTAAATCTTTCTCAAAACAAGGAACTTGGTGTTCTTTTTTTATGAGAGTGCTTTCAAAACTATGCAAGAAAAATTTGTAAAGTTGAAGAAATGTATTCCATAATTTTTCTTGAATATGAGATAACTAGATCCAGTACAGTTTTGACTAATCTGAAACACAACAAATCTTAAATATGATAGAACCCAAGAATTTAAGTCAATTTCTTGATTTGTGAGGTTTGCAAAATCATCAACAGTTCCACCATTGTCCCATAAAGTCTAAATAGAAAGGCTGTACAAGCCTTTGATGCTTGAGGATCAAAAATTTAACTTCCTAAAAGAAATGGCTATGTCTTCCCACATAGTGAATTATATAAATACCTGTATATCAATCTCCCATTTAAGACTGAATTGGACTAGAGCTCGTACTTTGACAGTATTGTGCAGAGACAGGGAGGTGACATTTGTGCAGGTTTTATTTAAGAAAGTTAACCTCCACTGAAGAAAATGATGATGTTGGTAACAAAAACCTTTAGCAGTAAAACTCATAGAAAAGTGGTGCCATTTATTGGAGGAAGTGTAAGACTCATTCATGATTTTTACTCATCATGAAGACTTGCTGCATTTAAAGTCAACTAATTAATTTAATACAATACAGTCCAGGTGGTCTTTTTTCATTCACTATCATTTAATTATTTCTTATCAAGCAGGAAACAAAAACCAGGCCAACACCCTTTTCCAGCAATTTGATAATAATAAAGAAATATGAAAACCGGGGAATATTTTACCACCAGAGAATTACTTAGTAACCAGACTCAGAGTTGTTCTTGTAGAGTTTACTGCAGAAGTCACTGCAGCTTTATGGTCTCAGAACATACTAACAAATACACTTGAAGGCTCTATAGGTAGCAGGATCAGATTAGAGAAAGGTGCCCAATTCAGATTCAAATATAGATGGACATCTGGGATTTTAACTAAATAATGAATAATGAACTGTTAAGACTTTATACTTTTGATGGGAGTCAATGAATGAAGATTTTAAAGATTATGAACTTGCCTGCAAAAGACTGATCAAGTTCCCCTATATGATTATTGCAAAATTCCTCCTCCTGGTGACTTTTTGTAGGAGTTTCACCACTACAAAGCTTAACCACTACTTTGGTAGTACTCGATTGTTTTTCTACAAACACTCCATTAATCCCCTTAAAGAATTTTCTTATATCAGAGAAACTGGTAGTTATGTTTGTTAAAGACATTTCATTTACATCATTTTGTGTACTACTACTACTACTACTAATTCAAATATCCCATAGATTATTCTCATTATATCATAATATTTTCATTTGTATTCTGCCTTATTGCACCCATTGTCTATTGCACCTTAGTCTACTATTTACACATTTCGTTGTACCTATACAATGACAATAAAGTTGAATCTAATCTAATCTAATGTGAAAATCACCAGGCCTGTCTATGCTCCAACTATCAAAAAGGTGTGTAAATAGTTGTATTAAGTGCTTTGGGATGGCGTTTGCTTTTGAAAGGTAGTTTCTGCACAGGATTCTTCCATCAAATGTTAAGTCATTAGCCATCAGACACACAGTGACTTTGGGAGAAATTTGAACTGGCAATCCTGTGGCTTCAAGCTCTCTTCTTTAGTCATCTACCCGTCTTAAAAAAGTGGAGAGAGAGACATGCATTAAATATTTATACATCATACAAGACTGCTTGTTTTGACGCAGAAAGAAACAAGCCTCTCAAAAAAAAAGTCATTCTTTGGCCTATAAGGCTGAAATTATTCAAATGCAACTTTAATTTCACCTTACTTTTACTGGACTGTGATAACCTGAAATAACTTGTCCCACTAGGTGTTACATTAAAAAAATAGCATTATATATTCAGAAATCTAATTAAATATGTTTATTCATGTTATCATATGCTGTCCTCATTTTCAAGACATCACGATATGAATCATTAAGTTTCAGCTAAATTGGTCTCTAGGGCCCATTCACGCCTCAGAGCTGGTCAGCCCCCATCCCACAGAAGGCAAGTATGCTGCAGAGCCAGTAGGCAGATTCGCCATTTCTAAAGGCCACGCTTTGGGTACAGAGCCAGGCTTCAAGCTGTGAGGTGAGCAAAAAGAAAATAGTGAAAACAGTGACAGACCGCCCGTCAGAGCCGGTCTTCAGCTTGATTAATGAGGGCATTTGAAAGACAATTAGCAGGAGCAGGCTTGCCTTCAACTGCCTTATCAATCAGTCCCCTTTAATTCAAAGTGTAGCACCTTCTGTCACAAAAAAGAGGAGATCACAGCTCTGCAGGCTTTGAGCGAGCTGCATGTTGAGCCATAGAAAGGTATGCGGAATTACTTTTACGAGAGGTAAGAAGCTGTTAGCTGTCACTTGGGTGTATTTCCCATTATTTCTGGTTTCATTGTTTTCTCATGCATTCCTCGCACACATTTGTGTTTAAATAAAGTAACTTTAATACTCTATTATTGAACAATGATTGACTAGCTTTAAAAGAGGTAATAACATAAAACTGGTAGTAACAAAACAATTTTTCAAGAACTAATAGTCAACAAGAGCACTCAACAGTTCTTACATTTGGCAGCTCTTCAGTAATTCAATAAATCAGCCTTCATTTTGCATATCTTCGCTACCACACCTGCCTCGTGAAACAGCGGAATAAATGGCAATGAAGATCACATTAATTTAAAACCTGTAATTGAATGAAAAATAGACCACTTGCAAAAGTACAAAATGTATGGCCAAAATTATGGAATTTCTATAAACAAGGAAGAAAGGATTTACACACAAATTCTACAATTAATGAGAGTACATCAGATTCAGTAGTATTATTGTATATGTGTATGAATACTCTAAAAATAAAAATGTGCATTTCACTGAATTAACAGAAAAGTATGACATTTTCACTTTCATTTTAATGAGCTTATTGAAGGATTTTCAAATGCTGTCTAGAATTTTGACACCTTATGTGAATAGTGTATGGGCTGTATATATCTGAATGTTTTTGTGTTAGTTGTAATAAAATAAAATAAAAAAACATCCAAATATTTCATGTGCTTTCTGACACAGCAGCTGCTGAAATGGAATGTAAAGTCTTTTATCAAGTAGAAGCATTGGGTTTTGGGGGAGAACCAACTCTGGATGGGATGCCAGTAAAAAGCAGACAACTCTAATGCTGGTTCATTTTAAAATGTAACACACCGTTGTTTGGGAGAGCAACTAGTGTTGGCTTGAAATGTGGGGTGATGCCTCCCCACCCGCCCAAATATATGAAAAAACTCTACTTAAATTAATTACGTAAAAGGAAATAATCATGAAATAAATTTGTTGATTTCAACAACGTGCCTAGTGTCAGTGCATGTCAACATCCATTAAAAATTGGTTCTGACTTACATTTGTTTAATTTCTGTGTGAATAACTGTATTTCCTGATTGAAGGGCGCCAACCTTAATGAGGGTGAATGTAAGTCCTTGATCTTTTGCAAAGCAGGTGACCTGGTTGCTTTTAGATTTTTAAAGGGATGCAGCTCTCTGAACCCCAGACACTCCCACCTTTATTGGCAGCAAATTAGTATTGTTTTAGTTTTTTTTAATCTAATATGATTAGATTGGGGCGGAGTGGTGGTTCTGAGGCTAGGGATTTGCACTGGTAATCGGAAGGTTGCCGGGTCGAATCCCGTAAACACCGAAAGTGACTCTACTTTGTTGGGCCCTTGAACAAAGCCCTTAACCTGCAATTGCTCCGTTCTGGGTATGACGTTAATCTGTACACTGCAAAAAATGAAATCTTAACAAGCCAGACAATCTTGAAAAGAAATAATAGATCTTGTTTTTTTATTTTAAGAATAACTGACTTGAGTAGATTTGTGTGTGTACGATATATAATCTCATTTTTAGAAAATTTAACAAGTTAACAAGTTAAACTTTCTCACTATATTGGCAGATAATTTTGCTTGATTCTAATACCTTTTTCTTGTTTTTTATTTATTTTTTCTCATTTTTTCACACTGATTTTTTGCAGTGCACCCAGCCCTACATGTAGGCCCTCCAACCTGCAGGGAAAAACCTGGGGGTTGGTGGCAGAATTGGCTCTCCGGCCACCATAAAAAACCTCACACTGTTCCATTCCATCTGAACTTGTGTGGTGCTGAGGTGTCACCCGTTGCGTGGCTACACTCAGGTCCCAATCTGGGATCCTGAGTTGGTTCATCATGTGGTGGGTGCGGCAATGCGCTGTATCAGCATGTGCTCCTAACCTCTCTCTAATGTGATTGGACAATCGTTGACACACTATTTCATGTACACCTCAATCACTGGTTCACAGTTCACACCCTTCATTAACGTAACTACAGATGAGTGAGAGCAACTTTACAGAGATGGTAATTTCAAGTGGAACTCTCAGTAATCAAAGAAAATTCAGTTATTTCTTTAATGAAACACCCCTTCATAAAGTGTTCACTTGAAGAACAAAGAAGATAATGGAGCTTGGACTAGACTGACCTAACTTTAGAATTCAGCAGCAGGCAAGAGATCGAGGATGAGCTTACAGAACAACTTTTTCCCATTCTTGTATTAAAAATGGAGTTGGAAAACTGGAAGTGATGTAACTAATGTCTTTTTTGCTTGCCCTGTTTGCTGTTTCAAAGTGTCAGTAATGAAGCATTGTGGATAACAATGAGGGCACGAGGCCAAAAACATCTTTCTAAAAAATGCAAGCAGCATGAAAGTAGCCGCAGTCATCTAGACTAGTGTTTTTCAGCCAGTGCGCCACAGTACAGTGGTATGCCATGGAAGTAATAGTGCAGCACACTTGGGCCTGAACCTGAGAGGGACAAGCTCCACAGATGGTCAAAAAAATGTCTCGGGAAGGTAGGTGTACCTGGAGAAGTTGGACTAAAAGCACCTCCGCGATCACCATGTTGGAGCACTTCTGATCTGTCTCCTGGCTGTTAGAGCCCCTCTGCCCTGGGTGTGTGGTTGCCAGCTGGTGGATAGTGGGCATACGAGTTTCCTCTGAGCCTGAGGGGGGCAAAGCTTGGAGATGCCACCAAAGTGCTCACTAAGTGCCATGTCTGCGAACACTAATATCAGAGCTCCTTTTTTTTTGGCTTCTCTGGTAGTGCCACTCCTTTGGGCAGTTGAGCATGTGTATGAGATGTACTGTATTCATGTTTGTGGTTAGTAAAACAGTGGCGTGTCTTGGGATGATTTTGGATACAAAAGTGTGCCACCAAAGAAATCAGGATCTACATAATAGTATGAACCTAATTTTTTTTGACAAGCTTAGTGAAATGTCTCAGTTTAATCAGAAAGTAATTGTGAAATTTTCAGGCCTAAAGGAACTGACAGCAACATGTTCAAGGAAATATAGGTAAAGGCAGAATAAGATTTAGTTTGGACTTGTCCTGTGGGTGTAATACAACACAGGTTGGGGGGCGAGTTATGTTTTAAGATGAGGGGTCTGTGGATCTTACAATGTGAATTTGTACCCAGGTGAGGTAAGCCTAACAAACCTGCATATTACTGGGCAGACTGGCAGCAAGTGTAGAATAAAATTAGAGTGGGAATGACTATTGTGGGTGTGATAAATGATAAACTAGAATGCCAGAAAAATCAGAGGACTAGTGATTGTATGATATGGATTTATAGAATAGAGTGGGAATGGCTAAGGACTGGGCATTCCCAGCACCAACAGAAGAACCTGGTTATTCCATACATGGCTGATGTGTCCGAAAAGTTAAAAATGATTTTTTTTAAACATCACATACCTGTCCACTTCAAACCCACTAACACAGTGAGACAAAGACTCATCCACCCCAAAGACTGGATACCGAAACAGAAGAAGAGCAATGTAATATATGCTGTTCAATGCAGTGAAGAGTGCCCTGAAATGTACATTGGAGAGACCAAACAGCCGCTACACAGGAGGATGGCCCAGAACAGAAGGAGTAACACCTCGGAGCCGGAATCAGCTGTGTACCTCCATTTGAAGAACAAAGGACACACATTTGAGGACATTAACATCCAGATATTGGATAGAGAAGACAAGTAGTTTGAGAGAGGGAAGCTTTGCATGTGCAAATCAACAACCCCTCATTCAAAAGAGGTGGAGGCCTTCGGCATAAGTTGTCTTCAGTTTATCATGCTGCCCTTTCATCCATCCCCAGGAAAATCAGGCCCAATTCACACCTCCACCATGTGGACCACTCTTAACAATCTACTCTATGGGGGTAGGAGGGGTTGTCAAAAGGTGTGATGGTTACATCTACTCACAACTCCCCCTTGCTTTGTTTAACTTGACGAATCTATACAGGGCAGGTGTGAAGTGAAAATAACCTGGAGGATAAAATTGTGGTCACTAACAACATTCCCCAGACTGACGAAGCTGCTTGGATGAGCAGTGAAACGTATCTACCTAACAAGAAAGAAGTCCAGTTAGTGTTGTGTCAAGTTCGCAAATAGATTCTAATGCAAGCTTTACACACGACTAATTACACAATGAGTACACATAAAGACAGATTTTTTTAAACAGATAGGAAAGCAAAGTAGTTTGATACTGATAAACGTAAATGGAGCTCAGCAATATCTGTCCATTTATTAACTGTTGGCCATTTTTCAACAGTAGAGAGGAAAATAAAGACTTCAGTTAGCAGCATCCCTGGAACAAAATACTTCTGAGGGTCTATAGTCAGTTGAGCACAAAGTCAGACACAATTTCAGGGTTTTAGTACATTTATTATTTTTACACTTCCATGTAAACCCTTGGGCCATGACATGCACCTAGAGCTGCTACAGTGGCCCAAGGCCTCTCTAGTTAAAAGATCAGAAACCTCTCCCGCCATGATAGCAAACTATAGTTCTCTTCCAAACCTGACACCCTCACCCCTTCACCCTATTCATTTGAAAAATCAACTTCTCTTCATGTGAAAGCCCTTCCTCTTCACCAATAAGACTAGTTCTTCATGTAGGCTTCAAAACCTGCTTGCATGTGTCACACATGCGTGTCTGATCACCATCTGGACTCTATTAAGGTGTGTAGTTGCATCCAAGGACAAGAGGGGCATGATCACTAATCATGTCATCTCTTTTTGTCTCTGCATTGCTAAGAAGCCGCCACTTGAAGGCAACTGAACTCCATCACCCAGCATCCCAAAGGCCCCAGTGATGTGGACTGGGATACTACAAAACTGAGATGTTCCCAGAGAAGGGTGTCTCACATCAGGAAGAAGCCTCCATTATGACGAAACTTACGAAGCCTGATTTCTGTTATACAATGGAGCATCTGTTTATGTTTGAGTCTCTTTGACTTTTTGAGTCTCCAGTCACCATTCCGTTTATCACACATGTATTTGGATACGAAATGACAACCTTACAATAGTGGTTTGAAGCAGCTTCTATGAAGAACGGTGACAGAGGCAGGCCAAGCTGCAACAACATCAAACAGGAACAAAGCGGAAGTCAGGTCCAAAAGAATATCAAAGGTTTAAAAAGTTAGTGAGTCAAGTGAAGGCATTCATTTTATTGGGAGAGCTTTTATCAGACAATGTCATTCCAAGACATGGTACAAGTACACTTCCTGGCTTTTTCTACAACTGCCGCCTTGAGATTTTAAGTAACTTTAGTGTTCTTAAATGGGTGTTGGGGACTGATTTGGTAACATTATTGTTCATAATCTAACAATTAGCTACTAGCCCACAATGACTGCTATCAGTCATCATCTCTGATATCTCTTAACATTTTCAGAGTGTTTCTTTTTCAGTCCATGGTCATGTAATATTGAAGCCTTTCCTGGTAAAACTGGGTACAATGCAGGAGCCAAACATGGGTGAGGGAATCGGATGCCAATCTGTCTCTTTCTAATATCTGAGCCACATAAGAAATGCTACATTTGTTTTTTAATTGAGAGAAGAACCCGAGTAGCTACAGCATCTGGATAGGTGGTCACAGAAGAGTGGTATAGTCTTTTAAAACAACCGTAGAAACTAACCCATGTCAAAGACTGAGGAGAAAGCAAAGCGAAATCAGCAGAGATGAAGTACTGATATCAGCTTAAATATTTCAAAGCAGAATACCCTAAGAGAGATCAGGACATCAATAATGTGCCAGTAGCCATGAACAGATAGTATGAGACAAAGGGATAAAAAGCTGACGTTTAAGCAGAAAAGGGAAAATTTTCATGGTTCTCTAACTAAAAAAATACATTAAAGAAATGTAAGGATAGAAGTACAAGGAAAAATGCTGCAATAAGCCTGCCAGAAATGGAGAAACACATGTAACCCTGCTAGCAATGTGCTCAGGGGATGGAAAATTAGAAACTAGGAAGCCAGAAGCAGAAAAAATGTAATTAAAGATAATAAACTGCCTCTATAGCCCAGCTAGGGAAATCGGATCTGTTGCAAGAAGGGAAATGAACAGTGGAAATGATCTAAAAAAAAAAAGAGGTGGTCTGGCTGTGTTTATGTGAGCAGTCAAGGTGGCAATAAGCAGTACGTTAATTTAAAAAGATGTTTAGTCAGAATAGAGCAACAGCTAATAAAACCACATTTTCAGGCTTCAATTCTGGGAGAGGAATTAGTGGTTTGCTTTAAAGGCTAACTTCCTCTTTTATTTCCCCTTGCTCTTCCAGTCCCATAAAGACAGACAAATTATGGGTATTAGACACCAAGTGAGGATGGGGAGGGTCAGGAAAAAAATACACCTGATAAGAGGGTCCAGGGGGGAATTCATGCTGCATCTTAACACCTTTCATCCATTTGTATGAAAGTGCTTGAGACAAACAGTTAAAACCAAAACAATCAGATAACATTTGAGGAAAAAATTGAATGAACTACCTGGGATTTAATGAACAAGAAAGAATTTGCAGCAAAATGGTGGCCTACATAAGAACTACATCTACATAGCTTAATAACCTTTTAAAATAATTGTGATATGATCTACGATCATGATTTTCATATTGAGTTTACAGAGAGGACAACATACAATCGTGGAAGAAGTCATTTTCTTCTCTTCCACGAATGTGGAGTCTACTGTACATTTAAACTTTAGAATAGAAGTATTATGTACTTGTTATGATAGATCTGTTATTGCTGATTTTTATATAACTCAAAGAAAGCTTTTATTAAAATCTACATAGCAGTAAATGACCAACAGACTGGGCTCTCTCAAGCTTTCTTACTGCCTTAGGAGAAGGTTTAATTGGCTCCCTGCACCCTAGGCAGTCCTTTGATTGAATAATAAGAGTATCATTAATATAATATAAGCAGTACATATAACATATAATAGTACATAACAGTAATATAACATAAGAGTATCATTAATGTAGGATGTTTGCTATTTGATATAGTATTGCTAGCTTTATTTATGTAACTTTTTTTGTAATCTGGTAATTTAAATGGATTATGAAAAGATTCAATATTCACATACATGTATGCATTTTATTTGGGCAATAGGTATATATTTGTTTTGTTGAATTTTAAAGAAAACTAGCAGTGCACTAAAAATATTAGGTAAATGAATGGATATTTGAGTTAGCATTTTAGAACTGAGTGTTTTTTTTTTTTTTTTTACAAAATGTGTAAACACAAATACAAAAATATTTAAATATAACAAAACAACATCGTTATTATTACTGTTATTTATTTATCAGTTTCCGTAGACAACTTACAAAGCAAGTTATAATACATTCAAGAATGAATAGAAGGTGCAAGCCTCAAAAGCAACAGAGAACAAAATAAAAAAACTGAGCAAGACAGAGTAGTACTACTACAATTAGAGTACTATATACAGTAATTATGTCTGCAGCTAGACTAAGACAAGCATCAGTGTCTTGAACTCTTTGTCAGTACAGCAGATATCCTGTAGAAGAAACACTAAGCAATTCCAAAATGGTTAATAAAATGGTGCATTTTCAAAAGACATCTAAATATGAGCAAGATGGGCCCAGATTGAATAGCCAAAGGCAGATCATCCCTACGCTAATAAATACGTTAATTTCTTGATAGCAGTTTCATTTTACAAACAGAATACCATTTTTAAAAAGTAAATAATAATAGCAACAATAATATGTCTCAAACAAGCCTGGCAAATTTGGCATAAAGTTCTGGATTGCAGCAGATGTATTGCAAGAAAGGACAACAGACCTTGGTTGGAAACAGTTGCTCATCAACAGTAACACTGGTCTACAAAAAAATATTTTTTTGTTTGCTACTAGGAACTTCAGAGCAGCTCTTTATTAAATTTTTTACACTGATGTCATAAATGAAATCGGAATTAAGCTAGCACGTCAGGTTTTTGAAATACACATCATTGACGTTTTGACACTTTTAAATATCAATATAATATATCAACACGATATCAGGAGTTTGGACTGTGTCCCACCAAAATTGTATTGATGTGTTTATTCTGAAAACAAACCACAAGACGATACCAGAGACACGTTAAAGCGTATTTATGTCAATTTACCTCAATATAAAAGTGAGGTCAGTTTGAGCAAAAATGTTGGAGGCACTTGCTTTTGCGCTTGTACTGCACATCCGTCTCTTTTTGCAAGAACCAACAGTAGTCACCCATCTTGCTTGGAGTGAATTTTCCCTGATATCAGTTTTCCATCAACTTTATATCATGATGAAATCTATCCCTATACTTATCGCTGACATCGCCCAGATTTGGTGGATAAAAGTTGAGTGGAGAATGTAAAAAATGCATGTTCAGTGACATTCTGGCTCCCATAAGCTGATATGCTTTCAGTAGGTTCATCACAAGCTCAGCATTATTCTCTGCTCTGTGACTGTCAAGAAAATTCTGGACAACCCGCACGAATGCTTCCCATGCTGCTGATTCAGTGGGCTTCAGTTTCCTTTTGAACTCATCGTCAAGCATCAGTTCACGGATTTCAGGGACAACAAAAACACCTTCCTTAAGTTTGGCTTCACTTTTCTCAAGACCAAACTTATTTCTTAAATGCTGAAAAGTAATGGTGAATCTAACAAACAAAATGTCCTGAAATGCAATGTTATGTTTAACAGTAAAACCTCTGCCTACTACACCGTCATGTCTGAGTTGTGTCATTATGCTTTAGAGTCATATAAGACTTGGTAATCAGTAACAAATATTTTTTCTATTAATTAAAAATTAATAAAACAAATGAATAATGACAAGGTAAACAACTCACAGCTGTTAGTAACGTTTGGCGAATTCTTTTATCTCAATGGCATCCCTAGTGGAATTACTGGTATTTATCAAAATGGTTTTCCGCCTTTACTGTCCAGTCACCCTAGTTGTCCAAGACCTGGAACATCATAACTAAAAAACGGGACGTTCTGGAGAAAAACGGTTTTCAGATTTGGAGTCAGAAAGTGAAACCTGTTAAAGTAAAGGTGAAAGACTCCCAGTAGCAAAATGCTTGTTGACCAGTGTAATATGTTGCCCAGGGTTGTATCTACAAAACGTTGCCAGATGTCCGAGATCGCAGCAAATCTGTTCTTTTTCACACGTTCTGCATGGGTGTCTTTGTTATCAAAGCACAAGTGCCGTATGGTAGTCTGATAGCAGTCATGGGGCATTGTATCTTTGATTGACAGTACAACAAATAGTTCCGAGCAGGCATCTACCACAGAACCAACTGTGGCCATTGCTGCTCCTGTGAAAAGAATGGAGATAAATGCCATCAACTCAGATAGGGAGAGGCAAGTTCGTTGTACCACGTGAATGTCACTGACAGAATAAAACTGAATAATAAAAAAAAAAAACGCTAACTCTTACAAACAGCCAAAATTTTCACCAGGTGTTACAAACTCAAATCAAACGTATGTTTTTATTATATTATAGTAATAGTAATAGCAGCTCACTACTCAAAACGCGGAGCACCCATACTCGAACTCGGAACCTTTTGGTTATAAGGCAGCAGTTCTTACCTCTACACCAGGGATCTCAAACTCCAGTCCTGGAGGGCCCCAGTGGCTGCAGGTTTTCATTCTGACATTTTTCTTAATTTGTGACCTGTTTTTGCTGCTAATGAACTTCTTTTGAATTAATTTGAATTGACTTGCTTTTTAAGACTTGTTCCCCGGAATTTCTTCATCATTCCTCTGAATTGCTTCATTTCTTTCCTTAAACAGAAATGAAACGTGAAGTGAGTGAGCCAACAGACGACCAACTAAGTCAGGGCCTCAAACTCCAACCAACTTCACTCCAACTAGTTGCTTAATTAGGTGCGAGTCTTGTTGTTAATTAAACCCGTTCTTTAATTCCATGGCTTGTTGCTTATCTCATTGTGCAATAGCATACGTTTCTGAAATTGTTGATTTTTTCTTTATTGTTCTTAAAGGACTGTTAAAATGTTTTGTGGACCTGAGCAAATCAACATTCCTGAGACCTTCACCCTTTTTATTTTCAGATATTGTATGATTGTCACAGTTTGTTGGTCATGTTTTGGTTCATTTTGTATCTCATTATTGTTTAGCTGCTAATTAAGGAAAACTAAACAATTATTGGGTCTGAGTCTTCAAGAGCAAGTCAATTAACATTAATTCAAAAGAAGTTCATTAGCACCAAAAACAGGTCACTAATTAAGAAAAAAGAATGAAAACCTGCAGCCACTGCGGCTCACCAGGACTGGAGTTTGAGATCCCTGCTGTAGACCATCCAAGAAGACATATCAACTTTCTGTCGATTGACATGAGTTTTTACTTCATTCACAGCCACATGTAAATCAAATGCTTTTTTTCCCCTTTGGTTATATTCTTGAATAAAAGCGCATGTGTTTATTTGATATTTGGATTAAAGTCTTCATACATTATACACTTCACGTCATTATTACTATAACATGGAAAACGTTTCTGTTTTAGATATGTGTTTAGCATTTCTTGTCTTGCATTTCCTGTCATCCTACATTTACCCAGAACGTTGTAGACATGGAACACACATGAAATGCATGTATTCCAAATACCGATATATTATTTATCCTATACAATTCCAGGCACCTCACACCCAGACAAACAGACTTGAGCTGGGAGAACTTCAGCTGTGTCGGTGGGGAATAGGATAGCAGGTCGCTTGTGCTGATTGACACATTTGCAAAATAAAGACACAGATGGAGAAGTGCAAAGGAATTTAAGGTGGCCCAGGATTACTTCAGGAATTCTAGTGTTAAAACTGCTTATACAGTAATCCCTCGCTGTATCGCACTTCGACTTTCGCGGCTTCACTCTATTGTGGATTTTATATGTAAGCATATCAAAATATATAACGCGGATTTTTCGCTGCTTCGCGGGTTTCTGCGGACAGTGGGTCTTTTTATTTCTGATACATGCTTCCTCAGTTGGTTTGCCCAGTTGATTTCATACAAGGGACAGCATTAGGGGATGGCTGAGAAGCTACCCAATCAGAGCACGCAGTTAAGTTCCTGTGTGCTGATTGGCTCAGCGACGGAGCGCCGAATTCGATTTCACTGCGTTAACCAGGAAGTCTCGTCTTGCTCATTCAGCATCAACGTGTTTTGCTGTGTAAAGAGTTAACTTTTGTGCTGTTTTGTGTTTATCTTTGTGCATAGTCAAGCCCTTCGTTATGGCTCCAAAACGATCTGCTCCTACTACTGCTTCAGGGGCCGTGCCCAAGTGCAAACAGAAGATGCTATCGATTGCCAAAAAGGTAAAAGTTTTGGATATGTTGAAGGCAGGGAACAGCTACACCGCTGTAGGACGCCATTACGGCATCAATGAGTCCACAATTCTTTTTATTTAAAAAGGAGGAAAAGCGTATAAGATCTACAGCCGCAGTGTCCTTTAACCAGGGCGCAACACAAGTTGTAAGTGGATGTAATAAGGCGGTAGTCCGGATGGAATCTGCTTTAGGGATTTGGATTGAAGACTGCCGGAAGAAGAACAACGGTGGTGCTACACAATCGCCTGAAGAGGCTCCTTTAGAAGAGCTGTAACGCTCTCCTTTGTTGTGCAGTAAAATTAAACTCCTCGTTATCGGACAAGTTGTCGTGTCATTGTTGGTGAGTAACCATAATTAATTTTCTACGTACAGTACTTATTACATGTACATAGTTTAGTGTCACTGTACACACATTTTACTGTATACAGTTTTTCTTGCATTGTTTGTATTTGTTGCTGGTGGTCTGTCTGTCGTAATGGCTGTAACATATGTGATATTGGAGACGCTCGATATCTTTAAAATAATATTTAGGTTTTACTGTATATAAACAGTGTGTTTACATACATAATTTCAACGAATCTTACCTAATATCTAAGAGAATACAAAGGGTTTATGCTGTATAATTGTGCGGGAAATGTATATAATAGTGTGGGAGAGTTTATAAGGGCTTAAAATATATAAAAATAACCATATGATCATATGGTTTTTACTTCGCGGATTTTCACCTTTCACAGGGGGTTCTGGAATGCAACCCCCGCGATCGAGCAGGGATTACTGTAATGGCAATGCACTCTGGTCTCAAAATAAAATAAACAAAGAATAAAAAACAAAAGTATATGTGTGCATCCAAAATTTGTATCATCCCAATGTTGAAATAAGGATAGAAATCTTGCTGAAAGGTAAAAATTGCTAAAGCAAAAATAAAACTACGAACCTGCACCTGAAGAAATAAGGACATTCACTGTAAAGTGTGCCTCTGTGAAGCTAAGTGCAATGCATCCTGGGATTTGGAACAAACCCTGAAGGGACTCATGTAGGTTGTCAACTGTTAGGACTAAACACAACTAATTTGTGAAAATAATATAAAACAGTATAACAGGGTTAATGGGAGTAGGACTGCTGTATTGGGTCTGTAAGTTTGTTAAGTCAGGGTCTGTATTGTTTAAAAAATTCTGCTACTGAGGTAGAGGTAGGTAGCTAGAGCCTTCTCTAGTAGTAGATACATTTTAGGTAGCCCTATTGGTGATTTTATAAGCCTTGAAAAGACTTAACAAAGCATTTGTAATAGACGTAATTGTAGTAGTTGAGGCAGTACAATCACATGAAAAGGGTACAGTAAAATTCTTACATGATTGTCTGACCAATATGCAGCATGTGTTCTCTCTCGTGTGCCAAGATAAACAGAAATGTATGAAAATACAGAACTCCATTTTATTTAATAGAAAACACAAATTAGCTTATCTAGTGTAAAATATTGTTATACTTTCATCTATAGAACTACTACTACTATCACAGTCTATTAGTCATTTGTTAAATCAAATGTTTAAGAACACATCACCTGATATAGGAATTGTCATTTAATGGCACATAGTTATTTCTAAGAATTATTAATAGTGTGTAAAAAATTATATAATGTTTGTCATGACACTATGTGTAAAGGGTTACCCGCCTATTATCAAACAGGGTGGGATTTTCTAAGGTAAAGTGGATTTATTGGGCAGTGCAAAGTCATTTGTTTTAACCAGTGAGAGTATACAGTAAGAAATACATATGGAAAAGAATGTACAGAATGTAAACTGCCCTCATAAGGGTTTGTTGTCTAGACCTTTGCAATTTAAAAATCTAAGTATCTGTTGCTAATGAAATGCTTCAGGAACTCCAGTGACTATGCAAGAACCAATATTAATTTCCAGCTGCAAGCACGGCACCCCAATTCTACTTTGGCATAACTCACTGCTCGGCATTTTAGATGCAGGTAATAGAGAAAAAAGCAAGATTACATTTTAAATGCTTGCCTAGCAGCATTTAAATTTTGCATTCATTCAGGTCCTATTTTATGTCTGGTCCTTATGAAAAAAATGTTGGCCTGAGAGACACTTTGAGAAGATATTAGTTCATTCACCTTTAACAGTCTCCTACTGAGGCCATCGTGGCTTTACTTTTTTATGACATTTGTACATCAAACATTCTAACATAGCCATCAGATATTACCTGATCTGTTTAATGTTTAATTCTTTAGCTATTTATTGTGTGTTAACCCCTTAATATAAAGATATTTTAAACTTCATTAATTGTTCTTAGCTTTGATTTATTTTAGAATTGCAGCAGGTTCTTATTCTAACAGTGATTATTTGAAAGTAATGCTGATGTGCCTAAGCAGACTTAATAAGACTGAATTATTACTTTAATGACTGGAGATTGAGTCTGCCAAATATACAGTACACATTCTTAAGAAATCAAGTGATGACAATTTATTTGAGTCAACTGTGATTAATACAGAGTTTTTTTTAATTTTATTTTATGGATTGCAATTCTTCTGGAATACTAACAAGTGCTGGCATTATGCTGAATGCTAAGAATATGTCAAAAATATCTCCACTGTTTAAACAACTGCCTCCCCCACGGCTACACTTATCATCCAATATCAAAATACTTGGTAAAGTTTTGATTTGCCTCAGGAAATATAAATAGCCAAATCAAATGTTCAATAAGGTACATGCTAGTCATTATCCTGGTAAAGTTGCAAAATCCTCTCAAGGAAGTTGCAAGTATTTCCAAAATATTATGGTGATCCTCTTTGTTTGGTGGTCAAATTTGGAGCCATTCATTCAGAAAACATGTTTTTTCAGGTTGGTTTGTGCTAAGTTAATAAAAACAGAAGTTCTCTTATTTTGAGAACAGTATGACTGGTAATAGGAGAGAGTTACCTGATATGATGGATAAAAGGAAGGCTGATATATTGTGTGTGCAAGCGACCTGATGGAAGGGGACTGGGACTAAGGCCAATTGTATCAGAGGTAGGTTGAAATTGTTCTATCATGGTGTGGATAGGAGGAGAAATGGGGTATGAGTTATTCTGAAGGAACAGTATGTCAAGAGTGTTTTGGAGGTGAAAAGAGTGTCGGACAGAGTGATGATTATGAAGCTGAAAATTGAAGGTGTGATGATGAATGTTGTTAGTGTATATGCCCCACAAGTTGGGTGTGCAATGGATGAGACAGAAGATTTTAGGAGTGAGTTGGATGAAGTGATGAACAGTGTACCCAAGGGAGAGAAAGTGGTGATTGGAGCGGATTTCAATGGACATGTTGGTGAAGGGAACACAGGAGATGAGGTGGTGATGGGTAGGTATGGTGTCAAGGAGAGGAATACAGATGGTCAAATGGTAGTAGATTTTGCGAAAAGGATGGACATGGCTGTGGTGAATATGTATTTTAAGAAGAGGGAGGAACACAGAGTGATGTACAAGAGTGGAGGAAGATGCAGAAAGGTAGATTATATCCTGTGCAGGAGAGTCAGTCTGAAGGAGATTGTAGACTACAAAGGGGTGGCAGAGGAAAGCATAGTTAGGCAGCATAGGATGGTGGTCTATAGGATGATTTTGGATATCAAGAAGAGGAGGAGAGTGAGAACAGATCCAAGGATCAAATGGTGGAAGTTGAAAAAGGAGGAATGTAAGATTTTGTTTAGGAAGGAGGTAAGATAGGCACTCGAAGGCAGTGAAGAGTTACCAGATAGCTGGGCAACTACAGCAGAAGTAGTAAGGGTGATAGCTAGAATTGTGCTTGGAGTGACATGCAGACAGTGGAATGAGGATAAGGAAATCTGGTGGTGGAATGAGAAAGTACAGAACAGTATACAGAGGAAGAGGTTGGCGAAGAAAAAGTGGGATAGTCAGAGAGATGCAGAAAGTAGACTGGAGTACAAGGAGATACTGTAGGGTGTAAGGTGAAGAGAGAGGTGATGAAAGCTAAAGAAAAGACATATGATGAGTTGTATGACAGGTTGGACACTATGAAGGGAGAAGAGAACCTGTACTGATTGGCTAGATAGAGGGACCAAGCTGGGAAAGATGTGCAGCAAGTTAGGGTGATAAAGGATAAAGATGGAAACATATTCACATTCGAGGAAAGTGTGTTGAGCAAGTGGAAGGAGTACTTTGAGAGGCTTGTGAATGAAGAAAATGTGAGAGAAAGAAGGTTGGATGATGGGTACATAGTGAATCAGGAAGCCCAACAGATTAGCAAGGAGGACGTAAGGATAGCTATGAAGAGGATAAATAATGGAAAGGCTGTTGGTCCAGATGACATACCTATGGAAGCATGGAGGTGTTTAGAAGAGATGGCAGTGGAGTTTTCAGCCAGATTGTTTAATATAATCTTGGAAAGTGAAAGGATGCCTGAAGAGTGGAGAAGAAGTGTATTGGCACCAATTTTTAAGAATAAGGGAGTTCTGCAGAACTGTAGTAACTACAGAGGGGTAAAATTGATGTCCCACAGCATGAAGTTATGGAAAAGAGTAATTGAGGCTAGGTTAAGAAGTGAGGTGATGATTAGTGAGCAGCAGTATGGTTTCATGCCTGGAAAGAGCACCACAGATGCAATGTTTGTTCTGAGGGTGTTGATGGTGTCACACACGTTTACTTAGGAGACAACTAAAGGGCTTAAGTACATGTAATTCTACGCCGGACCAGGGGGTGGCGAAGTGCACTAATTCTCCCTTTCGATCTTTTGCAGACCATTCTAGGGAAATCCCGCCCAGCTCTGGGGCAGCCAACAACAGCACTTCCGGTTCTGGTCCTGGTGACATCACTTCCCCTACTGGCCTTTAAAGCTGTCATCTTGTGGATGATAAAGCAGTTCTGTTTTGGACTCGATTGTATACACTTGGCATTGTTTTTGCAACTGTTTTGCAGCTGGTAAAAATTATACGGGTGGCTGCCCCAAACTTTCGCAATGTCTATTGGTCATTCTTGTTACAATGGAGAAATATAGAGAAGGCCGGAAGGAGTTGCATTGTGTCTTTGTGGGCCTGGAGAAAGCATATGACAGGGTGCTTAGAGAGGAGTTGTGGTATTGTATGAGAAAGTCGGGAGTGGCAGAAAGTATGTACAGGGTATGATGTGATGGATGCATTCAAAGTGGAGGTGGGATTACATCAGGGATCAGTTCTAAGACCTTTCTTATTTGCAATGATGAAAGGCAGGTTGACAGACAAGATTAGACAGGAGTCCCCGTGGACTATGATGTTTGCTGATGACATTGTGATCTGTAGCGATAGTAGGGAGCAGGTTGAGGAGACCCTGGAGAGGTGGAGATATGCTCTACAGAGGAGAGGAATGAAGGTCAGTAGGAACAAGACAGAATACATGTGTGTGAATGAGAGGGAGGTCAGTGGAATGGTGAGGATGCAGGGAGTAGAGCTGGAGAAGGTGGATGAGTTTAAATGTTTGGGATCAGCAGTACAGGGTAATGAGGAGTGCGGAAGAGGAGTGAAGAAGAGAGTGCAGGTGGGGGGGAGTGAGTGGAGAAGAGTGTCAAGAGTAATTTATGACTGATGGGTACCAGCAAGAGTGAAAGGGAAGCATCTGCAAGATGGTAGTGAGACCAGCTATGTTATATGGGTTGGAGATGATGGCACTGAACAAAAAGACAGGTGACAGAGCTGGAGGTGGCAGAGTTAAAGATGTTAAGATTTGCATTGGGTGTGACAAAGATGGATAGGATTAGGAATGAGTACATTAGAGGGTCAGCTCAGGTTGGACTGTTGGGAGACAAAGTCAGAGAAGCAAGGTTGCGTTGGTTTGGACATGTGCAGAGGAGAAATGCTGAGTATATTGGGAGAAGGATGTTAAGGATACAGCTGCCAGGGAAAAGGAAAAGAGGAAGGCCTAAAAGAAGGTTTATGGATGTGGTGAGAGAGGACATGAAGGTGGTGGGTGTAATGAAGCTAGATGCAGAGGACAGGAAGATATGGAAAAGGATGATCCACTGTTGCGACCCCTAACAGGAGCAGCCAAAAGAAAAAGAAGAAGAATGAAATTAAATCATTGTTGTTAATTATTTTTGCCAAAGTAGAATAGCCATTATAAAAATGTTTTGTTAAAGAGTATAATTAAAAAGAAGCATGCAAAAGAGTATCTGCAAAACAGCAACTTTTTTGATTAGCACTAAAAACCTCTGACTAAAATGCACAAGTGACAGAGATGATGCATAGATGATCAAGGTCCTGAGCACCAAGAACAAACTACATAAACTTAGGGCGTCTTGAAAAATATTCAGACCCTACCACTAAACAAGCCATTCATATTATTGGGTAAGCCCTTGTTATGGTAGGGTGTGATGATGCGGGTTCTGCTCCAATGCTCCCATCCACTGTCTGGGAGCCCTTGAATCCAACACCGTCGATAATGTTACCGAGATGAGCTAGACAGCGAGGCAATAACAATGGAGCAAGGGGATGATGTATAAAAGTGCAAAGTGCTTTATTCAACAAAATGAAAACAAAGTGCAACAGTGCAGTGTCCAAAGTTCAATAAATAATCCATAAAAGAAATCTGAAGATTTAAAATAATTACAAAAACAATCCTTTAAAAATCGAGGTTAAAACAATGCTGGAAGCAGTCCTTTAAAATAATTAAAAGCCCGGTGCTTCTTTTACACTATCGTCTCACCTGCCTCTCCCGTTTGGGCCCTGCAGCAAGGCGAGACGCTCTCTCTACAGGTGACCTTTCTCTCAATCACTCCGGTCTGGAGGCCTCCCGATCCTAGCTTCAGTCTCGCTCTCATCCCAGACCGGGACATAGCTTCTCTCCAACGGCCAGGACTCCCACGCTGGAGATTAAATGCCTTAGTCTTCCAACCCCCGCTGTCTTCCACGGCGAGTCACCTTCCTCGCTAGTCACTCCCGCTCTTCTCCAAATGCTCAGCGGGAGCGACTACAATCAACTGCCCTAGGTGTTAGCTAAACACCACACTAGGGCCCACAGTCCAGCTGCACTCGAGCATGCTCTCGCTCATTCGCCTTCGCGCTCTCTCTCTCACACACCGGCTTTCTCCTCCCTTCCTGCCAGCAACCTCCCGCTCTTTTCCACTCATCTTTCTTTTTCCATTTTTTCTAGCCGGCTCGTGCTTCTATTTATGTCGAGAGGACATAGCAGCTGCAGCACATGTGGGCAGTCTCTCACCTGTGCACATAGGTGAGAAACGCCCACACCGCACATCGTCCTGAGACCCGCTCTAGCCACAACAACCACACCCCCTCGCTAAGCCACTAGCGCGGTAATTATGTATTTAAAATGGCCTTTGCTAAGAGAGCTGTGGACCCATAACAACACATAGGGATGGAACAATATTTGCCTCTTTTTCAACAGCAAGATATCTTTAGCTTTGTTAAGTTAGTGAACAACGATAAACATACATTTAGGAGTTTTTGCACAAATTTTCAGTTGGATTAAGGTTACAACTCTGACTCTGCCAGTCAGGAACACCCTTTAATCTTCTGTTTAAATCATTGCAGCATTTGATTATTGTCTTACGGCAGCACAAGCTTCTTCCCCAGGGTTTGATTTCTGGAAGAATAGCAGACTGCTATTTCTTAAATGCATCTTCATAACATGATGCAAACACTCCTTTACTTTTTTGGTAGGGAGGTTAGTCCTTCTTTTTCAAACTGCTACCTCTGAGTGCTGGGAATTAAACTTTTTCCATTCTTTACAATGGAATACTTTTTAAATGGTTTTTGGTGTTCCTCTGACTTGTGCTTGCTTATAATTCTTTTTTATTATAATCTTTAATTTATTTGTGAAAGTTTCTATCAACATGTGCTTATTATTTCACTTTAATTAAAGGAACACACAGTAACACACATTTCAGTTTACAGTAGACTTGAATAAATAATATAGTAGTTTGGTCATTCTGTTCCATAAAAAAAAACAAAATTTGCCATTGCAAATACGCACAACCTCCATCCCATATCCACAGTGCTGACTCGTGTAGAAGTTTCGGAGACAGACTGCTGGAGACTCAGAAGGATAGGGAAATATGACTTAACCAGTAAATTAGTGACGAGTCAAAACCAAAAATCAAGCCTATTTTTCATCTAGCCCAATATGTGAAACAAGTGAGTCGAAACACAATAAGTCTATGTCCATTGACAGAAAATTAAATTTAGAATTTGTGAGAAAGGTTTTTAGAATATTTATAGTCTTGAATAATGATCTGCATGTGGCTCCTGTTTATATATTATCAGTCTTATGATGTCTAGGACCACATCTGCTAGCAACTGTTGTAGTGCCATAGCAACCGCATCACAAAATGGGGGCATCCACGATAAAACAAAATGGTGCCACGGTAATTTCAAATATAAACAGTAGCATATAATACAAAATCTAACAACACATTTTAAGTACAAAATGAAATTAAACGGATTTCTGAGCATTAGAAAACATAGCAGAAAATAAACAACACTTTAGGAAAAATGTATTGAGCAGAGAAAAAATATGAAAGAAAAATGGACTAACATAACCTCCTCACCCAAAATCTACATGACTGAAGAGCCCGGTGTAACTCCTGACATAAATTAAAATTGCAACAAAAGTCAAGCAAAAATCCAACAAGCTGGTTTATAGTAAAATTAATCAGTTCCTGCCAAATTCTAAAAAAATTCTTGAGCCATTCCTTGGAGAGAGAATTTAAGTTTATTCAAACTGTGGGGCCCGAAAGAGAGAAAATTGTTTATAATTTCATAAATGAATTTAATACAAGTGATTCACTAATTTCATTTCACATGAAATCTATAAATAGATCATGTATCTTGATGAGGAAAAGTACAGTATCTAAGTTATTTAGATTTTTACATTGACGTTTACGTAGTGATGTCAAGTTATCAATAGCAAATTCAAAGTAGCAAGGCACGTATGGTTTTAAATTTAGGGCTTAATTAAATCCTTATACTCACTCAAATATTTTTTCCTCACCAAACAAAGCAGTGCAAAAATACTAAAGAGTATTATTAGAGGTAATTAATCAGAAATAGAATGATTAATAGAAACTTTTACTAATTGCTTCAATATTTAGTCTTCAGGTGTTGATTTCTTAAATTTGATCTTTGATTCTCAAAATTGTTTTGACAACAGAAAGTTTTGATCTCACAGTTCTAACCCTGCTACTCATTTCTCACGGCATCTCTTCTTCTGGTCCATCTCTACTTTACTGCTACCCCTGTAGAATAACATACACATTATTTAACATTTTCCAAAGCTGCTTATTCCAGTTCAGGTTCACAGGAAGGTGGAGCCTATTAAGGCAGCCCTGGGCATACAAATAGGAAACAAGCCTGAACAAGGGACCCATCCCTTACAAGACTCTTTCATGCACACACATAGACATAGATGCACTCACGCTTACTCATTAGGGGTCTGTTTAGAATTGCCGGTCTAACAGTATTAATTGAACCCGTGAGCAAGGTGTAAACTGGCCGTCTATCCAAGTTTGGTCTCTGCTGGGTATGGAAAGTACTTGATTCAGAAAGTGACTGAAGGAACAAAGCAGATTGCATTATTAATTAAATGCCCATGTAACTGTCAGCATCCTCTCTAAAGGTGGCTGCTTTTATTTTTTTATGGTTATAATTTAAATGTAATGACAATAAATAGTTATTTAACCATAATGATATGCTTTTATAATGAGAAGATGGAAAGTTAACTCCACTTATGAAGTCAGTCTTTGTGTATCTTTTTTATTTTTGCTATATACTCTACTGTGTATTTTATCATACTTTTTAGCTAAATTGTTCTTGCAAAAAACTAGCGTTGTAAATTAGAGCAATGCAAAAATTACACAGATAAAGAGATTTTTATAGCCATTTATAATATACAAAACATGGAAAGCATGCAGTAATTGATAGATTCTAAACAACAAATTCAATATACAGTACTGTGCATGAATGTGGAGCTCTATTTTAGAAGGCAAACTTCTGAAAGTTTAATATTTATTATTTATATGTATTTTTCAGGGTTCAGTAACCTTTATTGTCAACTAACAAAAAGTCTCCTAAAGGGTGCCAGAGCACTTCTGTTTCAAAATTTCTGTATCTACAATTACACTTGTCAATCAATTCAAAGAAAATAATTTTAACCACAGGAGAAATGATGTGTACACACTAAATGCTAACGGGGAAAACTATGTGTTTTTGTAAAGCCTGTACATGCAATTGAAGAACAATTTCTATTGATTCTTTTCCTTGTAAATAAAATGACTGTGACGGGTGAGGAGTAGTAAATGCAAGTGGCAGACAGAGGCTAAGGAGGAAAATCAATAGCATTTTCCTAACTCGCTACTGTGCTTTGGTCGGCTTATTCTCTGTGGGCTGAAACAGGTAGTGTGGGGATTAGCACCGGAGCTTGATGCACTGTGCAATACCTTCTCTCTGTCTTTCCAGCCCTCTATACAAATCATTTATATACATAAATAAGAATCATAAAGTTCATTGAAAGCATCTTACTATAACTGAAATAACAAATAGTAAACACCCATTCCATTTCATACTATGAAGGAGAAAATTAGAGCAGAAATGAATTGAGCATTTTCCTCAGCTGTTTACTGTTGTAGTGTCTTGTACTGTGTAAATGTTTCCTATTTTCTTAAGTAGCATGTGTTTCCTATATAACAAATCAACCCCACCATTGTTTCCTTTGACCTTTATTTATTTATTTTACATGAAAGGAACTTTATTTTTTACTGAATTAAAATGCTTGGGATGTCACAATAACCTGAAAGATTTGCACAATTTATTTAAGTTCCTTAAGTAAGAATAATTATCTGTTTTGTATTATTCATTATGTTTGCATAAATTTGAATTGCAGTGATATGAAGTCAAGTTTGTGAGAAGAAATTGAAGCATGTTTGTTGTCATCACTACTCATCTTGTGTCTACTCAAAAAAAGCATCATCATACATTTGAAATGTAGACAGATGCCAAATTACCAGCTCTGTGACAGCTAGCAAGAAGATTCACATTGGTAAAGATGGCATTGACTGATTTCAAGAGAGTAGATGTCTATAGAAAGAAAGAAAGAAAGAAAGAAAGAAAGAAAGAAAGAAAGAAAGAAAGAAAGAAAGAAAGAAAGATTTTTACACTGCAAACTAAATTTCTAAGCTAAGCATTGGTCTATTTAATATCACTCCCTCACTACATACATTAGAAAGCTACTGTAGTTAGGATGTTATTAGCCTAAGCAAGTTCAATAAAACACCTAAAAACAGATTTATTTCATTTGCATGTTTCCTCTGATGTTTTTATATATTTTCCAAGGATGCAAATAGATTGATCAACTGAAGCAAGTCTATTTCCAGACCTCTCCAAAAGGGCATCTAGGATTATTACGGGCCACCAAATGCTGGGATAATAGTCGGTGCTGTTGGAAAGTCATTTGCAACTAAACAGTGGCAAAACAGAATTGTAGGTACTCAGTGCCAGATAAAAAAAATCTGGTTACACTTTGCTAATGGCCAGATGATTTCATTATCCTACTTCGTTACAAACCTAGGTGTTATGTTTGACCATACTCTAACTTTTCATATTTCCCAGTGTAAGAAACCTTTCTATCACCTCTGGAATATTTCCAAATTCTGTTCATCTCTGTTGTTGCAAGATGCTGAGAAGCTGGTTCATGCATTTATATTGTCCTGTTCAAACTGCTGTAACTCTGTTTGCTGTTGTACCCTAAAAAACTATCCAGAAGTTACAAATACATCCAAAATGTACTTTCACATGTACTTACTAGTACACAAATGTATTCCCACATAACCCTTGTACTTTTTCCTTTACATTGTTCACCTGTTAAGGAGTGAATCCAATATAAGATTCTGCTCCTTGTATTGAAGTGTCTTGCTGCTACTGCACCTGAAGGAACTCAGGACCTACTTTCTCAATGTACTTCTGCTGTCTCTCCAGTCTGTGTCCTGCACCTTTCTCAGTGAGAAATAGATTTTTACCCAATGAGACACATGTGCCTGTTATACCTTTTTGTAGTGGTTGCACAAGAAGATCCTCATGACACACCTAAAACATTTCAATCCAGAGAAGCAGCAACTTCCTTCGTGACTGTCCACTTCCTTACAGCATGGGTGTCTCATGTAGGATGATTGTGCCTCCAATTAACTTTTCTCACCTCATTACTAGAGATTGTAACCACAGGTGAGAATTGACAAAACAAGTGATTAGTACATCTAATGTGTTTTTCAAGAACATAGATCCTGCTTCACTGATTCATCAACAAATCTCACAATACTTTTTATCCTCACTTCTGATTGAGATCTTTAATTTCTTTATCTCCTTCACTTGGGGTAGCTGTTATCTCATCATCTGAAAAGAGGACACGGATCTTCTTCAGAAAGAAGCAGGACTTCAGGTTTTCTCATCTCAGCTGTGAACTGTTATAGTCTGCATGAGGGATTACAGTCAGATGAAGCAAAAGAATACATCATTAGCAGAAGACAGCAAAAATTAAACCCACTGGTCCCTAAATGAATAGTGTGAGCCCTGACTGCACTTTGATGTCTCGTATATAAGAATTAGGAGTGAGAGACAAGATACACATTTGATGGGAATCTATTCCCTTCCACTTTAAATTTATTCTGCTTAATGCCAATTATGCAAGCACAAAGCATGAATACAGGGACCAATTAGTAAACACCAGCAGCCCTGTGGCCTCCCATAAGGTACCACATGGTAGGTAGCCATAGATCATTTTGAAGATCACAATATTATGTGTAGACAGAGCAAATAGATTCCCTCAACTCTCAAATATCCATGTAAGGTCAAAAAGATGGTTCACTGTTCCATGGCAACGATGGAATTAAAAGTATGCTTTTTATTATTCTTTATTCTTTTCCTGTGTTTGGTTTTTCACTTTTCAGTGCTTTGGGGAGCAAGGAAAAATCATGACAAGCACCACCCTACGATATCAATAAACAAAGCAGCCTTCTTATATCTAAAGAAGAGCTCTAACAGCAGTATTGATCAGTTCCAACAGTGAGATGTAGTGCCATATTGTGGAAGAAAACATCTTCATTCAAACCTTTATTCTTTTTCATATTTTTTTGCAATTTTCTTTACTCTGAGTTTAGACGTCAACTTTTTCAGGCAGGCAGGAGAGAGAGGCAGAGCCAACAGAAAAATTGCCACCCCACAGTTGATCTTTCTATAAATCAGAATCGCTCTCAGCATGTGGAACTTAATATGGAGGATTCTGAGCTCGGGTCTTGTCCCCTTATCTGCAAACCTTAACAAAAGCCTCTTGTTCTCAGAATGTCTGGTTATTGTAGCTCACCAACACTATTTATCTGTTTCATGTTCCTTATCGATTTGAATAAATGATGTATTACCAAATACAGTAAAAGTATAGAAAAGCAGGCAAAGTAAAGTAAAAAAAATTGTTTTTCAAGCAGAGACTCTGTATCTGAGATTTATCTTAATTTCTAGGCTAGATAGTCAGAATCCTTTGTTCATTTTAAACACAAGACATTCTGCAATGTAAATTGCCGTTCAAGGGACAGCTTCATTATTCACACTTAGTTATTATAATTTATTCTCCTGGTTATCTTTTTTTATTAAATTATTATTTCTTAGCAGATATTTAAAAGTTTACATCAATTGAATTTAAATTTTGCAATGTTTTCAAGGAAAGAAAGAGTTGATAGAAATGTAAAAAAAATCAACATTTGTTATTCCACAGTTTGTTATCAATGTGTGGCCTGTTTTGACAACACAGGTGTCATAATAATGGCTAGTGATCTCTTTCTAGTTTATAGCTTAAGACGTCCATTCTCCTTGTGCCATTTTTTATAACATTGACTTGTTTCTCACTGTGCATTGTCTGCAAGGTGACGCAGTTTAAAATTATAATGCACTATGCTTACAAAAGTATTTTTGTTCTGGTAGTGCGTTTGGAAATAATTTGGAGTGGCCTTGGTGGGTGTTATAATAATACGCTAACGTGGCTGTCCGTTTGTCTGCCCAGGATTTTAAATCGCCTGTAACTCGCAAACCGTTTGATCTATTGACCTGAAATTTGGTACAAATATACTATGTGACGTCAACTATCCGCTTTCGGGGTGATGATTGACCTCCAAGGTTATTTTTCTTTTTATTTTATTGTAGAATCAAGTTGTGGTAGTGGCCAGCAGGACGGCCATGCAGCACATGCTTTTGGGCGCCGTTCTCATTCCCTACCACCTTCGCCGTCACTTCGCCTACCTCTTCATGTCTTAAATCATTCTTGAGGCAGATTGAAGACTTAAGTGCCAGCTCAAGTTAAAAATTAAAGAATACATACTAAGTAATTGCAACACAAACACTGACTTAGTCATTCTTAACGTGAAAAGATGCTGACAAAAGAAGAGAAGAAGCGGGCCGCTAGGGTGGAGAAAAGAAGAGCTGCTCAGGAAGCAACAAGCGCATCACCCTCTGAACAAACAAATAATAAACGTACAGAGAAAGAGTATGAAAACTAGGAATGCTCAAGTCAAGTGGATTCACTGCACGTTATTGTACAGTGCACCATTACTGGTTTATAATAATTAGTGCAACCTAATAGAAACCTAATAGAAATGCTTTAAAGAGAAGTAGCCAAATAAACTAACTCTCCATTAAAGTAGCTGAACTTCATACTCTGACAACATTTTACATGCCCTTGGATGAGCTATTGAGACAATGTGGCTCTTAACCAACCAAACAAGCTTGATAGGCTGAATGAGGATATTAACTAACCAGTTGACTTTTCTTGTTTATGAAATCCAGAAAGCAGATTTAGACTTTAGGAATTACTGCCATCCCTGGGAGGTGACCCAGTGACAGACCATCACAGACTACAATTGCATTGTAGTGTATTGCAGAATGTGGAGAGAGGGCACCAGTAGGTATAGGCACAATAGACTTTGACTTTGTGTTTCTGAAAAGGTCCTAGGCTCCCTGGGGTTTCAACAAGGTAATGTTTTTTTAATTGTCCTTAGTCTCTCTAAAATGCCAAATAAATATACATATCTTCATTTTCACTCCATTCAATTACATTCTCAAACTTGCATAATCCAAGTCAGGGTCACAGATGGCTCAGGGAGGAAGAAGGCCTGGACTGGGCACCAGCTCATCATCAGGTTAGGTACGTCTGGCTTACTTTATTTTAATTAATATGAAATTCACATCATCAGGTGCCTTAAAGGAGTACTCCACACAAAAATATTTCTTATATGTTAATTACCACCATGTACTTTGTAGTGATGACTGAGAAAACCTTTTTCATGCATAATGGAGATTACAATGTTTCTTAAATAACAGAGGTCAAAGGTGACCAATGCTGACAAAAGCAAATAATATGAGAAAATCCATGAAAGAAATCATAATTAGCAATGTGCCAGTTTTACAAGTACAGAAATGCTTTAACTCAATTGTTTTTTTGGCAAAAGGTAAAACCCATCCCAGATGGGGTGGCAACCCAAAACAGAGCCCAGTTACATACAAGCAGTTAATCATTCTGAGCTGATTTAGAGCCACCAATAAATGTAACCAGCATGTCTTTGGTATTTGTGAGAAAATGCCACTATAATGGTGGGAGAACTTACATACTTCACACAGGAAACCCAACGTCTATGGAGCAGTAAAACAGCAAGGCTGCCCAGCAGGTGCCATGCAGTGTAAAATAAGGGGCTTATGGATGCAGTCCTGCTATGTCCTTATGGGTTCTGTCAGGGCAATTTACAACACTCTCTTGCTTGCTTTGGTTGGTTGCCCATTTTCTGATGTACTTTCTTCATCTCATGGACTTTTTTTATTGAAAACCAACTGATCTTTAATTAAAAACTAACTTATGCATTACTTCATCATGTGTTTTTTCTTCTTCTTGGTGAAAAAAAAAGAAAATCTCACGACCAGAGAATTCTTATGCCAAGAGACAAGTAAAGCATTATTTTGAGTTGTAGATTATTGTCAAAGCTATTTGATTACAACTGTCAGCATTTGTCTGTGCCTCTTACACAAATCCAAGGACATATAATATGTATGAGAAACGCAATGATACTGTGTTTTGAAATTTGCATTAATATAGACGCACAACCTTATGCATTTCTATTTATTTAGTGCGGGGCTACATTTTCATTATCTTGCTTGAAATTGTTCTTGAAAATTGAAACAGTGTTCCAGCTAAAAGAAATAAATTTACTTACTATGTAAAAGGGTTTTTTCTTCTTTAATTCATCCCTAACACACTGGTGTTTTTAGACTTGTTTATGCATTCAATACTATTTCCTAATATTACTTTATTGAACCGTATTTTAGATTGTAAAGTTTTATACTATTTCTAGTTCAGGGCAAGGAGATCGAAAAATGCATGAATGTACTCAAATAAACAGCTCTCAAAAGCCAACTAATAAAAAAGAATATACTGCCTTAATTAAGTGTCCTGACAGAATGTTGTGAAAGACATATGATTAAAAGAAAAAAGCGAATGTTCCTGTTCTACTAAACTTGTTTGTCTAGCATGATGTATAAAATTACCCGATATAAAGCATTAAGCTCTATGAGTACTAAATATAAAGGAGATGAATGTCAGGTCTATAAATGATATTAATATTAAGCACACTATTATAACTGTTAAATTAATGGTTTTAATCTAAAATAAAACCTTTTGCCATTGTTCTGATATGCTGTGATTTTAATGATTGATTATCTATATCTGTAAAACACCCCCACACACCCCAATGGTTATAGTCCTAATTCCCAACTCCCTTTATTCACAAATTTGGCAGTATTCATGCATTTTCAGCCTTATGAGGATTAACTTTCATGTGTAATATTTATTTCTAATGTCAAGTAGTCCTTGAATAAAGTCACATAAAAGTAAAGGGCTTCAAGCAAAAGTTGTAGTGTGGAGCTGCATTTCATTTTATATCTGACCGGGTAGAGCAGTATGTGGTGCCTCCTAACTCTGGGGACCTGCGCTCTGTTTCTTGCCCCGTCTGTCATTATAGTGTTTGCATGTTCTCTTAGCGAGTTCTCTCTTTATATTTACTACACAGAAAAATATATTAGAATTATTGGTGATTCAGAATTAGATTAAGATCGAAGTAGCAGCTTACTCCTGCGCAGCTTTGGTGAACGAAGATAGAATGATGGTCAAAAGTGATTCAAATTATTTTACTTTACTCTGAACCTCAGTGATTTCCAGGCATTTAGACATGCTTGGTTTACCTTAAAATAACCATTTGACCTTGATGCTTTGCCATTATTCACTTCTTTAGGTGGTGAAGACTGTGAGCTCAATGGCATAGCACATTATGGAAGCATGGGAAGAAACGTACAGTGTACCGGTAAAGTGCATGGAGAGAGAGTATATAGAAGACTAAAGCTTGCTGGTCTCATAGGTCTTTGTCCAGTTATTTACAGTTCAGATTTGAAAAATGAATATATGTCAAAATCCTAAGAAAATCATTGAAATTGATTGAAGGTAGTTCAGTTTGTTTGGGTTTATGACTCCCAACTCTAACCAACCCTATATCACTAGACCTTCACTTGAGAGAGTGTCAAAGTGAATTTTCATAACATGCACAAGAGAAGGGGATGGTGTGAGGTCCGTGGCACAGTGTAGTTTTTAAATAAATAATCGTATCCCAGGAAGTACGGGCTCTGATCGGGTGTGGGTGTGTTCGAGAGAGCTTCACTGAGGGAACGATTGGGGTGCTTGGCTGATTGCGCATACACATGCAAATGCGAGAGGATCAGTCAAGTGCTTCATTCACACCTCAGAGTATGCAAAGCACCCAGTCAGGGAGGATGAAAATGGAGCCTGCATGACAGAGGAGGAAGAGGTCAGAAAGAAAGAACTAAAAGAAACAGGAGAGAACAGAAAGACATGGAGGTTAAAAGGAAGAAATGGCAGGATCAGGAGAGGAACTGGTGCAATAAAAAGTTGAGGCAAGCAGTCAGAATTGATCCCCCATGAGGAGTGTGTGGCCAGAGTTTACAAGTTCAGGGTTGCTTCTGCTGGACATTCCAGGACCAGGAGCAACCAACTGCTCCATGTTGGCTCCTGCCTGAACGTCTTGTGGTGGACAGGAGACGGAGCACAGTTTGTGGGTTTCTGCAAAGCTGAAGGATGGCAATAAGGGACACAAGTAGTGTTTGGGGCACCCCTGTGGTGACTGAATGAGGAGGCTAGGGTGCAAGCCCGATTACTGCGCTTTTCATCAGGTGTCTGTGGGCTGAGTAGATCCTTATAGGTCAGCAGCAGAGAAATCGGATTTTAAGATGACACGTTACAGATTTTATTATTTATTGGGGCAAAGTTTTGCACAGCACTATTTGCACTTCTGTTTGGCTTGAATAAAAGCACTGACACTTTTTGCACCAAACACTTGCAGAATGTGTGCCTCCTTATTTGCCAAGCTTATCTCGGTACACGACTTTCGATAGTTATGAGTTGAAGAGGCCTCCAGAAGTGACAAGAGCATGGAGCTGACCAGGACACTCACAGATGGAAATCTCCATTAACATTAATGTCAAAAGGACGTATCTAAAATACTTGTAGTTTTATGTTGTTTTTGTATTAGTGTGTAATGCGACGGGGTGATCCTTCAGTATTTTAAAGGATTGTAGGTATGTGTTCTACGATTAAATGACACTGGAGATTTGGACTTCCAATGTAACATCCACTGGCTAAAAACACTTTTATTTTGTGTCCATATATCTATTTTATGAATTTACTTATTCCATTAATGAATTGTTGTGGAGCCATAAATTATCAGGATATGCTAAAAACATTGAGGCAGAAAATAATTAAAATTGGAACAGAAAATAAGAAATGGACAAGAAAAAGGGCAAAGATTCATAAATGAAAAACTCAATCAAATGTACAGCTCGCCAACTCCTTGTTTTCACTTAGTAAAGTTAAGATGATGGTCAATTTTGGTTTTATAAAATGTTTAGATAAAATCAATCGGCTTATTGCTGTTTCTTCTATTGGACCATTTTTTCCTTTTTATGAATAGTTACCCTCAGTCTCTTTCACATACTAGATTACTGTATTGCACTCTTTACAGGACTACCTAAGAAATACATTTATCAGTTACAGTTAGTGCAGAATGTAGCAGCAAGAATCTTAACTAGAAAAAGAAAATCTGAGCACATCTCACCCATCTTAGTATTGTTATATTGGTTTAAAATTGGCTTTAAAATACCACAAATGGTTTATAAACCCTTAAATAATCTCACCTAGTCCTATATTTTGGAATGTCTGTCTCCTTACACTCCAAGTCGTAACGATCAGATCTTCAAATGAAGGTTTGCTTATAATTACAAGAGCCAACCTACAAAGAAGTGGTGAGGAGGCCTTTTGCACCTAAAATTTGAGATACTTTTCCAACAGAAATTTGTCAGGCTAATATTGTAGAACAATTTAAAAAACTACAAAAACACATTATTTTAAAATGGCTTTTATGTAGCTACATTTCAGTTGTACTGTTGTATCCTTATTAGTCTTTATGGGCATTGAATTACCATTTTCCTCTGGGTTCTCCAGTTCTGTACTAATCTGTACTTTCTCTTCTGTCCTTACTGATTCTGTTGTGGTGGTGATTTTTGCCAACACTGCCACCTGATCATGGCACCATGTTGGATTGAATGGCGGGTGTCCCAGATGTCCACATGACCATCATCATCAAATTCTTCCACGCCTGTAAACCATGAGGACTCATTTACAACATCTATGTTAATTAGAATGCCCAGTGGGGGCTGGGTGGTCTTTAGACCTTGGAACCCCTGCAGATTTTGTTTTTTTCTCCAGCCTAACTGGAGTTTTTTTTTTGTTCTGTCCTCCTGGCAGAGGTGTAAAGAATAAATGTCTAATAAGCACAACACTGAACAACTCAACAAGCATCACAATTCCTACCCTGATGGAATTATTAGGACCAATGAACATATGCCCACATTCCACATGCTTTCCGAAGTCGTGAAAATTGATCTCATTGGATAACATTCATCCAATCAGACACTGTCCTTAGTTAGTCACAGTGTTTGTGGCACAACTACCTTAGAAAAAAGTGACCTTGAGCCTCATGTATAATGCCATGTATAGAATTCACACTAGAACATGGTGTACGGACAAAAAAAAAATCCAGATGCAAGTTCCACACATTTCACCGTTATAAATCTCAATGAATCTGAAATTTAACGCACGCTCACGCACCCACAGCCCCACCTTGACTCAATATAAATTGTTTCTTCCGTTCAGTATTTTGTTAAAAGACAATGGCAAAAGCACATGGAAAGAGAAGTATTTCAGTGAATGTGAAGTGGAGGCAAGGAAAAATGTACTATTTGTTGGCCTAAGCAGTAATATAAGCAACAAAAAGTAGTTGATGGAGTGATACAACGTGGTGAATATGCTTGAAAGCTCAAATTCAGAAAGTCACATAGTGCTCCAAATAAAAAAGGAAGTGATCAGATATCAAAGTCAATATGAAAAAGCAAGTTGCAACCCACCGTCAGCTTATTCTGTTTCAGACAATATTACAAAAACTGACCTCCGTGCCACGTATTCCAGGCGTTAATGGTGCTGCTGCTCTCAGCACATCTTTCAGGTCCTGACTGCACACACAACTCTGAAATGAAGCTGTAATGCTGTCCAATTTGGCTGATCATTTGGTGGCTCAGGGTCAAGTTCAGCATAATGCATCTGTTCAGGTACAGGCAAGCCACGATTGGGTGTCACATTATGCAGCACGCTACATGCTTACACAATGTGACACACTTTCTGTGAACTATAGAGCAACATTTTAATAGAGAGGAACATGCTTTCTATTTACATAAACAAATCAATTCTCTGAAGGCTCCTTTATAGTGTAGCGTCGGCACCAAGCACTACAACAGACAGATTCTCTGCCACATTACTTTGAAATGACTCGCTATCCTTAAAAGAACTGCTTGCCTTTTGCCACAATAGTTGGAAAAAGCACCTGTGATTGTGCAGATCTGCCATTTTTAAAGGTTCTCCTGCTATAGAAGATGCAATGACAACTCATTCTTTTGGTGATTCATCCCTACCTGATGTAACTTGTCCAATGTCACTGAAAAAGCAATGTGCGTGCAGTTGACCACTCCGATTACATTTGAAAAATAGAACGTTGTTGCGAATTGCACTTTGATGTTTCCCAGTTCAACCACAGTGTAAGGAAATTGTATATATATGGATGACTAGTGGATAATACGATCCAATACAGCTGGCATGATGTGACTCAGTAATGACTGAGAAATACCCAATCGGCCAGCAAGTTCAAGTTGAAAAGCTCCTGTGGCTAAAAACCTGAGAGTGGACAGAACTTGCAAAGGTGCAGGTAAAGCACAATTCTTCAAAGTCTGCTTTTGTATCGCTGGCAGCAGTTCAGCACACAGCTCTAAGAGGATAGCTGCTGGAAATCTAAATTGACTTAGAAGCCAGTCATCATCATATCTAAATATGTGCTCTCTTCTAATTCTTCCATTTGCAATGTCTTCTAACAGCACTAAATCAGCCATGGTAGTTGGAATAGTTTGGCCAATCCATGCACCATTATATTGTTACAGAATGATGAACATCAAGTGAATTAAATTTGTAAATGATATGCAATTATTTTTTTGTGTATTTGATATTGCTAGCGTCATGGATGTGAATATGAAAAAGAAAGGGAAATGACACAGAAACAGTAGCACTGCTTCGATGCTGGGTGCCGCCAGTTTGCAAAACTGAGCAGAAAAGTGCGTATGTATGGTGTGAGACTACTGTGAAAATGTCCGCGGCTTTATGCCAAGTTTAGTTTTTATACATCTCGAAGTGAGTGCGGAAACAGGCGTACACAACATTTTTGTGTGTATGCACTGTTTAAACATTAGGCCCTGTCACACACGTGTGATTGGGGGGCAGCTAGAGGGTCTGAATACCACACCAGACCAGGGGGTGGCGAGCTGCACTAAATCCTTTTCTCAATCTTCTGCAGACCATCCACGGGAAATCCCGCCAGGTACAGGCACCATGGAGGACATCATTTCTGGTACCGGCCCCATTGATGACATCACTTCCAGTACCAGTGCCATTAAAGATGTCACTTCCGGTCCTGAGGACATCACTTCTGGGTCCGTCACTATTGAAGATGTCAATTCCAGTCCTGATTACATCACTTCTGTTTACGGTCCTGAAGATGTCACTTCCTGTACTGACCTTTAAAGCCGCCATGTTCTTACTATCAAATCAGTTCTGTTTTGGACATTGAACCAATCACAGCTCAACTAAATTACCCAATTTAGCAGCCAAGGCATAATATACGGGTGGCTGCTCCAAATCTTTGATGTTTCCTAAGTCTTTTTGTGACACCCCCTTATTTTGAAAAATTCATAACAAGGAGTGGTACTGAAGGTAGATATTATTTTGAAGCAAAATATCATTTTAGCTTCAAATCAAATATTAAATTACAGTCAGAAAACTTCCAAGAGAAATAAATTCATTAAATTAGAAAAAAATAAATTCATTAAATTCTCAAATACAAGCAATTTGCAGACATACTTAAATATAATCACTGATGTGATTTGTTGGTAGTGAGGTGATTTGCATTATTTAAACAAAAAATGAAGAATATGACTGCAACTGTATTTTATAACCACAAAGGATAGTGTCAGTTCCTATGTTGGGGATTTTTCCTTTAAATAATATATGTGAATTTAAATTATGTGAATTTCCTCATGGGATTAATAAAGTATCTATCTATCTATCTATCTATCTATCTATCTATCTATCTATCTATCTATCTATCTATCTATCTATCTATCTATCTATCATAGCTGAGATCACCACTGCAATGGTTCTGACATCAGTTATTCCAACTTATCTGAAGAAGCATCTGACATATGAACAGCCTGGCACATACTAACAAATATGGAATTATCCATCAATCCATTATCCAACCCGCTATATCCTAACTACAGGGTCACGGGGGTCTGCTGGAGCCAGTCCCAGCCAACACAGGGCACAAGGCAGGAAACAAACCCCGGGCAGGGCACCAGCCCACCACAGGGCACACACACCCACACACCAAGCACACACTAGGGACAATTTAGAGTCGCCAATACACCTAACCTTCATGTCTTTGGACAGTGGGAGGAAACCAGAGCACCTGGAGGAAACCCACGCAGACACGGGGAGAACATGCAAACTCCACGCAGGGAGGACCCGGGAAGCGAACCCGGGTTCTCCTTACTACGAGGCAGCAGCGCTACCCACTGCACCACCATGCCGCCCAATATGGAATTATTTGAGATTATAAAGGATGAGATACTTTGTATAATTTAGTTGTAACATACCAATTAAAATAAAGAGAATAGTATAGCCTTAGCAAAGTATCTTACACCCGAAGTTTTGTATAGATAGAAAGGCATCAAAATATCTGGGTAGATTAAAAGCCTTGTCTTATCATTGAATAGGAACTTTTTTATATATAAGTACTATAGTTAATGGAACAATTAAATTATCTCCTTATCTTCATGATGCGCTTGTTGGAGACGATGGGCACATGAAGTCTTCGTTCATCAGAAAAGAACACAGGAAAGCATACAGAAAATTTCTGTTACAGTCTTCCATTTGTATTTTTTATGTTGTTGTTAGTTTAGGAAATACAAAAATTGCCCTGTTGGCACACCCATAATTACCATGTTAGCGTAAGTTCAACTAGGTAAAATAGAAACAAATAAAATCGATTGCAATTTTGTTGCTTTATAAAGAACAGAAATTCTATGGAGTAGGAAAGGTGCAGAGCAACACACACATTCTACTTGGCAATGCAAGTCTGCAGTACATACACTGATGGTATGAGCACAGGCAATGAATTATCCTCGAAAAGTCAGATGGATAATTTGGTCACCGTGTCCCTCTCAGATGAAGTACATCTGTGGTTATTTCAAAAACAGCCTGGAAGACTGAACATCAACAGTGGTTGGCTTTAGTGGTTCTGTAATTGTCATACTGCCTTTTCCTGCACTTTTAAAAGTAAAGGTGTAATGGTTCCAGAACAATGCAATGGGGGAACTATTTTTGGTTCCTAAAAGACCCATCCACATGAAGGTTGAAGAAAGAACCTTTACATCTTTAGATCCATAGCAGACTCCATACAGTAAATAACCCGGAATAGATGGTCATAGATTTGTGAAATACCAATGGCTCATGATTTTAAAAGGTCTCTTACTACATAGATAGATAGATAGATAGATAGATAGATAGATAGATAGATAGATAGATAGATAGATAGATAGATAGATAGATAGATAGATAGATAGATAGATACTTTATTAATCCCAAGGGGAAATTCACATACTCCAGCAGCAGCATACTAATACAAAAATACATACAATAAGGCAGGCTAAGTCTGGGTTTTGTTAATACTTTAGTGTCCTGCTAGGTAGCCTACGATACATTACAGATTTTATTTTTTTCAGCATATAAGGAAGTTTTCAAAGCACAAAGAACCAACTTTATATGCAAAAACTCTTCCCAAAATGAAATGGTTCTTTGATGTGCAATGGGTCTATGAGAAAACAGATGACCCAGTAAAGAACCATGAAGTGCCATTAAAGAACCATTATTTTTAAGATGTGCTGGATCTGCTTAATCACTGCAGGACAAAATCAACTCTGATGAGAATTTGATCATTCTGAGTGTCAGCAATGGTGACATCTTTGACCCTGTGCACATGGCAAAATACGTAATGTTACCTATATTAAAAGAACTTGCTTGCCAATAGATTATAAGTAGTTTATCCACCTGTCAATGTAATGTCCAAGTAAAATTCCTTTTTTAATTTATAGATGTAAATCTGCATAGAGTTGGCACGTTGGTTAGTACTGCTGTCTCTCAGGTCTAGGAGCTCTGCCTAAGACTAAATCTGACTAAGAATGCGAGGAGACCTAATCCAGGTCTTCAAAAATTCTAAAAGGCAGTAATAAAGCTGATCCCATACTCAATGACAATGGTGGAAATGATGTAGAAATGCTTTTAATACAGATGTCAGGAAGCACTTCTTCACATAAAGCATTGCGAAGGATCAGGAACAAACTAGTAAACCATGGAACTGAAGGACAGATCTTGACAATTCCCCTCCATGCCTGTGCATCTTAGGTCAATTAGCCACACTGACTTGACCTAGTGTATATGTTTGCTCTGGGATAGTCCCATCAAGGTCTCACTATTGCTATGTACCCAACGCTGCCAGCAGGGTTTCTGGCTCCCTTTGCTGCCAAAATGACTTCCTTCTTGCTTGGCCGCCTTCCAAGGTGCTGAGTATATGAGTTGTAGTTCATACAGAGTTGGTTTCTGTTTATCAACTGATGGAACGGATGGGTGATTCATAGTGAAGTTCTGTTATATGCAATTAAGAAAACAATTTCATACCTACAACCCGTGAAAAGGATTTAGAAGTTTACATTGTATACATTTACAAACTAAATAATTCAAAAGTCAAACGAAATGTCTAAAAAGTTTTGAATATAAATTAAGAGGAATCTATACTATCTCTGGCTCCCTTTGACTTCAAGGAGATTGCGATCTATACACAAAAAAGGAGAAGTTTATTTTTTAAATAAATATAAACATCATATGGTAAGCATAACAAACAATAAAATGTCATTTTTATATTTAGGTACATCTTCCAAACCCGCTTTTTTCAAACTAGGTCAATTTTTATAAATGGATAAATAATTCCTACTTTGATACTGGTTATCTCATGCTTTAATTCTCCCAAGCATTGAGCTACTGTATGTTCAGAAACAGGTCTGATAACAAGCTTTAGTCGTGATTTACCTCCAAATTATTATTTTCAACCATGCAGCCATGTTTTAATAATTAAAGCCAATGAAGGTAATAAAAATGTTCTTAATGAACATAAATGGAATTAAAAGGAGGTCCTTTAAGGCCTCAGTCTCATCAAGGCTCCAAGTATCCCTTTAGACATAAACTAAGATCTGGATGCTTTAACTTATACCAATCATTGGAGAGGACTACTGTGTGTTCCTGATGTACAGCAGTGTGTCTAAGCTAAGTTAAATGATCATTTCAAATCGATTAAAGCTTTTGTTTCTTTTGTTTGAATTGCTGTACGGTCCAAGTGACATCTGATAATCAGATAACACTTCACACTTTGAGTATTCTAATAAAAAATGCAACATTCTTATAAGAAAAAGCATTCCAGGAGAGGTCTATTAGTAATGGAGCCAGCATGATTAAATTTGTATTTAACACAGTATTTGTATACAATGTGTTCTGTAAAATACAGTAAAATATTAACTTTATTTGCTCAGTTAGTAAACTCTGGAAAAGTCTGTCACACCATCTTGACTGCCATTTTGTGTGAAATAACAAATCAGCCTGACTGGTGCATTGTGGTTCCTTCCTTTTTATATTAACAACAAAGAAAAGGAAATGTACAATTAACTTTAATGCAAGTTGACAACACTGACCTCATGCTTCTACAAAACTTTAATGCAGTGGTCTCAAACTCCAGACCTGGCGGGTTGCAGTAGCTGTAGGTTTTCATTCTAACCCTATTCTTAATTGGTGACCAGTTTTTGCTGCTAATATACTCCTTTTCCTTTTATTCAATTGACTCGATTTTTTAAGATTTGTTCCCCTGATCGTTCCTCTGAATTGCTTAATTTCTTTCCTTTAATGGCGCCTCAAACAGAAATTAAATGTGATGTGAGTGAGCTAATAGAAGACCAACTAAGTCAGGGCCTTCAATTCCAACCAGCTGCTTAATTGGGTGCCAATTGTTGTCGTTAATTAAACCCATTCTTTAATTCCTTGGCTTGTTGCTGCTCTCATTGTGCAATAGCATACTTTTCCAAAATTGTTAATTCTCTTTTCTAAGAGCAATGTTAAAATGTTTTGGGGCCCTGTGTAGATCAACATTCCTGAGACCTTCACCTTTCTTTATTTTCAGATATTTTATGATAGACACAGTTTGCTGGTCATATTTTGGCTCATTTTGTACCTTATTATTGTTTGGCTGCTAATTAAGGAAAAAGAAACAATTAAGTGGCCAAAGTTTTCAAGAGCAAGTCGATTAAAATTAATTTAAAAGAAGTTAATCAGCAGCAAAAACAGGTCACTAATTAAGAAAAGGGTTGAAATGAAAACCTGTAGCCACTGCGGCCCTCCAGGACCGGAGTTTGAGATCACTGCTTTAATGTGACGTTCAATTGAATGGAATGAGTTGGAAAGATATGAGATCGCAAATATTAAATTTCTAAATTTCTGTAAAATGTCAGCATGCATCATTTGGATGACAGAGTTTGAATCATGCTGACTGCTTCTTTAGCAAAAGAGAAATATATTAAAGAGAGCAACCAAGTGCACCCCAGGATGTAAGGACATGTCCTACTCTGACAGACTCAGAGAATTAAACCTGTTTAGTCTCGAGCCGAGGAGACAGCGTGCAGACCTAATCCAGGTATTTAAAATCCTCAAGACATTGACAATGCAGATCCAGCAACATTCTTTTAGCTTAACGGTCAATCACATACTCACGGACATCAGTGGAAATTAAGGGGAAGTGCATTTAGGACTGAAGCCAGCAAGCACTTCTTTATGCAAAAAACCAAGATGTGTATGTAGTTGAAGCAGAAACCTTGACAACCTTTAAAAAGAATCTAGTTGAGATATTGGAAGTGCTTAGCTATTAGCTAACAATCGGGCCTGAGGAATGAATGGTCTCCTCTATTTTGTCAAAATTCTTGTTTCTTATATTTGCTAAATTGGGTTTGTGATAAAGCATTAATTTTTCCTGACACAGTTTTGGTGTTTTAAACTGGTTATTTCTGTGAAACCTCTGAAAAAAAATAAAGTATGATATTTGCTTATGTGTGGATTCAAACATTAATCAACATAATCACAGTCCATATTCAGAGAATGGATGTAGAGGTGGTGCATCGCTACACATACTTGGGGGTCCACATCAATGACAGGCTGGATTGGTCAAATAACTCAGAGGAACTATATAAGATACTGCATTCCTTTAAAGTGGATTGTGACATCCTTTGCATGTTTTAGAACTCTAAAGGCTAGTAAAGTTTTCTATGCTGTGGTTTGCTGGGCTGGTAACACCAGTTCAAGCGAGGCCCACCAAATCTACAAGTTAATTACAAAGGCAAATGCAATAATGGACCCGCTGGAGGTAGAAGTGGGACAAAGAATGCAGGCCCAACTGACAGGCATTATGAACAATGCTGCACATCCTCTCTATGGCACACTACAATTTAGTACTTTCAGACAAAGAATTATTTGGCAGAAGTGTGTCAAGAAGCACAGATGGGCTCCTTTATACCAACAGCAATACACCTTTATAATGCTTTACTGCAAATGATTTGTCTATCTATTTACTTATTTCTTCTAGAAAGCATGGAATATTGCTCCATAAGGGTTATTCAGCTGCCAAAATGACTTCCTTCTTGCTTGGCCGCCTTCCAAGGTGCTGAGTATATGAGTTGTAGTTCATCCAGAGTTGGTTTCTGTTTATCAACTGATGGAATGGATGGGTGGTTCATAGTGAAGTTCTGTTATATGCAATTAAGCAAACAATTTCATACCTACAACCCGTGAAAAGGATTTAGGAGTTTACATTGTTTACATTTACAAACTAAATAATTCAAAAGCCAAACGAAATGTGAAATGTCTAAAAATTTTTGAATATAAATTAAGAGGAATCTATACTAATAAAAGGCAAAGCCCTCACTGACTCACTGACTCACTCATCACTAATTCTCCAACTTCCGTGTAGGTAGAAGGCTGAAATTTGGCAGGCTCATTCCTTACAGCTTACTTACAAAAGTTAAGCAGATTTCATTTAGAAATTCTACGCGTAACGGTCATAATGATCGACAACGTCCGCCATGTTAAACTTTCATATTTATGGCCCCATCTTCACGAAATTTGGTAGGTGGCTTCCCTGCGCTAACTGAAACCGATGTACGTACTTATTTCGGTGGTATGACGCCACTGTCGGCCGCCATATAGAACTTTCCAACGGTCTTTGTTACTTATGGGCCCATCTTCAAGAAATTTGGTACGCGGGTTCCCAACGCTAACTGAAGCCTACTTACGTACATATATACGTCCATAGCCTGTAGCTTGGTTGCCGTGTGAGGTGGTGTTGGGTCCCCCATCCCCACGCCTCCCACGTAGTTGGCTGCCTGTCTATATAAGGCTGTCCGTCGCTCTGGTCTCTTCATTCCCTTCCTTGCTTCGCCACGGTATTCACGTCTCCCTGCTGATAACTGCAGCCATTTTATTTAATCCACAGCTTCTCCGCTATGTTATTGTTTGTTTATTATGATTATGGTTATTGTGTAGGTATTTTAGACTTAGTTTACATTGTTCAGGTACCCATTTCCTTTATCGTTCCAACCGTACCCCCATTAACATGTCTATCGAGGTGATCACCATCGATCAAAGAACTGTCACTTACTGAGTGGTTTCCATTCCCGGAGATGGCGCCTGACTTTTCCATTCCCTATGTTACATATTGCACAGCCATATCAGGCTCACTCTTCATATCCGGAAGAACATTGTGTCTTATGTATTGAATGACTGGGACAGGTTCAAGGTGTGGACTGATGACGGTACAGGAGATAATTATACTACACAGGAGCACTATAAGAGTGAAATGCTTAAGCCCTTCACCTATGGTTCTGCATGTGAGTTGATGGCTGCCGCTGAATTGTTCAGTTGTCGCTTTCAAGTGTACCTAAATCGCCAAACATTTTACACCTTTGGACAACCACTAATGCCATTTTACAAAGCCTTCTTCAAAATGTTTACCCCAATCTATGAAATCTCCACGAAAACGACATGTCATGGTTGAGGGAGAAAGATATCCTGACACCAAGAAATGACATGACTACGACTATAAACCACATTTTACTTCAAGAACTACCTTCACAACCGAAAACATATCAGTCTGTGGATTCAGTTGTAGAAATGGAAGATGCGGTGCACTATCCAGTAGAGTTTCTCCACACTCTGAATCTTCCAGGCACTCCTGAGCATAATCTAATTTTGAAGGCTGGGGCACCAATAATGTTACTGAGAAACTTACAGCCACCGAAACTTTGTAACGGCACAAGACTTCAGGTCACGTGTCTGCAAAAGAACCTCATTGAGGCAACTATTTTTACTGGCGGTAGCTCAGGGGAAAGAGTTTTTATTCCTCGCATCCCCATTATACCCTCTGATCTCCCATTTCAATTCAAATGCCTCCAATTTCCAGTAAGGCTCTGCTTCGCAATGACAATTAATAAGCCTCAGGGACAAACCCTACAAAAGGTTGGCATTGATTTGAGGCAAGATTGCTTTTCACATGGCCAACTGTATGTTGCATGCACAAGAGTAAGCTCAGTGCACAGCTTGGTCATGTTATAACCGGAGGGCCAAACTGACAACGTGGTATACAAACAGATCCTTAACAAATAATTATTGGTGTATTTTCCCTCAGTTTAAAAAGGTTTACTTTTCTTCTTAATAAAAATTTTAAGGCAGTACTTCGCTGTATTTTGCTAGTTGTATATAGAATAACACAGAAGTGTGTCTGGAGTAGTGTATGCACTTCAGTTCACCACACTACAAAAAAGACATGGCAGCACCAGAAGATTTGGTGAGGAGAGTAATTAGTTGCTTCTTGGGACTAAAAGACATTTGCTAATGGCAAACTAAGGGAATTAAACTTCCTTAGTGTTAGGCTGAGGAGACATAATCCCGGTCTTGAAAATTCTAAATGGCATTGATTAAGCTGATCTGTCAGAATTCCTTCAATAGTGAATCACATACTCAAGAACAATGATGGAAATAAAGTAGAAGTGCTTTGAATACAGATGTCAGGAAGCACTTCATCACACAAACGATTGTGGAGGATTGGGAACAAGCTACTAAGTTATGAAATTGAAGGACAAACCTTGTCAACTTTTAAAAAAATGCCTAGATATGTGTTTGGGACAACTTAATTACTAAATAACTAAATGAGCTTGATGGAGTGATTGGTGCTTTCTCATTTGCCAGACTGGGAATGCTCAAACAAAATGCAATCTTGATAACTAGAAGCACTTTCTGATCACATACCTAGGTGCTTCTTTATCTGTCATTATCAGCAATGAAAGAAGACACTGAGTGCGCACATATTTGTAAAATTGCACTATACTGTATGTTCAATAGAAGGAATTCTTTGAACTGACAAAAACATAAATTATTTAGTTATGCAGATAAGGAATCAAAATGTTTTTGCAAAATTATTATACTTTAAATTATTTTAGCTTAAAACTAAATTGCCTTCTGGGTTAATCGGAGCCTTCTGCAACTTAACTGAAATCAACAGTAATTGCATAGAAGGCTGACTAGCATGATCTATGAGGTATGTAATAAAATAACAAAATTACTGTGATATACCAGTTTCCATACCCCAGAGCTGATATGAACTACATGCACAAGTTTCTAATTGATTTAGGAATGTTATACAAAAAAAGCATGCAATAAATAAAATAATTATTGTTAGATGATTCACTAAAGTGCCCAAATAGGCTTAACTGCCACCTTCACTTAAAATGAAATAATTGCATCCATTTAGATCCAGTATTTCATTGGTGCCTTATTTTAAAGCGGTTACTAGCTGTAGGGAATTCATTTACTGCCTTCTTTTTTCATTAAGCCTTTTTTCATGGAGAAATTGCTCACTGCATGGTATAATTGGTATGTGTGCACCTTTTAATACTGTCTTCCATTAGTCGCTTAAAATGATATTTTATGGCTTCAAAATATTCATAAATTACCCTTTAAGCTGCATATTACTTGATTGTAATTACATATTATTTACTCTATACATTCTGTGGAACACTTGACTGCCACTAGATTTAGAGATTGTAACAAATTCCACCAAATGAATGCGTCTGTGACCATCCTGTTTCTGTTGAATGCACTTTTATTTCTTCTGGAGGTGTTATTGGTTTACAAATAAAGCTCACACTCACAAATAGAAGCAGTCACACAAATAAACAACCACATCTTTGTGCCTAATTTTTTTTCTTACTGTAAAGTAATTACTTAGTGTAATTACAGTAGATCTAGCCGTGTTTCAGAACAATCACTTAGAAGCATATCTACATTCTTTTCTCAGATATGAATACATTAGGAACCTGAAAAACAATACACGTGAAAATTAATAATAAAAATGAAAGCATATAAGCATCAATGTACAGGGCCTATAAAAAGCGTTCCCTCCATTCAAAGTTTTTACATTTTATTGTTGTTCGACATTGAATTGCAGTGTATTTCATTTTACTTTTTTGACACTGATCAATAGAAAAAAGACGCTTTAATTCCAAAATGTAAACAGATCCCTGCAAAGTGGTCTAAATTAATTACAAATATAAAACACAAAATAATCCTCCACCTGCTTTGGGTTGGCACCCTGCCCAGGATTGGTTCCTGCCTTGTGCCCTGTGTTGGCTGGGATTGGCTCCAGCCTGACCCCCATGACCCTGTGTTCGGATTCAGCGGGTTGGAAAATGGATGGATGGATGGATGGATGGATAATCCTCCACTCCAATCTCTGTCCTATAGGCAAACTGCAGAAGGTCCAGGTGGTTCACCACAAGAGTACTCATGTAATCCGGGACCAGTCTCTCAAAAGTCTTCATGATGTGTGCCATGCCACTGGTCTGTAGTCATTAGCTGAAGAGGTGTCTGCATTCTTTGGAACAGGAACAATGTAGGACATTTTCTACAGCAGTGGCTCTTTCAGGAGCCTTAGGGACAAACTGAACAGGTGACAGAGGACACCACAAAGTTGGTCAGTACAAGTCATAAGAACTCAAGGACTGACTCCATCTGGTTGATGTCCTTCTAGAGCCTAATGCTGCCTGTGCTCCCAGAATTAAGTGGGTTTGATAATAGATGGATGGGCATATTTGTACATCAGATCAGTCTAATGCTGTATGCTATATAACAATGTGGTGATAAAAGTATTAGATTTTTCTCCTTTAAAAATGGATCCATCTAAATTAAAGCTAAAGTAATATTATTACAACATAAAAAGCACACATACGTCTGCACTAGTTAACTTATTCTAATTTCCTGTTGCTGCTTTTAATTATTTTTTTATAAAACTTATTTCTAATAAGGTCAGCACCAATTTAGCTCCCTGCCTGGTCACTGCCTGTATAGACACACATTGTCTCTGTGTTGAAATTGGCTTTTTCCCATATCCCAAGAATGTGCGACTGAGTTTGGCTATCGTCTGATTCATGGTGAGTTTGTGCCTTGTGCCAAATGCCGATGGAACAGACTCCAGCTCCATACAACCCTCCAATAGAAAAGGTGGGCCCAGAAGATCAATTAATGAATGGAAGTTTAAAAATGCTTCTGTCTCACTGTGCTCTTTAGTTTCCATCTTCTCAGTGTTTGAGTGAACAGTTTCTCAGCAGGTGTCCATTTCTTCTCCTGATATTTCAAAGTGTTTTCAGATGAATTTGTCTCAAAGACTGGCCATGCTGGAGTACGTAGAGACATACAGTATTAGGGTGCACTTGGATAGCCTGGGGTTCCATCCAGTGTAGATTTCTGCCTTTCATGTGATGTTTTTTGGGGCAGATTCACATCTCTGCAATGGAATAATTAGGCTATGAAAATGGAAGGTATAAATTTAGGTGCTGATAAACAACATTGTTAGCATCTTCTGCCAATGACTTTGTGAGATTTCCTCTGGATACTTTGCTTTTCTCCCACATTTCAGTAACAGCAACAACAACAACATTTATTTATACAGCACATTTTCATACAACAATTTAACTCAAAGTGCTTTACAATATGACAAAAAGAAACTTACAAGAAGAAAAAATAATTAAAAATAAGCAATAATATTAAAGAATAAGTAACAACAAAACAAAGTAAGGTCGGATGGCTGGGATGAGAGAAATAACAAAAACAACTCCAGTTAGGCTGGAGAAAAAACAAAATCTGCAGGGGTTCCAAGGCCAAAGCACCACCCAGACGCACTGGCCATTCTACATAACATAAATTTTCTTAAATCAAACCTCTTAGTTTTCATGCTTCACATGATAGGATTTGATGAAGCTGAACTTGTGGACAGCTGAGACACTCGCCTTCATTCTTTCATCTCAGGAGATGCATGGTGCATGGTGGTGGTGCAGATCGCCACCACAGAAGAACCGGAAAAGACAGCAGAGAATAGTGGGGATTAATTCAGATTGCAGAATTATTCTATACCCATACAGTCTATTAGGAATACAACTGAAATGTAGCTATGAAAAAGCCATGTTAAAACAATTGGTTTTTAACAGTTTTTTAAAAATATTCCACAGTTTTATCTTGGAGAATTTCTATTGGTAAAGTGTTTGAGATTTTAGGTGCATTTTTTGGCAAAAGGCAAAAGGCTGCCTCACCACTTCTCCTTAGCTTCTAAGCTAAGAGCTAAAGTTACGACATGGAGAGTAAAAGGACAGGCATTCCAAAATATAGGATGGAGCGAGATTATTTAATGCTTTATAAACCATTAGTAGTATTTTAATGTCAATTCTAAATGACACAGTTAACCAACATAATGACATTAAAACTGGTAAGATGTGCTCAAATTTTCTTTTTCTAGTTAAGATTCTGTCTGCTAAAAACAAATCGTGAATTAATTTTCAAGTATCTTGTAGAGTTATAAGAGGTCTAATTTTGCATATTCCTTTAGTGAAAAAATGCAGTCCTCCTAATCTGGTTAATATACAATTTAAAGTTTTGGTCAGAGTAAATGATTACCCAATAAATTCTTTATCTCCGCCTAACCTAAGTTATCAAGTTTATTTCTAATGCCCTCGCTATATCCATGGTTGCCAATCACTGCGTTTTCTGTATTCTCCTTATTTAGTTTGAGAAAGTTACTACACATCCATTTGGAAATACTGCTAAGACATTGGATCAGAGAGCCAAGAGCATCAGGATCGTCAGGTGCTTTCGATAAGTAATGCTGTGTAACATCAGCATAGTTGTGGTAGCTCACCTTGTCCTTTGAGATAATCTGACCTAATGGAAACATGTAGACTGAAAAGAGCAGTGGACCCAGGATAGATCGTTGTGGTATACCATGTACAATATCATGGGTCTCCAAAGTGCAATCACCACAGATAACAAATAATTTTCTACCAGTTAAGTAAGACTGAAACCAAATTAAGATGCTGCCAGAGAGGCCCACCCACTGTCTAAGGTGATTTATAAGAATAAAGTGTTCTGTGGTGTCAAATGTTGCACTCAAGTCTTAAAGAACAAGAGCAGATACTGTATATGGCTTCTGTCCACATTAACCCACAAATCATTTACTGCATATTATTCTTATTGAGTGACTGAGTCTTATGATAGATCTAGGGTTGGCTCCTACCTTGTACCTAATACTGGCACATTAGCAGCAGTGCTCTACAGTTCTGTCATGGAATAAGTAAGAGCAGTAAATGAATGGATGGACATATTTTTAAAAGATATGTCTTAGTGACACAATGGAGAGTTGTGTTGCCACACGGCTCTACTGTCCTGAGGTCAGCCTAGCCAGCCTGGCCACTGTCTGTGCTCTGTCTACATCCTAGAAGCATGCAAGTTAAGTTAATTTGTGATTCTGAATTGGTTGTATGTGAATGTGTGACCCTGAGCATGTATGTAAAATGCCCGTGCTCTAACTGTAAATAATAAACAATTATACTATGGAAGTTGTCACGTATGAGCGCATGGGGAGCAGCTTAAGGACCCGAAGCGCATCGCGACAAGTCGTGCCAGGGGACAATGGCAGGGTACTAACCTCTCTCTCTCCCTCTCTCTGTAGAAAAGACGAAGCACCGCCGCCATAATCCTACCGGGACACCTAAGAGAACAACACTTCCCTTTCACTCCTCTGGTCCCCCACTGATGATGTCTACTATCCATCCACCACCACGCCTTCCCAGCATTACACGTTCTTAATTTCCGGTACGGCTCTTTAAAATGTCCGTCCACCCATCCTTTTGTGTCTGATGATTTGTTACAGTTATTTGACCTTTTTTGCTTTACAGTATATGGGGCTAAACATCCCAAAACTTTATGAGCATTTGTCCTTTATTCTACAGTGTATTTATAAATGTGTTCTATTGAAAGGTGCTTTATAAAATAATAGTTGCTTATCTGCAATTGACCAGCACTCCATCTGGGGCTGCTCCCTGCTTTGCACTCAGTGCCATTTGGGGAGGTTCTAAATCTCCATGACCATCTTAGTACAAACAGGTTCAAAAAATAAATGAATGGATTTCGTACTGTTATTGCACAGTGGTTAAGGGTGCTGCCACATAGTCCATTGGAACTGAGTTCAGTTCCCTGCCTGGGCACTGTTTATTGTGATGGGTGGCTATCCTGGCCAGGATAGGGCAAGGTCCCTTACCTGGATGGATGGTCAGCCCTTCAAAGGCACAAGAAACAGGGTGAGGATCATCCTGTCTCAACCAGGAGACAGGCAGAAGATGTCAGTGCGACAGCGGGTACACTGGCATCCCAGCAAAAGTTGGAACAATTAACGGTATCTGGCTGGGAGGCCATTGTAGTGAAACAACAGAGGGAGACAACCTGGCCACACTGCATGCTCCCCCAACACACTAGGTGGCAGCCTCTCTGGGTGACGTTGCCTCTATGGACACTGGGTATTGTAGTCCCATAGGGCAACCTTGTTGGGTACTGTGAGTGCCGTCAGGGGATGCTGCAGGGATCCATCATCCCTACTTTTTGGGACTTCCATTTGACCTGGAAGTACATTAGGCTATGCCCCAGTACTGGAAGTACTCACAAGTCCAGCATAAAATTAGCCATTCAACCTCATCCAGGCAAGTTGGAGTCAGATGGAAGAAGGATAAAGCTCACCCAGAGGAGTGGAAGGAGAGAAGAAAAGAGAAGGAGAAGAAGTGCATTGTGATTGTGTTCATTAAAGAAGCCTTTTTGTTGTATCAGGACTTGTGTTGTGGCGGTGTTGTCAGAGGTTTGGTGTTCTGCCATGCCCACTTGTGGCCACACTGTGCAGAGGACTTGCCTTCTCTGTACATTTACTGCACATTTGATTTATCACGCTGTGATGAGCTGGCATCACTTTCAAGTTTGGTTTCTGCCAAAAAGGCTATGGCTGCCTGCAACCGGTTATTGGAGAAAGCGGTTTTAAATAATGGATAAATTCATTAAAAAGAAACACTATAACACTTAGTGTGTTTGGTGTTTGCCAAGAAAAACAATATTTTAATTTAAAAATATAGCTATAACAGAGCCTAGATATTCTCATTAAAAGGAAAAACATAATTTATGATGATTAAAAAAAAAAAAATTAAAAACTGAGGTTTTCATTTTTATGTAATGGAATAAGTTTTATTTAGACATTGCATGAAACACTTTAGCATGCTAGAGTACTGCAGCCAAATGTTAATTGTATAGATAAAAGCCCTAATAATTTGGAAAGGGTTTGCAAATAATAAATCGAAGCATGTGGCTGTGGTTTAAGAGCCTTGAAAATCCTCCGGTAACCAGTAATGATATTGTTCATTAGCCATTGCTGTAGATGGAATTGTACCTCCAGCCTTTGTAAGTACTGGAATAACATTGCCAGATTACACATAATCTATTAAGACAAGTTAAAGTACATCTACTCTTATCTTAAGAAAGCTTTTAAACAAAAAGAAAAGAAGGCTTACAGTGCATTTTGTACTTTTGCTCAGCATGCTAAATTATGCCTGCCCTCTATGTGAATTACATACAAAATGTTTCACTTTGCAGATGAATGTGAAAATTATGTTCATTCAAAATGATTTAAAACAGGTAATGTGGCATACTGGCTAAGGCCTTTGACTGTAAGGCAGAAGGCTGCTGGTTCAATCCGTGATTTGGCACACTGTATGCCCTTGATTGACTCATTGCCTTTGTTCCAAATGTAAAAAAGGTATACCTTGCCTCTAGAACTGTACACTTGAGAAGGAGCTCACTGTAGAAATGCACCATTTAATGTACATGTTCATTCAGTTATGAGACCTTTCAATCCCCTGACTTACACAGATGTTCATGAACCTATTTTCTCTACCCACTATAGGTTTTAAGGTTTATAGAGGCATTATGTCACTTATACAGAGTACAGTGATATTCTTACTTGCATGTACATAGATTTTCACAGCATGGAGGAGAATGTGACTTCTCATTAGTGAATCTTACCAGCACCTTGTGGTAGAAAAGCCAGTCAACCCCAGATGAGATGCCAATTTATCACATTCCACTTTCTTACAAGTGGAAATTTTCCAGTCGTTGTGGAACCTGAAACCACATCTTAAGAGTGTAGTAGGAAACATGAATACAGGTAGACCAGACTGCGAATCAGATTGATGTGTGCCGCCAATCTACTTATCCATCCAATAAACAAAACATGGCACTCTCAGACCTGCCTAATCCAATTCATGGTCAGGGGAGGTTGTTGTCAACTTTGGCAGAGTTGGACTCAGGTTTACACAAGGCACCAGTCCTTTGCAGGACCTATTTACACACACAGACTTTTTAAAGACGCATAATATTATAACTCTAACCCATACTGGATCCCCTCCAGTTTGCTTACTGTCCTAATTGCTCCACTGATGACACCACAGTCACTGCTCTCTACCTGAGCCTGGCACAGATGGTTGTAGATATGAGTACGTTCAAATGCTATTCTTTGACTTCAGTCATGCATTCAGTATTTTATCACTCAGCACTTTGTGGGCGAGCTTGCTCTACTGGGCCTAGAAACTCTCCCTCTGGAATTGGATATTAGGCTTCCTGACAGACAGACCCCAGTCAGTCCAAGTTGGGAAAAATAATTCAAACACCATCCTTCTGAGTACTGGTGTCCACCAAGGCTGCGTCTTGAGTCCACTTCTCTTCATCCTAATGATCCACCAAGTACAGCACAAGCAACATCATTAAGTTCACAGACAACACAACAGTGATAGGCCTTGTCCAACAGGTGAGAGTCAGAGGCAACCAACAAGCTCAAAAGATCGTAATTTCATGCAGAACCAGGGGGTTTCAGTGTGTACTAACCCTTTCTATCTTTCTCCTGCAGACCACCCAAGGGAAATCCCACCTGAGTTTGTCAACATCACTTCTGGTTCTGGCCCCTGTGGCATCACTTCCTCCAACCCACCTATAAAAATGCCATCTTGTTCCATTGGTTGAATTCTTTCTTGAACTCAGTCTGTAAAGACTGTCTGATTGCTGTTTTTTTTTTTTTGCATTTGTTTCAAGTATACAGGGTGGCTACCTCAAACTTCCCTGCTATCTTTTGACATTCTCATCATTGGTAATGACAAGATGGCTTACAGATAGAAGGTCAAGCAACTTTTGGACTTTTGTAATAACAATAACCTGACCCTTAATGCCAGTAAAACAAAGGAGACCACCGTTGACTACAGGAAGAATCACATCACATACCTTCCCCTCTCTATCAACGTGCTCCATTGTGGAGTCAGTCAGGAGCACAATGTTCCTGGGAGTGGAGGTAACAAATGATCTCTCCGGTACCCAACACACCTCCTAGTCAAGAGAGGACAGAAGCGACTGCACTACCTTTGGCACTTGAGTAGAGGTTACTTCATCACTGCCACCCTCAACACTTTCTGCAGAGGCATCACAGAGTGTGTATTGACTACCTGCATCTCTGTCTGGTATCGGAATTGTACTCACTCAGATCGGATTTCCCTGCAGAGCGGGTTGAGAGCAGCTGAGGATATCAGTGTTTCATCTCACCCTTCCATACAGGAACTCTACAGCAAATGCTGCCAAAACAGGGCCACCAACATTATCAGAGACAGTAATCAATCCTGCAATGGATTGTTTGCCCTTTTGCCGAAGTATACAGTGTGGAATTACCAGATTCATAAAAAGTTTTGTCCCACAAGCCATTAAACTCTTAAACAATGATCAGTTTGATAATACAGAGCCAGTCTGTTAATATAGTGCAAATACAATTTATTTGTGTGATAAGTGATTCTCTGTTGTTTATTTGTTTATTCTCGTTATTGGTCTTGTTTATTTTTTGTCTATTCTTGCTGGGTGGTGCAATTTTGTTGTGCCGTGCACTAATGTGTGTAGTTTGGAATAACAAAAAAAGTTAAATTTGAACCTAGAACCTGGAGAACAAAAAATCTAGGTTCTCTTTTGTCTCTAGGTGGTTTAATGTCTACATTGATATTCCTACATGTTAGCTTACATGCATTATTCTATTTGTTCATGGTTTCCTTTCAGCAGTTTGTGTTTCATTTATTTTATTCTTGTTTATGTTTTCTTATTGTAATTCAGAACTTTGTGTTTCATGTATTCATTTGTTATTTGACATTTAATGTCTGATATTAGTCTGTATCCATTTTTCTTTATTATTAATGTAGTTACCTGTATATTTACTTTAGTATCCTTCCAAGTATTTGTGAAGTGCTTTGAGCATGGGAAAGGTGCTACATAATGAAAATTCATTATTATTAATATTATACAGCCACATGGATTTAGTTTAGGAACTCCAGTTAACCTAACCAGCATGTCTTTAGCAATGCAGTAGGAAATCCCTTTCACCATAAGTTACAGTCAAGAATCTCGGTGTGATTTTGGACTCACTTTCCTTCATCAAATATATTTCTTCAGTGAATCATGACATGTCTTTCTTCATAATATGCAGACAATTCGACCTTTCCTTACTAATTATGCCACATAACTCCTTGTTCAAGCACTGGTTCTCTCTTGGCTGGACTATTGCATATCTCTCCTGGTGGGGCTTCCTTCAACTTCTCTTAGACTTCTCGAGCTTCTCCAGAATGCAGCTGCTGCTCATGTTGTTCTCTGTTCTTCATTTCACCACGAATATTCCTCTGTTTTGGGGCCCTCATTGGCTTCCTGTTGCTGCAAGGAACCAGTTCAAAGCTCTTGTCTTGATCTATGGTTCCCTGAATGATTCTGCTTCTCAATATTTCCATTCTTTGGTCTCAAGAAGTCTTCATTCTGCTTCTGTCTGTCTGCTGACCATCCCTCCTTTTGCCAGACAAGCCAAGACTGGACAATGCTACTCCATTCTTACTACAAAGCCATAGAATGATCTCCCTTTGGATATTCAACCTGCACCCAATTTACAGATGTTTAGGTGTCTTTTGAGATTTGTTGATATTTTGGAACTGTTGTCACAGACGGACGAGGTTCTTATCCGGCCGTGACGCCTCTTCACATAGAGGAGCAAGCCTGGGCAGAACAGTACCTCCCCCTGGGACACTATATGGCAGGCCCCAGGGGTTGCAGTGGTGCCTCGGATTTGTGCAGGGCTTCATAGAAGTTGGAGTTATCTACAGTCCTGTTGGGATCTGGGGATGCCACCAGGGGGTGCTGCGACAGCTGCTGAGCCCTCTTGGGCGGAAAAGCTGGAAGTGCTGCTGGAAGTAGGTCAATGAGCACCTGGAGCAGTTCCGGGGGTGTTATAAAAGGAGCCAGCAGTCATTACTCTGGGAGCCAGAGTCGGGAGGAGGGAGACAAAGCTTGCGAGAGAGGAGTGGAGGTGGCAGGGAAGAGAAAGAATAAGAAAACAGAAAAAGTAAAGTATTGTGATTGTGTTTAGTGCTTGGACTGTGTGTTGTGAGCTCGTGGGGATGGGGAAGACATTCCACACGAGTGAAGAATAATAAAAAGCTTCTGTTTTTATAAGAATATCTCCGGCGTTTGCCTGTGTCGGGTTAAGCGCTAGTATAGCGCCATCTACTGTCACACTGTTTAGTGTCTCTTGTACAGGATAGGTGCCATTTTACTGACAAAGAAGATGCTGACATTTGTCTTAGTCTAGCTTCAGGTGTAATTATGTAGTACCACTCACTCATGGTCGGTTTTTATCTTATTTTCTGTTACTTTTAATGCTTGCCTATTCTAATCTTTCTTGTATTCTTACTTTGTAAGTCACCTTAGATAAAGGCATCTGCTAAATTAATAATAACAATAGAAAAGGGAGTATCTGGAGAACAACCCATACAGAGAGGGGCAGAACATGCAAACTCCATACTGACGGTAACTCAAGAAAGCTGGATCTATGAGGCAGTGATGCTGACTACTTTTTTACTCACAATCCAATTCCTTTATCTAATTCTACAGAAAACTGACTTTTAGCAGCACTGATCACAATAAAGCAATCAACTTTGGACAGTGCCCTGCGGTGGGCTGGCGCCCTGCCCGGGGTTTGTTCATGCCTTGAGCCCTGTACCGGCTTGGATTGGCTCCAGCAGACCCCCGTGACCCTGTGTTAGGATACAGCGGGTTGGAAAATGACTGATTGACTGACTGACTGACTGACTTGGGACAGGCCTTGGGACAAGGCCATATAGGGGACACTAATGCCCACAATTTGAAGTCATCAAATATCCTTCCCATACAAATACCCTGGGACAGGCCACATGGAAATGGCATATAATATTTATGGACTCGATGTGGACAGTAACTAGGCTACTATTAAAATGCAGTCTATTCACGTGGTTTGGCAGCATCCTAAGCTATTACACCATAGTGCTGACCACAAAGCTACACATGGATTATATATCTGACAAAAATGATCAATTTTATCTAGGATCCAATTGCATCAGAGATAAGCACATACCATTATTCTGTATAACAAACATCCCCCTAAGGCACTTTATAAAAACAACAGTATTTTGGTTTGCAGCTGAAGGTTACATGCAGGGCCAAATGAAGCTGGACTTGAACAGCAGCTTTGTCATCAAGAGTCCAGTGCTTTCACCGCTATGCCACATAAGATTTTTTCACTGAGTACATTTTCGTGTCTAGACTAATTTATTGATTTATATATTTTTTGCACCCTAGACCACATTACAGGCTCCACATTTTCTGCAGGCAAGCTGACAAATCAGTAATAAAACTGACCAAAATGCATTAAAAAATGAGCTAATGGTATTCATTTTCAAACATGAATACATTCTAATGAGCAATTACGATGATCAAGCCTGCCAAACAGCAAGTGAGGAGTAAGATACCAGTGCCAGTTTCATTCTTTTTTTTTTCTTTTTTTTTTGTCCCTGGCCCACTCTCGTTACATGTGTGTGCGCATCAGAAGCTTTAAGGAGCGTAGGGCCCTAACAGCACAATATAATTGAACTTTCCACATTATTTCTCACTAATATGGGCTGCCACTTGGTCTCATTACCAGAATAATGTGCTCTCAAGTTCTGGAATGAACTCTTTGCCCAAGTAATTAAAGCTCCTAAAGTTTCCAGTCCTTTGTTTAAAGAATTTGTCCTTGTGCACTCCATGCCCCATCAGCTGCCTAATTAGCAGAGCCTTTGTGTGATTAAAAATTCTCACAGAGATTCCATTGGATATTTGCCTCTGTTAATGAGTGTTTGTGGACAGCTGGGAGCAGGAGCGCACTCCCCGCACACAAGACCTCCACTGAATTCCGAAGACCTCTGGCAGGACCCAGGAGTGAAAGCTGTCATTCCTGTAACAAGGATGGAAATTGGTCAAAACCGCCTTGGTCTGTAAGGAATGGAAATGCCTTGAAATATAAATGAGGATGAATATTCATATTTAGTTAAATAAATGGCAACTATTAATATACATGTCAGACAGTTAAACAATTCAGAACTTATCTGGAGGTGTCGGGCGTAATACGGCTTTAAACTCCTACTTTATTACTCACACGTCCTTTATTGCTAAGACTGGGTCATCCGATCCACAGAGAGTTGTACATACAGGGAAATCTGGGACTTTCGACCCCCGGCTGGGCTAAAAGAAACAAAGAAGTTTCTTTTATTCTTTTAACATTGCAGATAATGAAGGCATGTTTAGTGGGGCAGGGAAATGGGAACAGATAAAGAATATGTTTACTGGTGCTTTATAAAATTTTATCAATGTTTTATTTCCAAACAGTGTGGATGATTTTAAAGCAAACTGGGAAAAATAAGTTTTAAAAAATGATTTTATGTTGCACACACTGCAAGAAACTATGGTTGTATGATATATTTTACTGTAACACAGACCATGATCTCTGGTGGCAAATGTTTCCTGTCATTTGTATATAGCACTCATCATGGAGTATAAGCCCTTGCAGTGATTTAAAACTATAAGGCCAGAAATAACCAATGTGACATTTACATATATAACAACAACAACATTTATTTGTATAGCACGTTTTCATACAAATGATGTAGCTCAAAGTGCTTTACAAGATAACGAAAGAAAAAGTATAAAAATAAAATAAAATGAGGCAATACTTAGTAACAAAGCATAAAATAAGGTCCGATGGCCAGGGAGGACAGAAAGAACAAAAAAAAAAGGCTGGAGAAAAAAACAAAAACAAAACGAAGCCACAAGACCACCAAGCCCTCACTGGGCATTCTACCTAACATAAATGATCTCAGTCAGTCCTCATGGTTTTCAGGCTTCATGTGGAAGAATTTGATGATGATGGTCATGTGGACCTCTGGCCTTCAATCCATCAATGCAGGGACATCACGGTGCTTTGATCAGGTGGTGGTGGCGCAGATCACAACCACAGAAAACCGGAAAAGGAACAGCAGGGAAAGTAGGGGTTCGTAAACTAATCCAGATTTTAGGTGCATAACAGTAGAATGCTGCCTCAAAGCTTCTTTTAAGTTTAGCTCTTAGAATTATAAGCAGATACTCATATGGAGATCAAGATTACGATTTGAGGTGTAATCTATTCTGAAATATAGGATGGAGCGAGATTATTTAAGGCTTCAGCAGTATTTTATAGTCAATATTAAATGCCACAGGTAACCAATGTAGTGACATCAGAGCAGGAGAAATGTACTCGGATTTTCTTTTCCTAGTTAAGATTCTGGAAGCTGCATTCTGCACTCGTTGTAATCGATTGATGTCTTTTCTGGGTAGTCCTGAGAGGAGTGCATTACAGTAATCTAGTCAACTAAATACAAAAGTGTGAACTAATTTTTCAGCATCTTGCAAAGTTATAAGGGAACTCATTTTTTCTATATTTCTTAAGTAATCTGATTAATATGTGCTTTAAAATTTAGGTCACAGTCAATAATTACCCCTAAATTCTTTACCTCTGTCTTGACTTTTAATCCTAATGGATCAAGTTTATTTCTAATATCCTCATTATATCCATTTTTTTCAATCCAAAGATTTCCATTTTCTCCTTATTTAGTTTGAGAAAATTACTATTCATCCATTCAGAAACACAAGTAAGACATTGTGTCAGTGAACCAAGAGAGTCGGGGTCACCAGGCGCTATTGATAAATACAATTGTGTATCATCAGCATAGCTGTGGTAGACTCACGTTACTGCCAGGTAAGACTCAAACCAATCTAAGAAACTGCCCATCCATTGACTAAGGTGATTTCTAAGAATATTGTGATCAATGGTATCAAATGCAGCTCTCAGATCTAAGATGATGAGAACAGATACACGGCCTCTGTCTGCATTTACCCGCAAGTCATTTACTACTTTAACGAGTGCAGTTTCTGTACTGTGACTTGTTCTAAAACCCGACTGAAACTTATCAAGTATAGCATGTTTATTATTATTATACCAGTAACGGCGCACTGCACGATAACGTGCAGTGAATACACTTGACTTGAGCATTCCTAGTTTTCCTCCTCTTTCTTTCTCTGTACGTTTATCATTCGTTTGCTCAGAGGTTGATGCACTTGCTGCTTCTTGAGAAGCTCTTCTTTTCTCCACTCAGAGCCGGCCTTAGGGTGAAGCGAACGAAGCAACCGCTTCGGGCCCACACCTGGAGGGGGCCCACTGCGCCCAACGTCAAAAAGTGATGGTTGTAGATGCCGGGAAAACGCATTTCTGCAGCTCAGAATGCAGGAAATCGCTTGGCAGCCGGGGCTCTGCCCCGGACCCCCTAGCTGCAGGGGCAGGCCCCTTATGGAGCCCTCAGTATTAGTTTGCTTCGGGCCCGAAATTGTCTAGGGCCGGCTCTGCTCCACTCTAGTGGCCCGCTTCTTCTCTTCTTTCGTCGGCATCTTTTCACATTAAAACTGATTAAGTCAGTGTTTGTGTTGCAATTACTTAGTACATTTTCCTTAATTTTTCACTTAAGCTGGCACTTAACTCTTCAAGAGATCATAAGATATGAAGAGGTAGGGGAAGTGACGGTGAAGGTGGTAGGGATGAGAACGCCCTGCTGGCCACTGCCAAGAGTTGATTCTACAATAAAATAAAATAAAAAGAGGAATAACATTGGAGGTCAATCATCACCCCAAAAGTGGATAGTAGACATCACATAGTATATGCGTACCAAATTTCAGGTCAATAGGTCAAACGGTTTGCGAGCTATGGGTGATTAAAAATCCTGGACAGACAAACGGACAGCCACGGTAGCATATTATATAAGAAGATAATTATTAGATATTATTATAATTATTATTATTATATAAACACACAAAAAAAAGCTGGTGGCACATTATATAACTTCTAGTCAGAGGGGATATCAAACTTAATGACTGTAATTTCTGATCTTGTGACCTGAGGATTTCAGATTAAAGATCTAGAAAACAAAATGCACGAAAAATGACATATGTCATGTCTCAGCAAGGTTCATATTCACGTTAAATGTCTCTTTTGTTTATTTATGTTGTATATACATATATGTATATGCAACTTCTTGTTCAGGGCAGCATGGTGGCGCTGTGGTAGCACTGCTGCCTCATGTTAAGGAAACCTGGGTTTGTGTCCCGGGTCCTCTCTGCATGGAGTCTCAACGTTCTCACAGTGTCTGTGTGGGTTTCCTCCAGGTTTGTGCATATGCACCGAACGACAGTTTGGAGTACCCACCCTTTTTGGAGTCCCTGGAGGGGGTGCTAGAGGGCATACCTTCTGGGGACTCCCTCGTACTGCTGGGAGACTTCAATGCTCACGTGGGCAATGACAGTGAGACCTGGAAGGGCGTGATTGGGAGGAATGGCCCCCCGATCTGAACCCGAGCGGTGTTTTGTTATTGGACTTCTGTGCTCGTCACGGATTGTCAATAACGAACACCATGTTCAAGCATGGGGGTGTTCATATGTGCACTTGGCACCAGGACACCCTAGGCCTCAGTTAGATGATCGACTTTGTGGTCGTGTCGTCGGACTTGGGCCACATGTCTTGGACACTCGGGTGAAGAGAGGGGCGGAGCTGTCAACTGATCACCACCTGGTGGTGAGTTGGCTTCAATGGTGGGGGAGGATGCTGGTCAGGCCTGGTAGGCCCAAACATGTTGTGAGGGTCTGCTGGGAACATCTGGCAGAGCCCCCTGTCAGAAGTAGCTTCAACTCCCACCTCCGGCAGAACTTCAACCACGTCCCGTTGGAGGTGGGGGACATTGAGTCCGAATGGGCCATGTTCCGTGCCTCTATTGTTGAGGCGGCTGACCGGAGCTGTGGCCGTAAGGTGGTTGGTGCCTGTCGTGGCGGCAATCCTCGAACCTGTTGGTGGACACCGGCGGTGAGGGATGCTGTCAAGCTGAAGAAGGAGTCCTACCGGACCCTTTTGTCCTGTGGAACTCCGGAGGCAGCTAATAGGTACAGGCAGGCCAAGCGGAATGCGGCTTCGGTGGTTGCTGAGGCAAAAACACAGGCATGGGAGGAGTTTGGGGAGGCCATGGAGAACGACTTTCGGACGGCTTCAAGGAGATTCTGGTCCACCATCTGGCGTCTCAGGAGGGGAAAGCAGTGCTGTATCAACACTGGTGGGGATGGTGCGCTGCCCTTTGTCACCGATTCTGTTCACAACTTCTATGGACAGAATTTCTAGGCGCAGCCAGGGTGTTGAGGGGGTCCGGTTTGGTGAACTCAGGATTGGGTCACTGCTTTTTGCAGATGATGTTGTCCTGTTTGCTTCATCAGGCCATTATCTTCAGCTCTCTCTGGATTGGTTCGCAGCTGAGTGTAAAGCGGCTGGGATGGGAATCAGCACCTCCAAATCCGAGACCATGGTCCTCAGCCAGAAAAGGGTGGAGTGCCCTCTCAGGGTGGGAGGTGAGATCCTTCCCCAAGTGGAGGAGTTCAAGTATCTCGGGGTCTTGTTTATGACTGAGGGAAGAATGGAGGGTGAGATCGACAGGTGGATCGGTGCATCGTCCGCAGTGATGCGGGTTCTGCATCGGTCTGTCGTGGTGAAAAAGGAGCTGAGCCGTAAGGCAAAGCTCTCAATTTACCAGTCGATCTATGTTCCTACCCTCACCTATGGTCATGAGCTATGGGTAGTAACCGAAAGAACGAGATCGGGAATACAAGCAGCTGAAATGAGTTTCCTCTGCAGGGTGTCTGGGCTCTCCCTTAAAGACAGGGTGAGAAGCTCACTCACCCTGATCAGGATGCCTCCTGGACTTCTCCCTAGTGAGGTGTTCTGAGCACATCCAACCGGGAGAAGGTCCCGGGGAAGACCCAGGACATGCTGAAGGGACTATGTCTCCCGGCTGGCCTGGGAATGCCTCGGGATTCTCCCGGAAGAGCTAGAAGAAGTGGCCAGGGAGAGGGAAGTCTGGGCATCTCTGCTCAAGCTGCTGCCCCCCGCGACCCAACCTCGGATAAGCGGAAGAGGATGGATGGATGGATGGATGGACTTGTGCACCTTCGATTACCCTTGCTGGCAACTCCTTTTTGCATATTGTGTTCTACAGTATGTTTACAGTGTTTACTTTATTGTATAAAGGTTCACTGCTTGCTCTTATTACTAGCCAGGGTTTGATGATGATATTCCCCTATAGTGGCCATTATTAGAAGTGCTTTTGGAACTTAATTGGACTTAGGTGCTTTGGGGCTCCAAGTTCATGACAACACAACTCTGTGACGACATTCCAGCACAGTTTCAAATTTCCAAAGTGTTGCAAGCTCACCCCTTTTTCTGACTGTGGATGCCTCACAGAGCTGGTGCCGTATGAATGGCAGGTAAGGAGAGTTCAGCCACAATTTCAAATATTTTCTTTTTTGTACGTAAAACACAAGACATCACACAGATGAGCCTCTGTTCTGTTTGTAAGGTCCAAAACACCCACATTCCTTATTTCTCATTGCTGCATTCTATGCATTGTTCTTCCAGCTGAGTGCTCATTGGTTGTCATCTCTCATGATAATAATAATAATAATAATTCTTTACATTTATATAAAGCATTTCTCACTACTCAAAGCACTGGAGGGCCTGGGACGTGAACCCATGATCTCCTTACTGTGAGGCTGCAGCGCTATCACTGTGCCACCTGCGTGGAGTTCACAGAGTCTGCCCCTACAACTCAAGACGAAATCAGATTTTGTCAGGCCAAGTCACTGATTGGTTGGACTGACTAGATAGATGTGGCAGAATACAAACTTGATGGTCAAAGGAATGTGCTATGACTGTCTCTGACCAGCTTTGATTATGTAAATGAAGTCTACTAATGAAAATCACTGGAAACGTTCTGTAATGTGACAGGGCCTTAAGACAGAAGCTAGTTATGGTAATATAAAGTTCTTTAAACATACTATTTGAGACAAGGCAAATTAACAATGGAGGAGAGAAAATAAAAAACACATTAAAGCATTCCTCTGGAAAATCCACGGTTGGCTACACAGTAATAGTCACAATGGGCTGAAGGTTACCCAGTATCATAAGTGCTTGTTGAAATGCCCATGTCCTTACCTAAAGCTGTGGGAGCTTGTTGATTGCTGTGTCACAAAAAACAATGCTTTGTTGATTTTGGAAAGCCTGTAACTACAACACCTCTGAGAACTGTTTGGTACATTTTTGGTATCATAAAAGAAGCAAGAGATGACACAGGATATCACATGATTCACTTCCAACTAACTATCAGTTGGAGAAAATTTACCAATGTGAATAAAGGACGAATCATATGTCATTAGACATGATGTGAAATCTTCCAAATATGTCTGGTTTTATCAGGGTAGCATATCTCTTATTTACTGAGGATTGAGTCACACCTCCATTGTACCCCATCCAAACAAACAAAAAATAAATAAAAAACAAAAGCCACAAAGCATAGCAACTTCGGGACCATTAGATAGATAGATAGATAGATAGATAGATAGATAGATAGATAGATAGATAGATAGATAGATAGATAGATAGATAGATAGATAGATAGATAGATAGATAGATACTTTATTAATCCCAAGGGGAAATTCACATACTCCAGCAGCACCTTACTGATACAAAAAAACAATATTAAATTAAAGATTGATAATAATGCAGGTAAAAACAGACAATAACTTTGTATAATGTTAAATGTTAACATTTACCCCCCCAGGTGGAAATGAAGAGTCGCATAGTTTGGGGGAGGAACGATCTCCTCAGTCTGTCAGTGGAGCAGGACAGTGACAGCAGTCTGTCGCTGAAGCTGCTCCTCTGTCTAGAGATGACACTGTTTAGTGGATGCAGTGGATTTTCCATAATTGATAGGAGCCTGCTCAGCGCCCATCACTCTGCCACAGATGTCAAACTGTCTAGCTCCATGCCAACAATAGAGCCAGCCTTCCTTACCAGTTTGTCCAGGCGTGAGGCGTCTTTCTTCTTAATGCTGCCTCCCCAGCACACCACCGCATAGAAGAGGGCGCTCGCCACAACCGTCTGATAGAACATCTGCAGCATCTTATTGCAGATGTTGAAGAACGCCAGCATTCTAAGGAAGTATAACCGGCTCTGTCCTTTCTTACACAGAGCATCAGTATTGGCAGTCCAGTCTAATTTATCATCCAGCTGCACTCCCAGGTATTTATAGGTCTGCACCATCTGCACACAGTCACCTCTGATGATCACGGGGTCCATGAGGGGTCTGGGCCTCCTAAAATCCACCACCAGCTCCTTGGTTTTGCTGGTGTTCAGGTGTAGGTGGTTTGAGTCGCACCATTTAATAAAGTCATTGATTAGGTCCCTATACTCCTCCTCCTGCCCACTCCTGATGCAGCCCACGATAGTAGTGTCATCAGCGAACTTTTGCATGTGGGCTCTGCTATAGACTACACCCCAATCTACTGCTGGCTCCTGCCTTATACCTGAAGCTGCCAGGATTGACGCTGGTTCTCTATGATACTGAATTGACCCATGTTTGTGAATGTTATGCTATTTTTATATGTTATACTTTGTCTGAACTCATCCATAAGATTAGAATAAATGATCTACATCTAAACCTATTATAGACAACATTCACCCTACACAAAGGTAATTTGTAATATCTCATTTGGTTTTGTTTTTTCTGACGAAAGTATCGGGATGTCTGACCTCATTAGATAAAACATGTAAGAGGAATGTGCTGGAAACCTGGTATATTAATATTGTAAAGCTAGAAGCAGACAAGCAAAAAGGTTTGGGGCATGTCGGTGACCCTAAATCAGGGGTCTCCATCCTTTTTTCCCCTGAGAGCTACTTTTACAAAATGATATTGGGAGAGAGCTACTCATGTTTTCTAACGTTTATTTTCACAGCTTATTTCAACCCAAACAAACTGAATAAGTTTGTTTTGCCTGAACATTTACAAAATGTCGGTGTCCACAACTCACATTTTGCATTAAAACATCACAAAAAATATTTAGTTCACCTGCAAGTGCATTTTGTAAGTCTGTATGCATTTTCTAGTGTATCTCACACTATTGACATGAATGCTGTCAAAACAAAACAATGCAATTACAAATACACAGATATTACTTATTCATTTGTCATTTTGTTACGTGTCACTGTCACAGGTCCAGTTGCCTGTGTGATGTGTTTTTTAGTTAGTCAGATGACTGGCACTGCGTGGAGTCAATAAGAGAGGCAGGTGTATGGTGGAGTGTAGCCACTTAGGTTCACTCTTATCGAGTCATTTAAATGTTCATCTGTCAGTCTTGTTCTGAACTTTTGATTTCATGTCATACATGTCAGAATAGGCAGACTACTCACAGAGGTATGAAGACCCAAACAAAGCAGACATTTTCAGAGCTGCTTGGTGAAGATTCTTATAGTTATCTGGCTCTACTAAGCTCCAGAAATGCTGAGAATGCTGTTGAGACTTTAACTACACATTATTTTGAAGGTTTACTAATATATAAAATCTAATGTCTATCTGTCTGTTTGTCTGCTTTTCACGAGAGAACTACTTAACGGATTTAGATCTTGTTTTTTTCTGTAATTTGCTTGAACATTCTGTTTGATTATGCGACATCTCTCATTTCGCTATGTGTCATAGTTCACTTGCGGTACCGATTTATTTGCACGAATCCGAGAAACATGCAGCGGGCTGAGGGTAGGGGCCTTCCTCACTTACTTGCCAACTTCGGGGCGTGTTCCTTAATTCCGCTTAGCTAGCGAACAAGAGAACAATTGAATTCGACTTTGTTTGATATTTAAAATAAAGTTTTACTTAGGTCTTGATGAGTTTGAGTCTGGATATTCTCTTAAGTGTATGCCACATTGAAAACATAGATTGCAATTCAGATTGTGTGTTAAGAGGATTGTGATATGATTTTTTGGAAAGATCGCCCACCCCTAGTTTGACTGATCAAGTTTTCAAATTTATGTAGGATTCATTAACCCTTTGGCGAGCTACTTGGAAAGGGGTTGACGTGTTGGAGACCCCTGCCCTATATAATGTAAATGCAAAAAAAAAAAACAAACATACTTTTTTACAAATAAAGCTTTGTCGTCTTTTTCAGACAGGAGTCCAATGCAAAACTGAGAAACAAGGACGGCTGAAGTGACGGTCATATTGGTTCCAGGCAGGAAGGGGCGGGTCTAAGAGGGTGGACAACAGAAGTGACATTCGAGGTGGAACAAGGGAGGAGGAGAGAAGGCTTCAGCACATAGCCTTGGTTTGACAAGTAACTTCCATCACCAGAGCCCTTAAACTGTCTTCTGAGCACACTCCCATGACAATATGTAGTCGTGGAGCATTGGAGATCAATTAAAGAGGGTGTTATAAATGTAAACATTTAAATATTCTTTGCTAAAGTGAGCTTTTTTTTAGGTCACAGTAACTGAACGCAATTATTTAAATCCTGATTTTCTGGATTCAGGGTTTAGTTACCTGATTTGCTTTCCATTATATTGTAACGGTTTTTTTATTTTTTGTTCGTTTGGTTTTCAAGATCAAGTTTAAGTTCACACTTAGGTTTTTGCAGTTTTGTTGATGAGATTAACTATAGTAGACCCTTCAACACCGCTCATGAACTCATCTGGCCACAGAGCACACCAAGTACACCAAGCTCTCCTTATTTAGTTTCTAGAACTTAGTGTAGATGTGCGTGATGCCTTCCTTTATTTACTATTGCCGTAATTATTATTGCACTTTATGACAGCTAACCTCCAATTCATTTTAAATTTAAACAATGTTTCTTCAACTTTTTAAGGTGTTTATTTATAGTCTGTTGCTATACAAAGATTTAAACTACTCTTATACAAATTGTAATCCATTTATACATATTAATGAATGAATGAATGAATGAGGATACAAAATAGGCCACCCTTGCTTATTCCTGAAAGATAATGAGCTAAAAATAGGGAGACAATAACTGAAAGATGGAATGCCAATACAAAAGCTGACAAATGTGAATTAAGGCAAGTTCTAAAAACGGATGAAACTGTTGATCTAAAGTATGTCGAAAAAACAGAAAGTGTGATTAATTACAAAGTGAAAAAAAGCGAGCCTGAGAGTTCCAGAATAAATAGGGACACAAATAATGAGCTGCTTTACTTGTAATACTCCAATTTACAGGCTTCTGTCACTTGGGAATTTGTTGTTTTTTAAAGCTGAAAAGTATTTTGTCTGTGAGAAGACATACAGTATTTAGTTGTTTCTGCCCTTACCACTTCTGACATAAAGGGCAAGTAAAATACGATGTATAAACAGCTTCAAATTAAAAATTACCATCAGATTGTTTTTAATTTTGTGGGTGACGTATATGCAGCATTTTACTTCCATCAACCTTTTTTTCTTAAAGCTCTATTGTCTATTATCGTCTACAGTAAATTCAGAAAGCATTCAGATCCCTTCGCTTTCAGTACACTTGACTTTGTTGTAGATTTAATTTTAAATGAATAAATTTGCTATAGAAAATATAAGATGATATTATGGGTGGAATCATCCATCTCTTCTCTAAATGCACTTATTCCAATTTTAGATCTCGGCACACTTGAGCATAATTCATTTCAGTTAATTTCTGTGTAACACTCTTTGCTATGGAAGAACTCAGTGTGCTTACACATATTTATAACTTTAATACATAATATAACATTCTCAAATCCACTTAATCCAATACTGGGTCATTAGGAGCTGACAGCAATGTATGAAATATGCTATATAAATTTATTATTATTTTTATTACAGGCACAAAGAGCTTACCCCAGTATACAACACTAACATTAAAGTATAAAACCTTACATACACACATTAAGGTTAACAGACAGAAATCAGTCTCATTGGTTTTAATACGAAGGCAAATCAAAACATAAAGGCAATTTGAAAGTTACGCGGTAACCGCAATGGATAAAAGCTGCCACAATACAACACATTTGCAATGGCTTATGGGTAGTTCGAACATGCAGCGCGCAGCATGCTGCAATCTTAATGAAGCCAAGGTCAAATAAACATGGATGCTCCTCTGTGGGATTGCACTATTGTTGAACAACGTGCCGCAGTGAGATTTATTTGGGTGGAGGATGTGAAACCTGCTGAAGTCAGCCTGGGCAAGCTAGTCCATTACAGAGACCACTCTAACTCACACACCCACATACAGTAAACACACACGTACACCCACCCACCCCACAATTTGCAACTGCCAATTAACATAACCTTTAATTGAAAAACAAAGGAACCTTTTGTTATTAATTTCTTCTTTTCTTGAGCATTTCTGGCTGTAGTATTTTTTTCTGAAATGGGACCTGCAAAGCTGTTCAGTTAGATACAAGATGCAAGAAGTTTATTGTCATATACACAGTAAAAACACATGTTAAAACCATGTAATGAAATTGTTACTTTGCTTGCTAACCTTCATATACAAAGACAGAAAGACATAAGAAGTATTAAAAACAAACAGCAATTACAATTATAAGATTACAAAATTAGGTGCACAGTGCCTGGTGACATACCACAGCAGTCAGTACCATGTATGAGGCTATGAGTTGTGGTTTGAATTGAAACTATGCGTCAGTCTTTTAGTGTGTGATTTCACACTCCTGTAGCACCTCCCTGAGGGAAGCAGCGTGAAAATCGTGTGTTGAGGATGAGTATTGTCTTTAATTATGTTGCGCGCCCTCCTGATGACCATCCTAGTGTAGATGTCCTGTAGGGAGGGGAAGGTTGCTCCATAGATGTGCTGTGCAGTTTTAATTACACGCTGGAGTGCCTTCTATTTCTGCAAGGAGCAGTTACCGTGCCATACAATAATAGAGCAGGTGATAACACACTTTATTCTACCTCTGTAGAAACTGGTGAGAATTTTGGTTGGCATGCCAAATTTCTTCAACTTCCTCAGAAAGAACAGTCTTTTGTGTGCTCGGTTAATGAGTTGTTATGTATTGTAAGACCAAGTCAGGTCCTCGCTGATGTGGGTTCCAAGAAATTTGAAGATTTTTATTCTGTCCCCCTCAGCCTCACAGATGTAAATGGGAGTCTGCTGCAGCTTCCTCTTGCTTGGGTCGATAATCATCTCCTTGGTTTTATCTGTATTCAGGGGGAGGTTGTTTTCCTGACACCAGGCCACGAGTCCTGCCACCTCTGTCCTATATTCTGCCTCCAACACAAACCCCCCCCCCCCCCCCCCCCCAGTAACCAACCCTATGACTGTAGTGTCAATAGCAAATTTAATGATGCTGGTGTTGTTCAGAGAGGCCACACAGTCACAGGTTAACAGGGTGTAGAGCAGCAAACTCAGCACACAGCCTTGGGGGCAGCCAGGCTGATTGTTCTTATGCCTGATGTTTGGTTTCCCATTCTGACTGAATGGGGTCTGTCTGTAAGGAAATTCAGCACCCTGCTGCAGAGGGATGATGTCAGTCCAAGGGAGACAAATTTATTGCACAGTTTCCATGGGACAACTGTATTGAACGCTGAGCTATAGTCAATGAACAGCATTCTTACATGTGTGTCCCTTTTCTCCAGGTGTGTGCGGATTGTGTGGATGGCAGCATTGACTGCATCATCAGTGGACCGATTTCGGCGGTAAACATACTGTAGGGGGTCGAAGGTTGCTGGAAGTTATGACAAATGCTAGGGAATAACAGAACTGAAAAGCAAATGTTATACAACGAGTGACCATTATGGATATCAGGGGAATATCACACTCTGAGGGTAAATTATAAGGTGACCAGATTTTCAAAGTCCCAAACTGGGACACGCAAAGCCCATCCTCATTTGTTTAATGTCTACTTAATCACCTCATTATCAGAGAGAGATCAGGACACAGGAAAAAAAAAACACAGCCGCAAGTCAACAAATCTGATTCTACACAGAGACTGATGTGGAAACAAATAAATGGCAGTACTGTCTGTTTTTTGTCTGCTTCTTGGTTCTAATCGCAACGCTGTTCAAATTTAACACAAGTTTACAATCAACCTTTATCTTCTTGGATATTTTGACTGCACTATTATATATTTGTTACTTTGAAGAGTGGGATGGGGTGGGGATATGGTCTGTGACAGTTGGGGGCACTGTCACACCTCCAAACCCGCAGACAATATGTCCAAACACCAGGTAAAAGTATAAGAAATAAACTTATTATTACAAAAATGTGCACAAAGCACCTCCACCTCCACAACACTCAACAATAAATCAATAATAATCAATACTTAACTCCACCCAGCAGCTCTGTCACACTCCCACCCAACCCCCGGCTCTGTCTGATGGGTTTCCCACAGTCCTTTTTATAGTCCTTGACCCGGAAGTGCTTCTGTCCTTCAGTCCATGTGTTTCCATAGCACTTCCAGGTCAGATGAAAACTCTTCTTTTTCTTCAGCCCGTAAGCACTTCAGTTCTTCTGTCCCCGTGACTTGGAAGTACTTCTGGGCTATAGGGAGAATAGAAATCCCTGTGCCTCCCTGCAGCGGCCCCCACAGTATCCAGCAGGGCTGTGAATATGAACTCCATTGTCCATGATGCCCTGCAGGAATTTGGGGCATCTCCATGCTGCAGGAAGGACTCCATCTAGCGGCCTGGGGGAGCTGGCCGGGATAAATTGTCGGCCATCTCTCACAGGTCTTACCAATTAGAGTTTTGTAAATAATTTAGAGGGATGTTTATTTTGGCAGAGCAATGTTTCACTAGATGGTGTAACATAAAGTTTGGACTTTTTGTATTCAGTAATGTGCATGTGGCCGCAATGCACAAAAGAAAGGACAGGAAGATCTTTGGTTTCTAATGTTCTGTGGTGAATTCTATGCCTTTTGAATAAAGAGGACACTCTCAACTTTCTTTACTAAAACACCTCAATAGCGTATGAAACCACCACAAACGGAGAGCCTGTTAAAACCAGGACATTTTGATATTCATCAATTATTTATCAGGATGCATAGCCTAAAACTGGCACTGTCCCTGTCACCATGACATCTGGCCACCCTAGTAAATTATAGTGACAGTGAAGGAGTGAATCATTATAATCTGAAGATAATGGAGCTAAAAGGCAGGTTAGGTGTAAGGATAATACTGAATAAATGTTTATTTACTTTTGTGTATAACATCACAGGGAAAATCATAGCTAGATAACCTTTTGTTTTTCTTGACTGCAATTTGTACTTTTACAGTTAGGAAAATCATTTAACTTTAAGAATCGGTAGGACAGAGGTGCTCATGCCCTTGTTCTTTTTTGCTTGCACGGACGCCCTTTGGCAGTCATCAGAAAGCAGAAACAGTTCGCCAAACAGAGGTTTCTATGTGCACCTCATGGACATTACAATTGAGGATTGCAGTTCCGTGTGTGCCGTCTGCAGGTGTTTCTTTAACTTGTATTGGTCATCTATTTGACATCAGTATTGGCTATTGGAAGTGAAAAAGATGAAAATATACAAAATCTACTATTTAGTGTTACCGCTGTCTAGGTAAAATTGAAATAAACTAATTCCTAGTTTCACACAGAATGTTTCTCTGTTGCAAGATGGATAAGTTGATTTTCAATGAGAGGTTTTCAAACTGTGTACAGCGTGATCTGTTCAGGATACCTCAATATTAATTAAACTGTCGTGACAAATTTCTTTGGAGAATAAGTGTGCCATATTTCAACAAAGGTTGGCCACAAGGGGCTGGGTTGTTTCATACAACCAGACAGACAGACGTCCCAGTAAATGTTTTATATTCGAACGCACCTAAAAAAGCAATAAAATAAAATCCTGATTGGATCTACAATGCCATAGCCCACCTTCAGGTATGCATTTTTAGATGCTGTTCAATGATGAGTGGATGAAAGTTTATTAGTCCACATAAGCTTGAAAGGATTAAGAAAATATTGCCTGTTTTTGAGCAACTCCTTTTAGAAAATACTAAAGAATTTGGGAAATGAATCTTCCCTACAAAAGAAACATTCAAATAAACACCCAAATTTGAACATAACAGTCTTGTCTTTTCTTTTAAATACCTTTTCTTGCTCCATAATTACAACTAAATTATAGAACCATGAGCACAGGTAGAGGTACGTACCAACTGAAAGAAGGCATTCTTTCAACCATGATTACATGGTTCAATATTCTAATATGTAAAAGTCAGACAAAGACTTGTCTCAAAATGCAATAGTTAAAACTAAAAACCATTCTAAATGCTGTTTTCTTTTCTCATTTGTACAAAACATTGTAACACTGTCTGGACTGTCTGTTTTTGGTGAGCAAAGACAAATGATTCAGTACACTTTAAAAAAACACACAATCACTTTTTGTTCCTTTTGGACATCATTTATGTTTGGTTCTGTCATCCTTATTTTCCTGTTTTTTATATTCCTGATATTCTTATCTTGATTCTGGCAATGGTATTTAGTTTCTTGTTATGATCTGTCTACCACCATTTTGTGTGGATCTTGCATGGCCTCAGCCATACTGTTTATTTTTATCACAGCCATTGTTGGTCAGTTGTACTAAAACCATCTATGTAAGATGGTGGCACTCAGCTATTGGCATCTGATTATTCATGAAGAGGATGTCATAGAAAAAAATATTTAGCGGGAAATGAATGTTACTTTGAAAAAAGTGAACAAGATTGCTGATCTGAATAGCTTGTTCTCATCAAAATTGTTCTAATGTTCTAATGTAAAGAGTGCTATATTACAGCCAGGGTTTTCACTCTGGCTTGTTCCTTTTTTTTGTTAAATTAATTTTTATTTTTATATGTTTTTATGTTACTTTTGTGAGTTTTAAATACTAATTTTGTTGTTTATGTACCATTCCTTTGATTATGCTACCATTTCCTGTACTTTTAGGTTGGCACCGCAGGAGGCAGGGCCACCCTGACGTCACTTCTGCTGGGTTCCTCTTCTTACTTCATCTATTTTGTCTTTTTTAATTGTTGGTTGAAAAGTCAGGCAGACTGACACATCAGAATATAATTGTTGCACCTATCATTTGTATTATTTGGCCTGCTGAGACAGAAAAACATTGTAGTCACAATTACATTTCAAAACATAAAACCAGAAAGATCACTAAATGAAAACATCTAAACCAAAGCCAGGCCTTAAAGTTACAGCTGAGTGCTAAGCCACTACCCAAAGTTGTACGTTTGGTTCTGTCTATGTCAGTTAATGAAATGATTTGTGTCCTGTGTTCAGCCTGGGATGTTCTCATGGCTGACTTTGTATTATTGTAATGGCTGAGACCAGCAGGACTTGAGGAGACAGAAAGAAGCATGGATTGACTGGAGTGATGTATTTTGTTATGCCAATGTAAAGGAAAGGGTAAAATGACCTGGGAGTACCTGTGATGCCTTCATTTAGGCCAGTCTGGGAATGTGTTAGAAGGCAAGAAACAGTGAGTTTACTAGTGAATGGCTACCAGATGACAAAAGATTTGTGCAAGTCTGTTTACATCTGTAGCTAATCTCCAGCAGCACATCAGCAAACTTGTAATGTCGTGGTAACAGAGGTACTCTGTATGGATACATGCACTTTTACTCATAAGACAAGTAGAATCAGATTTTCACCTCAGTGGTGCAGCACTGATGGCTGTGTGTGCAATTCTGCAGTACGCTACTGTTATAGCAGCCATAACCCCCAATTGATCTTTACTGCTCTTGATTACAGAAGATGGGGGCTCACAAGCTCTGTGTGATGAGGAGCTTTGAATTTCATTTCTGTGTCATTTCAGGTGCATCTTTAGGATTGTGTTTGCCAACATTGTCATCATAATTGACAAAGTGGGTGTCCCCTTACCAGTGCAAACATAATACATAGCTGATTGCTTAAGAAGATCTGTACATTGTGACAGGAAATGAGTCACATGTTTTTTTTTTTTCCACAATGGCTCTTCTTTATCTTTAAATGATAAATGACAGGTAGACACATGCAAAATTAATGCAGAAAAATAAACACTTTTCTTCTGTGTTAATGTCTCGAAGGAATGGCTCACATTGAGTTCCTCTGTGAATTCAATTCTGCATTTACCAGTTGACTTGTCACTATCCATAAGTGAATTGCTGTAAAAGAAATGTTATATTTTGAAATGATCCAAGACAAACTCCAGATCAAACCTTTACACTGATGATGTAGCAAGACTTAGAATAAACAGTCCATACTAGATGATCCTCAAATGATATTTAAGTGGTGACGTTTGTTATGGAAGATTAAGACAAGATTGTTGCACAACGTTGTGAGGGATTAACCACATATACGGTAACAACATTCCTCATGATAAATATATTTCTATATTAACTGGCACAACCAGTTTTTCATAATAATGAGCAGTCTTTAATAATCTGATTTATAAATATATATCAAAATTTGATGCTGCTTGCTTACTTAGGTTCATTTTATTTAACATTGAAGGTTTGCAAACAAGTGAGAAAATCCAAAATGGATGAACACATTTTTACAAACTTGTTTATACTGTAAATAAATACATACACCATATTGTTATTTACCATAAGCTATTAAGCGGCTTATTTTTATATATTTTTTTAAATTATTTCAACTTTATCTACAGAAACTCTACCTTCCATACTCTTCTACAGATTCATTTTAAATATTTAATGTGACTACCTTACAGACCGGCTGCATACTATACAATAATACTTCAGGCAAAATATAGAAACAGAACAGAACGTGTTATTATGATCAAAGTAATTTTCTGTGATTTAAAATATTATACGCATGTTTGTTGACTGTGCAAATAGATTTGCAGATAGACAGTGTTTTCAGATGCATTACAAATACAAATTGAAGACCATAATGGACCTGAAAAAGCCCTAAAGAATTTGCCTAAGCAGTAAGTACATGCTTTTGAAAACTAAGAATTAAAGGTCAGATTGTGTTCGCCTGATGAAAGACTCTCAACACAACAGCATAATTTTATTTGTAAACAGCTCAGCTGCCAAATATATTCCCTAAGTGAAATTGCTCTAACCAACACAATTTTAATAATGAGAAAGGTACAGATTTTCTGTGGATCTGCTAGCAGTTGCTCCTCTTAGAAATGAAAGTGTTTGAGGCTTCAGAAAAGTATTGGACAGGTTGATTTGTATGTGCTTTCGTGCTGGTATGTATAAAGAGCTGCAAATTTTCAATTTTAAGGGTTTTTAAAATAAATTAAAAAAAAGAAATCTGCCTAAAAATCATGACTGGAATGGGAGCATCATCACTATCCTCATTATGTCCTAAAGTGATCTATTCCACTCAAGAATATGGAAGAGGTTGACAACTTGGGGAGGAGTGGTGGCTCTGAGGCTAAGGATCTGTGCTGGTATCCAGAAGGTTGTCGGTTCGAATCTCCGTCACTGCCAAAATAGATCCTACTCTGCTGGGCCCTTGAGCAAGACCCTTAACCTGTAATTGCTCCAGGGGCGCTGTACAATGGCTGACCCTGTGCTCTGACCCCAAGGGGTGTGCGAAAACTAACAAATTCCTAATACAAGAAATTGTATAAGGCGAAATAAAGAACAAAAAAAAAAAAAAATCACCAAGGAACTCTGTTTTACATGATGAGGACAATGTGTTTTGTTTTATAAAGAAGAAGAATGGACTACACTCCTTTAGTGTTCACATGAGTAAAGTTAATCATGTGTCCTCTTAAAGGATAAGTTCAGTACTTTTCAAGTCTAAATTATTTTTTCACAAGCACGGTATATATGCATTTTTCACATGAAATATTGTTCCAAAAGTCGGGCGATTTCTATAAATTTAAAAAAATATCTTGCCTGCACTGCCACTTAAACAATGGAGGTAATGAGGCATAAAGCACCACCAGAAAATAAAAGCCTAACTTGCCAAATGCATCCTCTTTGCATTTCAATAAAAGAAAGCATACCTTCTGTGTTTCTGATGCATGTCTGTGAAAACAAAAGGGATCTGGGAAAAATCATTTTATCACATATTCCTGGTACTATTTGTCTTAAGGACAGGATATATGCTTTATTCACTTGTGTGAGTTCATGCATAAATACAGAAGTTCATCAAAACAAAACCATCCACGTGGCATGTCCAGTTATCAGTGATCTAGTCTAATTTGGAGGAAACCACTCCTCGGGGAGTGAAAGGTTAGTGAATGACTACAAGTGTTGATGTGTCGCTCACAGCTTGTTTTCTTATAAAGTGGATGAATTTCATAATATTGGTGCTTTATTGTTCAAGAAGTACATGTGTAAGCTATTTTACACTATGTTTGTGATCACAACACACGGATCAATAATCACCAACTGTCTTGGCTTGAAAAATGGATGTATTCGGTAAGTTTTAGAGGGGATGCCATAATCCCAGTTAAATCAGTCATGATACATCCTTACAAAAATTACTAAACATTTAAAAGAACTGCTACACACAAGAACTAGCATTTTAATGTAGAATTATTACCAAACAGAAAAAAAAAACCTGCAGGAAGAAGTGAAATGTGAAATCAAGTGGTCAAAGTCTGGGTCCTGTTATGTTATGAGTGCACTCAGGGCCGTCCTAATGCATGGGCACGCTGAGCAGTTGCCTGGAGGCCCCTCAACCATAGGGATCCCATGCTAACCTATGTATGTTATGACTTGCTGAGTGGTTGTGTAGGTAGGGGCCCCAGTACAGTGCTTTGACTGGGAGCCTATAATGCTGTTAAGATGGCCCTGGGTGCACCCCGAATAAGAAAAAAGGTGTGAGGCCTCTAAAAAGACCTTCAACTAGGCCTCACCCCAGGCAGCAAAAATCAGATTCCACAGGTAGCCTTCAGCCTGTGAAGTCCTAAAATTGAGTCCAGACTTTAAAAGTTCAATTAATTATTAAAAGCCCCAAAATATATCAAGGACATTCATGAGCCTGTTATTGGGGTGTTAAGAACAAAGATATGGCTGTAAATTTTAGATATTTCCCTCTCTTGACATTAATATAAGTGGAACAAGTAAAAAGGCTGGAGCACTACAAATATTTCAATACAGAATAAAAATTACAGATCTCAAAACAGAACAAATATAACTCACAAGAAAGGACATAAACTGCTTTTCTTTCTTAGGTAACCTGAGGTAGACAAAAATATATTGAAATGTTTTTTATAAGCCTATTGGTTTGGACACATTTGTGTTAGGAACAAAAATACTGTTTGAACAAAAAATGTAACTTAACATGTTTAAAGCAGAGACCAGACAACATCAAAAAACTGGGGCACCACTCTGGTGACCCCGTATAATTAAAAATAGTTGCAAACCAAAATACCCGCAACACATTGCAGATATATCTTTTCAGATGAGAGCTTAAAACAGAACTGACTGAATGGCTGAACTTCCAGTCATAGGGGTTTCAGGCAGGAAGAGGCAGACTCAGGAGGGCGGGCAACCAAAGTGATGTCAGTGGTGGTGGAGGAGAAGGTTGGGAGCATGCACTGATACTGCGTGTTGCCTCACTCATCACACCATGAACCACCTCAAGATCACAAATTAGGACCCGAGTCCAGCCATGCAACGGGTGACACCTCAGTACCACGCTAGTTTGAATGGAGTGGAACAGTGTGAGGTTTTGTTTTTTTTTTACAGTGGCTGGAGTGCCAATCCTGCCACCAGCCCCTGAGTTTTCCATAAAAGTTGGAGGACCTGCTTGCGGGGCTGAAGGCAGGTTAACATCATACCCAGGATGGAGCAATTGCAGGTTAAGGGCCCAGTGGAGTGGAATCAGTTGTGGGACGGCCGCCCAATCTTTCATTCCGCAGAGGGTGGAAGATAGACGGCATCAGAAGAAAGGGTCAGCCGCTGGTTTGGCGGGTAATGACTTTCGCTAGATCCTGCAAGCTGCCTCCCACATGTACGTGTGCGTGCCACATTAGAATTATTGATTTACACCAGCTTTCTCTCACTTTATCATAAACAAGTTAAAAAGAAGGCCGCCTCAATCCTATCAGACAGCAGCCATCCTCTGTTTCCTGTGGTTCATTTGTTGCCATCAGACTATACAGTTAGATTCCCAAGGGTCAACAGATTAAAGAACTCTTTAGTTAGGTCCAGAGACCTATACTATAAAAATTTGTAATTCTAGTGGTTTTCTGGATCATGCTAGATTTTGTAATTCTGTATTATTGTTTGCTTCCCGGGTCCTCCCAGCGTGGAGTTTGCATGTTCTCCCAGTGTCTGCGTGGGTTTCCTCTTGGGTACTTCAGTTTCCTCCCACAGTCCAAAGACATGCAGGTTAGGTTCATTGGCAAGTCTAAATTGTCCCTAGTGTGTGCTTGTTTGTGTGTGTGTGCGTGTGCGCCCTGTGGTAGACTGGCGCCCTGCCTGGGGTTTGTTTCCTGCCTTGCGCCCTGTGTTGGCTGGGATTGGCTCCAGCAGTCCCCCTTGACCCTGTAGTTAGGATATAGCGGGTTAGATAATGGATGGATGGTATTTGTAGATATCTTATGGGTGTATATACTGATTATAACAATGGTTGTCATCTGTTGGCTTATTTTCTTGCATTTGCGTAATAATACACTAATGTATGTTTTGTACTTTCTTGCTGCAAACAAATTTCCCTCTGCGATAATAAAAGTCTGCCTCATCCAATCTAGAACACACATCTCAGACTGAATGCTACATACCAGAGCTTTAATGAACTAAAATGAAAGATTTAGCCAAATGTAAAAGCTGAAAATGAATATTCAGCCTGAATGATGTTTTAGAATTTAATATACTGCCTCTGGACATGATTAATTAGCATCCATGAAGGCCATATAGCCAGCTGCCTTAATGGAGATAGGCTTTAAAGACTGCCAAAGGAATAAATGAATACCACAGAGCCATTGTGGTGACTGCTTTATTTTCTTGGCTTTTTCATTAAATTCACTACAGACAAATGAGGTGTCTACACCTTACCTAAAAGGGAAAACTGGCACCCAACAGTGGTTTAGTAGTTAAATTAAATGGGCATAGTTCGAAAGAGGTGGAAGAAACTAAAGGTAGATGAAAGAATGAGAATGCCAAACTGAAACCGCTACAAATACAACAGGACCCACACACTGCCTAAATAGCTCCCATAAATACACTTGAATCTTATAAGTGAAATCTTTCAAAGAATTGAAGGCTCTGTGTAACTGCATACTTGTTGTCATTATTTTAGTTCAATTTATTGTTAACCGCACTACAAATTATGGCTCAAAAATACTAAACACTAACAAAAAGCATAGCATTAAACAAAAATATATTTGCTGGGTGGTACACAAAAAAAGCAGACGACACGACCTTCATGACACATCTGTGTGTTGCAACTATCACATAAGTTGACTTTTAAACACTTCTTTTAATACAATCTGCAATGTCAGAGAAGACCTCTGGGGTTCAGGTGAAGGGGTTTCTTGGTTGACTTGGTTGAGCACATGCCATGGGATATCCTTTTTAATAAAATCCCTGTGTGTGTCCAGGTGTCCGTGTGTGTGTGTTTCTTCTGGTGAAGTGCGCATGCGCAGGGCACCGTGCGATGCGTGATATTACTGTCAGAGAAAATTACAGGCATTTTACGGAAATACAAACCAGTATTACTGCCAGAGGAAATTAAAGGTACACAATACAGTGACGCATATTACAGCCACATACAAGCCAGTATTACTGTCAGAGAAAATTAAAGGCATATTACTGACGCGCACGCCTGTATTACCGCCAGAGAAAATTAAAGGTATATTACAGATGTACAAGCCAGCGGACGTACAAGACAGTATTACTGTCACAGAAAATTAAACACACACAATAAACGGCGGCAGCCCACGAAGAACGATCAGCTCAGCAAGTAAACATCAACAAAAGAAAGGCTGAAAGACAAAGAAATATACGACCAACAAAAAGAATGAGGTCAAGGTCCCTTGCCATTTAATACAGGCTGTTCCAACTAATGTTTATGCACTACTGTTCTAGCGCCCGTTATTGTAACGGGCTTAATGACTAGTTCTTCCATAAATCCCTTATCTGCCAACTCAAAGAAGCCTATATGAACATACAACTCCACAATCAAGATATGCTATACCTACGTCACATCAAATTGTCTCTCCAGCAAAACAAGGAGATAACCGAATTAACACAACAAAACAAAATGTGCATAGTGATTTCCCGCTAGCTTCACTTGAGTGTGTTTGCTGCTGGTAAAACCAGGGTGAAGCTCCTTAGCATGCAATGGGCTATTTTTTGTGTATATATAAAAAATAAAAAGCATTCACTCCCCTGGAAGATTTCACATTTTATTGTTATACAACACTGCGGTGGGCTGGCCCCCGGACCCGGGGTTTGTTCCTGTGCTGCCTGGGATTGGCTCCAGCAGACCACCGTGACCCTGTGTTAAGATATGGCAGGTTGGACAATGACTGACTGTTATATAACATTGATTAACAATTTAAGTAATTGGGCTTTTTTTGCACATTGATCAACAGAAAGACTCTTTAATGTCAAAGTGAAAACAGATTTCTGCTAAATGATCTAACTTAAATACAAATATAAAACACAAAGTAATTAATTAAATAAGTATTCACCCCTTTCAATATGATGCACCAGAATCATCACTGGTGCAGCTAATTGGTTTTAGAAGACACATAATCAGAAATGTAAATCACCAGCCTGTAGTCAAGTGGTTTCAGTTTATTGTAGTATAAATGCTCCTTTGTCTGGAAGATCCAACTTGTAGGGAGTAATTGTGTTGGCTTAACCAACACAATGAAGACAAAAGGAACAGTCCATGGAACTCCATGAAAAGCACAAGTCACAGAATGGAGACTAGAAAAATTCCAAATCTCCGAATCTCGCTTGGAGTCCAGTTAAATCAATCGGTAAGAAATGTAGAGTATGGCACAGCTGTAAATCTGCCCATAGCGCTCCAACCAAAAAAACATTGAATGATCATGCAAGAAGAATATGACTGAGGGAGGCTGCCAAGAGACCCATGAGAACTCTAAAGAAGTTACAAGCTACACAGGCTTAGGCTGGACAGATTATGCAGACAGCAACTGTTGCCCAGGTACCTTACTGGTTGTAATTTTATGGGAGTGGTAAAGAGAAAGCCATTGTTAAAAATAATGTACATGACATCTCAGCTAGAGGTTGCTATAAGGAACATGGGAAACTCTGAAGTCAGCTGAAAGAAGATTCTGTGGTCTGAAAAAAACAAAATTGACCTTTTTGACCATCAGACTAAAGTTTGACATAAACCACATACTACAGCCGGCCCTGAAAGGCTTGAGAGGGTGGAGGGTAAAAGGAATGCAGCAAAGCACAGGGCAATCCTGGAGGAACACCTGATGCAGACTACAAAAAAACTGCACTTTGGAAGAAGATTTGAACAGCCCTATGCATAGATGCCAATCTACACAGTAATGGCTTAAAAACAACAATGTAAATATCCTGGAGACGCCAGCTTCGTTTGCAGATCTCAGTCTAATTAAGAATTTGTGGTTTAACTTGACAAAGGCTGTTCACTCACGATCAACATGATACCTGACAGAGCTTGAGGAAGTTTTGCAAAGAAGAAACAGGAACAAAATTGTACTGTCCAGCTGAAAGACAGAGTGAGTCCTGTCCACACACACTCAAGGCTGTCATGTCTGTCAAAGGCGTACGTACTAAATACTGATGTGAAGGGGGTGAATACTTATGAGATCAATGTGTTTTTATTTGTAACTAATTTAGGTTACCTTGCAGAGGTCTGTTTTCACTTTGACATTACAGAATCCTTTTCTGTTCACTTGTGTCAAAGGAGCCAAATGAAATCCATTGTGATTCAATGATGTATAACAATACAATGTAAAAACTTCTAAGAGGGTGTGAATACTTTTTATAGGCGCTGTAATATATACAGGGTGGCACACAAAAAAGGTAAGGAGCTCCACACAGGTTTTAGCAGCTGCAAACATACTCATATTCACATTTTGCTTTATTGTAGTAGTTTTGCTGTCTGTTTGTTTGCTGGAGAGATGTTTTATTGTACCATTGGAATGGCATATTTTGATTATGGTGCTGTAAAATTCATTTCCTCGAATCCAAGATAAAAGATGAGTATGTGTAATCAAAATTGCACGATAAAAAAGTGATAGGTTATGGGTAACCTTTATTTTAATGTCCATCCATTTTCCAAACCCATATATTCTGAAGTACAGGCTTGCAGTGAGCTGGAGTTTATGCCAGCAGCCTAAGGTGCAAGTCAGGACATGGTGCCATATGTACTTATTTACACAATCAGTCAGAAAAGATTAATTAGGACTCATACATTAATCAAGTGTCCCTCTCTTTTAGTGTGACCAGGTCTTGATTCACACCAAGGTCTCTGTAGGTGCTGGGCCCCACTGTGCCCCACTGTGCCACTATGCCAGCTTATTTTTAATGTAAGCCATGAAAATGATTTAAATCTGAACATTGAAAGAAGAAAGGTTTATTCCATTCTGAGATGGTATTCAGAAGCCCGGCTCTGTATGGATGTTATAAGAAACAGAGGGAGGGAGGGAAGAGCCAGTGAATGTAGTACTGCATTTTTTATGAACAAGGTCACTTTTCAGTGACCGGAAAGTCACCAAGTTCCCTTCATCAATTTAATAAGGATTCAAAATAGAAAAATAGTATGGCCATATCTTTGTAATACACCCCTGGGCTTTTTATTATGACTTCATTTCCCGTTGTAATAGTGGAACGTCTCTATAATTGTAAAAGTGTAATAGACTCTAATAGAATTTCATTTTGAACTCTGAATGGTCTATGCCATCTCTGCTCAATTTGAGTAGAATAATGATTTTTAATGTCCACACATGGCTTCCTGTGACCTTATTCAATCTTTGGGTTGATCAGGAAATATATTGATTCAATTACATGCTGATGACAAGTGAACTGAGAAGAGAAGGAAAAAAAGGTCAGCATATATTTGAAAATGTAAATCTTAACAATGTCTTTTGGGTTTGCTCAAAAAAAGTCATTACAAAATGCCATTTGGGCCCAACAGTGTGACGATCTAGTTCAGTTTTCCGATTTCTTTTTGCCCTCCTAGACTGCATTTGAAATTATAAGAATGCATAAGGTGTGTTATTTGCCAGATTTTTTATTATTATTATTATTATTATTACTTTTGGTCTTGCATGTGATTAATTGTAAGGGGACATCTGCTCTTACATTTTGCTTCTCTGCTACTGACGATTTTTATTTCATCACTATTCTTGTCTGTCCATTCTTGTTGTACAAGAATTTTTCTTATTAATTATTAAGAATTGTTTCTTATAAAGTCAGAACAGCAGCAGGAGACAACTAGTGGGCACATACTAATGAACACCTTATTAACACACTATGAAAAATGTATACCTGGCTGTCCAGCTGGAGTACAAATGCCTATCAGTATTATCAGCACACAGAAGCCAGCAGACAAGCAGCCAAAGGTTGTTATTATTATTATTATTATTATTATTATTATTATTATGTGAATTGTATCACTAATCATATTTCCACTGAGGCACTGTTTCACATTGCCAGATAGAGAAGCAGGACCAAGAAATGCAATTTTGTTGGACTCAAATCTGAAACATGACGACATTACAAAGAAGCTACTAAGTGACAGTATCTTTTAATAACTGGAGACACAAATCCTTAACTGCTACCAAAGCTTTTGTTTCATCTGAGAGTGTCATGGAAATCTTTCTGTCTGGTGCTTACCCAGCTGTGCCTGCCCAAGGATAAAAGACTGCCAAGAAAGCAGACAGCAGGATGAGAAGTAAAGTGAGACCATGCTGTCTGTGGAAGATGGCTGGTTTAGAAATTATGCCACTAGAAGCCACCATAAGCAGCAAGAGAAGAAAGTAGCCCATCATGTATAAAAGCTGTCCCATAAGTGGGTAGTAACGTAGTGTGCTAGGAGCCTAGTATTAGGACACAGTTAGTCTGTCTACTTTCTGGGTTCAACATGAACATTTAGAGTCAATCGATTCTGTTAACACAGCGGTTCCCAACCTGGTGGGCTGGTTGGGGGTACATGAAAATAATATTGGTAATGACGAAAAACACCAAAAAAAAGGAGTTAAAATAAAAACACAAAAACATAGTTATAGAGTTTTGGTTTACAAAGGGAGACTTATGTGAAAGCTGTCACTAGACCGGCCCACCACTAGTCATATCACACGATTGCGCATGTGTTCCCCCCCTTCACCAAAACTGTCACTGTGTATTAATAGGCCTAGATCGTTCTTTTTTTATGAGTGCTTAATTTGAAGTGTTTAGCTATTATTTATTGTTTTGAGTGACTTTCTATTGATATTGTTTTGTGGTTGAAAACTGGAAATCTTAAGAGAGCTGCAGTTAGCTTTGAAATTCAACCTGCTGATTCGGCAGCTGCAAATACTTCGAAGAAGTCTGATGATTTACAAGCGCAAAAGGACAAGGGTGCAGCGACTGATAGGCCTGTTCTTGCAAGAGATAAAGTTAACACTATTAAAAAAAACTCAAAACATCAGTGCTCCACTAATGAAGAGAAAATATTCTGTTGAATACTTGAGATATGGATTTTCATTCACGGAAGAGCTTGTCGAAAGAGCATTCTCGTCTTATGATTATATTAAGAATAAATATCTCAATAAGCTTGATACAGCTCCTGATTTGAGGTTATATCTGTCTTCATTTGAACCTGATTTAAAAAAAACTCGGATCCATGAAACAAGCTCAAGGATCGAATTAAAATTATTAAGAGCCACATCGGAAGACTTGTATATCAAAATGAATAATTGTTATGTACTTATATCATATGTTAATGTAGGTGAAAATTATTTTACTGTTGTTTTTATTTGTTTTGATCTTATGTTAGGCTGCTATTATAAAAAATTTAAATAAACTTTAAAATGTAACATCAACAATAAAAGTCTATAAATGTCATTAGGTTAATTTGAGTGATTTGATTATTTAGCTAACCTACAGTAAGAGAATTAAAAAAAATGTTTTTTTGAGGAATGGGTGGGGTTTAATGAAGAGTGGGGGTACTCATAAATGAAAAGCCTAATCCAGGGGTACGGGAGAGAAAAAAGGTTGGGAACCGCTGTGTTAATGAAATCTAATTTTCATGGTGCAGTGGGCCAAGGAACACGGAATGGGATTGCAGGGATGACTGCAACCCAGTATTCCAGGGGTTTTTCAGAACTCTAATCTGAATCATATACCAGTGATGTAGTTGATAATGACACTGGGAAAAAAGGGGAAAAATGTCAGTTCTGGATAATAATTCAGCGGTCTAGTGTTGCAAATTAAGGTGGGGTATAACATCACAAACAATAAGCAAGTTCACACCAGAAGATGAGAAGATCAAAGGACTTTTCAGGTTTTGATAGTGGAAAGGTGTGCCAGTCAAGCTGTATATTTTGTATCAACCCATTTTGCTGAAACTGCTTTGTGTACAGTTATTACAGGATAACCCAAAAACTATCCCAGTAGCACAGAGTGTAAGACAGGTACTTTCTCTGAACTATCCATTTCCAGTGTATACTTAACACACATGCACACGTTGCAGGAAAGACTGTATCTACCTTGTTTTTTAAATTATTTCAATGCTGGATGACACTGCTAAGTAAAAACAGGCCAAAGAAGACAATGGAGAAGCACATTATCTTAGCTCGATGAGAAAATAACCAATAACAGAAAATTTATTTTTGAGTCCAAAATCCAAAACCGAAGGAATGTGTGACGAGCTGTTTTCAAAACCAGAACTGTGAGGCAGAAATCACAATTGAGGATTGTTGGGGAAAAAGATCCTAATGGTTTTTGTGTCAGTCCAGTAATTGTGGTGTTATGGCTAAGCTCACCCTGCCAGTAACTAATCAGAGAGCTTTGTGTTGCATAGAAGCCCTCTGCTTTTTAAGCAATAGAAGTGGACTTCCCCAACCCTGCAGATAACACATCTTAAAAGCTGCAAGTGGTGCACATCCATTTGTGTGATATTAGGCTGATCACACTATCTGCTCTTGCTTAATTAAATTATAACTAAACATTCCTATTCCTAAACACACTTAATTTTAAGAGATCACCATGAAATGGGTTAAAGATTCCAAAATCCTGGACAAGAAACATTGCATGCTGCCATTTTAAATGGTCATAGTAAGCTGCTGTCACTCTCAACATTGCATACCATCATGTGTTAGCAGTGATGTTTTATAATGGAAAGGTTTTGGGGTGACCCTACATTAAAACATAGATTCTTTAACCCCAGGTGCAATTCTTTGTTATGAAGAATCTTTCCCAACTCTTGTTTTCTTTTTGTTGCACCCACCTGGCCTGAAAGGAGACACAGTGTGTAGCCACAATACACTTGAACCTGGGAATATGGCCTGTTGTTCACCCAGGACTGACATCTACTGTCCTTCATTTTCCCTCTCACAGTGTGTCTCCTCTTTTCCTATCTACCAGTTCTGACAGAACAGATGAACAATTAATGCAGGCAAAGGAATCAGGCATAATCTTTTACATTTACTTATTTGGCTGATCCTTTTATCCAAAGCAGCTTAAAACATTTATGATACATTTGGTTACATTTCTTTTTGGTTATCCAATTGGATCACAGGCAGGTCAAGTGATTTGCTTGTGGTCACACAATGTCAGTCTTTTATTCACTTATTACACATTAAACATTCGTACTATGCTTAAATGTGCCAAAAACAAAAACAAAACAAATGGATGTGATAAATCATCATACAACCTGGATATTACAACAGTTCTCATAGATGAATTTCCCCTTGGGATTAATAAAGTATCTATCTATCTATCTATCTATCTATCTATCTATCTATCTATCTATCTATCTATCTATCTATCTATCTATCTATCTAGATGATGCCTGCCAGCACACCCAATGTATGTTAGTGTTCAGTCTCTTAAGGTTACATTGCTGCGGCTCAGAGTTGTAAAGACCAAGGCAAAGCACCTTAGCTTCACCTCTGTCCAACGACATTTGACAGACCAATGTCAGCACATGTAAAATTCAAGCGTCTCACTCTTAATCATGTGGGATGTCTAGCAAAAATGACCATTTTGCTGTTTTTAAGAGTTTGACCTTTCTCTAAATCCAATTGTCTGCAAAATGACCTTCTTACAGTGGAAAGTTTTTTTCTTTACAAGCCTGTCGTCTGTAGCTACAAACATCGTCTGTTTTCTGTGGTTTAGACTTGCTACTGTTACAGAGGTCAGAAGTTCAAGTATAATAAAAATAAAAAGGGTAAAATGTTAACAGATCTATGCTGCACTTATCATTCAGAAAATTCTTTTTAACAGTTTTACAATCTTAGAACAAGAGAAAGAATGAAAAATAACTAGAGCACATTTTAACATTCTTGATTACTTCTACCACAAAATAAAATCAAATTCCCTAACAACTGAACACAACCAAAAATTTTGTTATTGACCATTGTGATACTAGTGTGTTTTAACCGGTATTTCTGTCCATGTAGCAGTCTTTTATTATTAGGATCGTGTTTCTGAAGTGTAGTTTTAATTTTGATTCATTTTAATTATGTTTAATTTTTCTTTGTCATGTTTGTCATTGTTTATGGGACACTCTTTGGAAGTGTTACATTATCACACTGATGTCAAGGATGCAACAGTATAGATTTGATAACTGTCATTAATCTCTGAATCCACCAAATAGGAAAGGGGTGAGGCCTCTAAAGAGCCCATAAAATGGATCTCATCCCAGGAGAGCCTAATCCAGGAAAATGAGAAGCTTAAGGCCTCACTAGACCTTAAAAAGGAAATAAACCCTAATGTTTTAAAAATAGTGTATACAGTAGACTCACACTTTTGAAAGCATCTCCTCCAAGGGGAGAACCGTGTAACTCCAGCTGGAGCAGAGACAAGGAATCTTTATAAAATTAAGATTTTGTTAACAAAAGGTAAAAAAACAACAGAATCCTCAGAAGAGCAAAAAATACGTTTTCCCAAAAAGGGCAATCTGGACACAAACAGAGTCCCAATACACAATCCAAAAAGAGAGGTAAAAAAACAGGGCAAGAAGGTCAAAAATCCAGTACAAACAAAGAAAAAGCAGAAGCAAAACAGAAACACTCACAAGTCACCAAGCACATACAAATGTACTGCAGAGGGATTGCAATTCCCATGAGCCTGGGAGCACTATAACTAAAATGATAATATTTAAAGAAATATTATAATTAACATAATATTTGCAGGACATGTTAATGACACAAATTGTCATAGTTGGTGTTACGATCTCACAACACAAAAATGGCAAAAAGAGGTGTAGGCCACAAAATAAGCAAACGCCAGGCCATTACTCCAATAGTTTCCAGAAAAAAACTTCACCTCAGGTAGCCAGTTCCCAAACTCAAAAGGCAGGCTCTCTGGCCTGCTCAGGCTCAAAACAGAGCTCAGACTTTTAAAGTTGAAAACCCTCAAAATACTCAAACATGTCCCTCAGAGTAATGGGAAAACATAGACTTCTGATCTTTAGATCATAAACTAAACACGGTGTGTTACAATTCAAGAATTAACTAGTAATCAAAAAAGCAGAAAGAAAAGGCAAGGCAGGGAAACAATAAAATAGAATTAAACAGAAAGCAAAAAGTCCAGTCCGTAATCCAAGAACAGAGTCCAATAAAACAGAACAACATCTCAAAAACCTGAAAATCAATACAATACTTATACAGCAGATCCAAATACAGAGATACCTTGGAATCTGAACTTAATCCGTTCCAGAACCCTGTTCGAGTTCCAAATCGTTTGAGTTCCAAGAAAATTTTTCCCCTTTAAAATAATAGAAACTGTATTAATCCGTTCCTGAGTCCCACAAACTCGAATTTTCAAAATGATTTTAACAGTAAATACACTGGATTTTAAGGTAAAATATTAACAAATAATAATAATAGGACTTTTTAGGACCTATGGCGAATACACTAAGTTGTTTAGAATTCCAAGTTGTTCAAGTTCTGGAGTGTTCGGATTCCGGGGGCAATACTGTATCACACCACTCTGCAGGACCTTAGTTATCAACCAAGTATATAGGCTGAGGGTAGTCACTCGATGGTGATGTCATGGCGGACCCGCCTCTTGATGTTTTAGTATACTAGAACACTTACTTGAATGCTTTGACACATATTTTTTAAAACAGAATAGAAAAAATCAATTAACAAACAACATTAATCAAGACGTATAAAAAGAGAAAACATAATTAATAATATTTACCGAATAACAAATAAGGAAACACCAAACTATTGAATGTGAAGAGAAGAAAACTGAACAAGGGGTAAAATGATAGCACTAACATAACATTTGGGGCTTTTGACATTCATCAATATCCTCTTCAAGACAGCAGGAGTGATATTATCCTATGCACAGTCAGCAAGCATAGCTTTTGTCCATCCTTGCGTGGACATCTATTTGCTGTGTATGTTCCAACTACTTTATAATTTTAGAATAACTGTCTGTTTCAAAATTCCAGTATATTTTCAATAAATCTCATGCCTGTCACATGCTAACTATCTCTCTGCTGGTCATAAGAAAAGACTGTAAATAGTTGATTTCTCATGTAACTAAAACCCCTCTAGAATATTTCAATAAACATTTTCTAATAATTCCAGCTCCTTTTTATTTGCCTATAAAGCTCTCTCCTGATATTGACCTCCTGTTTAATTGCATTCTATAACGTTATTATGCATGTGCCATATGACCTATTAAGATTGTTATATGATAGGTAGTATGGTATAAGTCAAAGTTTCTCAAGTTCAGTCCTGACATAACTCTGTATCAGAAGGATTTTTATTCAAGGCCAGCTTCATAAATCACTGAGTCACTTCTAATTGATCTAATAGTTTAATTAACTGCCAGTTTTTCCCTTATTTTGCAATCAAGAAAGTGTTCTCATATATTATTATTTACCAATAATCTGTATTTTTGTCACATCTTTAAATAATTAACTTTCTTTAACCATTTTCTTAATTAAGCTTTTTCTTTGGAATGTTATCTTTTATTTATATCCAAACACTGACAATGAGTGATGAACAGGGGAGACACAGGAACAAATGGAACTGTATGTTAAAATTGACCAGCTGCGTCAGTGTCATATTTATTTGTGTGCTACTTTAAACCACAAGTTTTTCACATCAGTTCATGGCTCTGCTTTACTTTGTGGCCCTTGGAAAAGAGGAGGCTGACAAAGATAAAGAGTTGGGATGCCATCATGGTGATTCCGTATCATTAAGGGTTTTGAAAACAAAAAAGTCAGGCAGCAATATCAGAGACGTCTTTCCAGACACAAGCACAAGATTGAACTGTAAAGAAGATGGCTGGTTTCCAGGTTATGCGGTCATGTGAGGGATGCCAGAGGAAGTGATGTCAGCGATGGAGTGGCTGTCAATCTTGTGTTCTGTAGAGGAAGTTGAAGAGATGGCTTTAGAACATGGTGCCAACCCCTAGTTCGGCAGGTAATTACCATCACCAAAGCCTTTAAGCTGTCTCCCATACGCGCACATGCATGTGACACCCTAGACAATTCACTTAATCTACCTAGTACATCCTGATCCAGTAAGATTCCTATATGCTGTATATAATTGTTAACATGTGAATTATTCCTCAGCCGTAAACCAAGGGGACATGGGGAGAATATGCAGCCTCCGCACAGACTGTGGCTGTGAAACTGCAGTGCTGACCACTGCACCACTGTACTGTCTACCCACTCCAGACAGACATGGCAAATCATAAAAAAGGCAGTCATTTTTGGAACGACGCTTTGTTTTTACTTCAGAGGTTTCATGACAAGTACTATATATTTAAAACATAGTTGTAATTGTGGACACTTTTTGTGACTGAAGACAGAGAAGAAAATTAAAATTAGTCAAAACCTTTTATTAATACATACCAGGCAAGGGTAAAATGTCAGAGAAACACAGTCCTAGGACACCGCGCTTCATCTGCCTCGAGCGCAGATGTCCTTGTTCTTTTATACCTTTCTAATCTCCTGATCGTTGACCACGTAAGCAAAAAATAGCGTCCTGACTCATTGTACTTTTCCAATTTTGTAAAGTCATTACCCTAAAGGTATATTTTCTTGTCACACACATCATCAAAAGAAACTTCCAGAAAGTATCCATGCTTTTTGTCACGTACGCAAAACACAAACAAGTTTCATCATTTTGTCCTATTTTCTATACACACATGCATTTTGTTAAATTACATCTTTTTATGTTTTCACACTCCTCCCTTTTTGAACTAAATGATGTGGGCAATATAATTCTATCTTGAAATGGTTGATGAAGGGGAAAGGGGAGAGAAAATGGAAGAAGCTATACGAGACATGCGCTCATCATGTAGCATATATGCCCTTTCCATAGAGGCGGTAAAGTACTTAGATATTATATAGCGAAACAAAGGGATAATACAACAACCAACCAGGAGGAGGAGACAAAATGTCACAACCAAAGAAATGAAAACAGATCTTATCCATTGTCCCCAGGATCCGAAGGAGGATGTAAACCACTGATCCCAAGGATTTGTAATGCCAGAATTAGTGGAAAGTTCTTTAGAGAGAGCAGTGAGGCCTGCCAATGCACGAGTTATTGATCCATCTGGCGCGGTATTATTTGGAATATATGTACAACAAGCATCACCAAACATAGCACAGACACCTCCCTTTTCCGCAAGTAACATGTCCAGGGCTAGACGATTTTGCCAAGTCATCAGAGAAGTACGATCAAGCTGTTCATGTATGCCTTCAATAGCGTCTTTGGTGAAGTTAAGGAAACGTTGTTGGTTATAATAAAGGTAATTAATCCAGTCTACATTCTTATTAATAGTAATTTGGGGTATGATAGATTCAAAACCGGCAGCAACTTGATCCCTAGCTTTAAATCTGTCTGGGACACCCCTAGGGACTCCAATAGCATCTATGTATACTCCAGGGCCATGTAAGGAGATATTAGTAGGCGTATGGAAAAGAGAGCGGGTATGTCGGAAATAAAAAGGAGGTGTGGAATAATATGGGGGGTGAGAGGGAGGTAAGGATAGAAGTCTAAAAGGCATAACTAATTGGATTGGAGCACAGGTACCAGACCAGTTAGGGGGAAGGGTGACAAATAATTTGGACCTACGACACATCTAGGAGTGGTTTGGGAGAGAAGAAAGGAAGACAGAACGGTGTTCAGAGAAAAGTTAACCTGAAAAGTTTGAGAACAGAAAGAAAATGGTAATTCTCCTACCCATGTCGTTCCATAAGATTTGAAACATGTATAATTTCCTTCGTGAGTTTGAAACATAGGGGTATCCATGTGACGGGTGGGGGGAAAAAGAATAGATAGATTAGAACACTTTGAACCAGAGAGGGGTTTCTTGGAAGTAGTGAATAAGTACAGAAGGCAGGGCAACCCCACGGGGTCAGAAATGTTAGATAATGGGAAAGGGACTGTAGCTAAATGAGGACGGGCTGCAGCACACACATAACAATGAGAACGATTAACTTGCTTAGCTGAATAGAGAACCCACTGCAACCATCTATTCTGATTCCCATAACCAGTTTCTACTGAAAAAGTGGATGAAAGGGTGGAAATATTCATAATCTTAACAAGAGAAAAATCTGAACCAAAGGTTGGGGAGATGGGTGTGTGTGCCAGAGAATGAGGGGTGTTAGTAACAGGATCGTCAATCTTAATTAGAAATCTCCCTAAAGGGTCTGTTCCAGATACATATGCCCCTAATACATAAATACCTGAGTCATGTAAAGAGGGGTTCTTCAAAGTAATGATCAAGGGGTTACAATGGTTGTTAGCACATTCATGAGAGGCATGTCCTTTTATGATAGAAAACCGATTTTTCAAACCATATTTTTGGGCCTCAAAAGGTTGATAACCCCAGTCCTCAGTTCCAGTGTTAGCAAAAACCCATTGCCAGTTGTCGCAGTCACTTCCCCTCATACACACGTATTTGTCAGATCCGGTCCACTGGGCTTGTCGACCAGTCCCACAGTTGATAATAGAGCAGAAATCAAACTGCACTGATGTGGTAATTCCTAACGGGAAAGTCAAGGTGACCAGGGCAGTAGACAAGGGAAAAGAAAAGCATAGTAGCACAGCAATCAAGGGTGCCATCTCTTGCAATGTGAGGCGTGAATCCAGGCAGGCAGTCCCTCAACTTTCACGGCGTGTGGTGTGGATAGAAGAATTTGGAATGATCCTCTCCACCTAGGCTGATGCCAGTGTTTCCTCCGAGTATCTCGAACCAGGATCCAGGTGCCCAAAGGAATTGGTAAATCCTTGGAAAGGGGGCTGGTCCTCCAGACTTGATGAACCTGCTGGTGGATTTCCTTCAACGAGGTTCGCAAACCTGCAAGACTAGAGAGAAGATCATTGTCCACAGTATGCAAATTCACATTACAACCATGCCAACGGGCATGGGACGTCCGGTCAGAATCTCAAACGGCGATAGTCCCAGTTGTCGGTGTGTCCGTCCCCTTAGTCCCATTAAAGCTAAGGGTAGTGCATCCGGCCATGATAAATTAGTTTGTTCACAAATTTTTGCGAGTTTAGCTTTTAAAGTGCCATTGCATCGTTCTACGATGCCTCCGCTTTGGGGATGGTATTCACAATAGCCAGGTGGTTAATTCATTTATAATGGAGTTCACAAAATGAGTGCCATTATCTGTTTGTAACTTTTGAGGGATACCCCATCTTGGAATAATCTCTTTAATTAGTGCTTTTAGCTACTGTTTTGGCATCGCTGTGTTTTGAAGGGAAAGCCTCTATTCATCGGGAGAACACATCGACAATCACAAGACAATATCGGTACCCTTTAGACGGGGTTAGTTCAATGAAATCCATTTGGAGGTGTTCAAACGGACCCATTAGATTAGGGGTAACGGCGGGACTTACCTGGGTACCTTTTCCCACATTAAACTTTTGACATATTGCACAGCATCTGCAAAATTGCTCTGCATATGTAAAGAAACCTATAGCTTCCAATGTTTTTCAACATCTCAAACCATGGCATCTTTTCCTGCGTGATCAAGGCCATGGGCGATATTTGCCATTCCTGGGAAAGAGGCTTTTGGGAGAAAAGGTTTGTTAGTGTGTTTATGAGTCCAGACTCCATCAGAGAGGGACCCTTCTTTGGACCATTTTCTCCTTTCGATATCCGTGGCTGCACTCTGTAAAGAAATAATTTGATTATCAGGGTCCTGGTCATTTCTCTGTTGGAATAAAGAAATTAGTGTGTTATTATATGCAGCCTCTTTAGCAAAGTGGTCAGCTAATTCATTTTCTTTGCTAACAGGATCCTGTTTTCCTGTGTGAGCTATTATTTTCACAATCGCTAGCTTCGATGGTTTGGTATGGCTTCTAAAAGGGATTCGATCAATTTCTGATGTTGGATGGGTTTGCCAGTACTGGTCTTAAATCCCCTTAGTTTCCATAATGCTCCATGATCATGGCAGACTCCAAAAGCATACCTGGAATCTGTATAAATTGTTACGATCTTCTCTTCGGACAGCTGACATGCTTGAGTGAGTGCTACGAGTTCAGCTGTTTGTGCACTTAGCTTGATGAAATTCGATTTGCTTCCAGCAGGCGGTCCCCTTGGACCACTGCGTAACTAGTTGAGATGTGAAGTTTTGGCTTGTACTAGGATAGAATGTACAGCGTGAGGCACTTTAACTGTTAGGGGGCTCATGAGAACTACATCCGTGCTTGCTAATACAGCTTCTGTTGTTGCAGCCACAGCACGAAGACACGGAGGAAATGCTGCGGCCACTGGATCCAGTTTTTTTAGAAAAAATAAGTCACCGGTCTTTGTTTATCTCCATGTTGTTGCGTCAGTACTGCATTCATAAATCCCTGCTTTTCGTCCACGAACAAAGTGAATGGACGAGAATGATCAGGCAAACCTAGCGCGGGCGCAGATAGAAAAGTAGCTTTGAGGTTACAGAGAGCCTTCTCAGCCAGTTGTTGCAACGGCTGTGCTCTTTCAGTAAAATTTAGAACCCACTGTCTGCAGTAGCCCAGAATACCTAAAACAGACATAACCTGTTGTTTTGTGACCGGTCTAGGAAGATTTTGGATGGCTGTAATGCAATCGCTAGAGAGAGCTCTTGTTCCAAACGTAATGTCATGACCTAGATATTTTACAGTTGTTTTGATTAGCTGCAGCTTAACTTTAGAAACTTTATGGCCATTGTCCCCCAAAAACATTCTGGGTATCTATTGTCCCCCAAAAACAGCAACAATTTCTGGGTATCTATTGTACAATTTTCTTCCGTAGCGCTACATATCATTTCCATCTACATACTGTATCCCGTCCGGCCAAAAGCCTTCTAAATTTTTGGGCAAGAGCTTGTCCATATACACAAGGGGCTTCTCTGTATCCCTGAGGCATGACGGTCTATGTCTAACGGCGGTACCGCGTTTGACGAGATCGGGATGTACGGCGGAGATGCCAGCCTCTGCTTCGGGAGACAAAGGATATTGGGCACGGTGCGGGCGGAAGGAGGACTTCGGGTGGATCACCAGAGGCTCACAATGGGCTATCCTTTGAAACATTACTTTAGTTATTAAATGGTCAGGAGTATCAAAAATACCTGGAGTAACTTGTAACCAGTCTGTTCTTTCAAGGCATTTTTCCACCCATGGTCCTATTTTCTCCCATTTAACAGTGTGAGATTTAGCTAAGGAAAAATAAGGCACTATTTTGCCAAGATAATATATGTGCTGTGAGCATGTAAAATGAACAGAAGCAGCTGCCTTTGTGGATGAAATAAAAACACAGTAGATGTGAAGGGTTTCGGGGCAAATACCAGAAGTAAGGAAAGATTCTAGCCAGGTGGTGTCTACTTCTATAGGGAAGTATTGGGCAGTACAGTGTAAAATGTCAGGGGCCTGTAAATTGGGAAAAAGACAAGGGGAAAAAGAATGTAGGGCTTTGAGGAGAATGGTGTGTGGGGAAATATCTAAAGTCCATGCTGCAAAAGAGGGTTTGGGGTAAGGGGTAATTTGACACAACAACTTTGGGGGTTGAACAGAAAAAACCTTTTTCAGTCATAGAAATAGAAAGAGAAAGTTTTGTCATGAGATCTCTTCCTAAAAGGTTAACTGGACAAAGCTGATTCAAAAGAAAACGATGCAGTAAGGTATGTCCGCCAGGACGTGACTGGACTTGAAGAGGTTTTGATACTTGAAGAAGGTGAGGTTGTCCAGAAGCAGTAAGTACAGTAACAGTTTCGTTCGAGGCAGGGACCTTTGCCAGCGAGAGGGTAGATCGAGTGGCACCAGTGTCGATTAAGAAAACAGTCTCAGTGCCATCAACGAACAATGTCAGTAAAGGATCAGTCTCTGAATTATGGGTGAGCAAAGGTAGTTGAAAAAAGTGGCTGGAGGTCCCAGCGTTTTCCTATGGCCAGTATTGTTAGTCAGGGGTGTCAGAGAAAACAGGTGGAATAAGGGGAGGTGGGGGCTGTTGCTGTCTGTGAGGGCACTCTCGACGAAAATGTCCAGTTTCACCACAAGCGTAGCAAGAGTAGGAATTAACATTGGGATTAAAGGGAGAGGGAATAAAAGGATTCTTAGTGTGGTCAACAGGAGGAGCTCTAAAACCACCTCGTCCTCTTCCTCGTCCTCGTCCCCTTCCTCTAAAGCCATATCCTCGACCTTGGTCAGGAGTATTCCTGGTATAATAGTTCATCTGTGCTGCCAATAATTTGGCATGAGAGTTCGATTCGGCATGTTCAGCATGTCGTTTGACTTCAACAAACGTGGCACTTTCCCACTCAATACAGGAAGTGCGGACTTTGTTTTGTATATCAAGGCGCAAACCGGAAACAAAAGGTGGAACTGCAGCTCGGGTGCGGTCATCAGCATTTCCCAAGCCCGAGTGATTAGCCATAAGGTCTTGAATCCTATGTGCCCATTCATCAACCGTTTCGTCTCTCTTTTGTTTTACAGCAGAAATAAGGGACCAGTCCGTTCCTTTTTTATACGCCTCCCATTGTGGGTTAAATTCGCCTTCTCCACCTATCCCCTGTCCTCGAGTTAAAGCTGGGTTCCATACCCATGGAACGTCATTGCGGACACCCCTGCCAACAGTGGCCCATGTGGTCCCAAGCTTTCGACGAAGTACCTGGGTCCATTCAGCAGCATTAGGCTTATACATGCTATCTAACTGATCAAATTGTTCAACAAATTGTAGTCCTCCTACTTCCTTTGGATCTGGAAGTGCATTCACGACATCTTTTAGTTCTTGGATGTCCCAATTCCGATTTATCATAACTGTTGTGGGATTTTGGGGTCCAGCTGGATGGGCAGGGTTATAATGGGGATTGGGAACTTCTATTAAAGGGCAAGTAAGTGAAGGATTAGAGGAGAAAAAAGTTGGAGCAGTGCATTTGGAGACGGGGGTTTGTCTAGTACAGGGTGAGTCATAGTGATCTGTGCCTGGGGGATCATCGGGAGAAACTTCTGCTAGTTGTAGTGTAGGGGGGGCAGTCGGAATGGGGGATAGAGGAGGGGATAATGGAGGTGCCTGAGGTTGGTACTGAGGAGGGGAAAAAATAATAGGATAAAGGGGGTCTTTATTTGGATTATTCTTCCTTTTCCTCCCATCTGCCTGTGGTTCAGTGCCTATCTGAACTTTCTGTAATGTAATTAGCAATTCCTCTTTCTCCTTTTTAGCCTTTCCCTCATTTGCCCGCAACAATTCATTCTGTTTCTGTACTGCTTCTAAATTTCTGTCTTTTATTACTAATTCCCATCTATCGAACATATCCATTCGATACGGTCCACTATTATAACAACCCTGCTTATTCCTACACAGGATCTTCCTAGTTTCCTGTATTTCACTTATATCTCCTGTCCCCTCTATCGGCCAACGCCCACCACTCTGTCTATTCCATTTCTTACATGCCTTCTTGAAATCTAAACCTGTCTTCTTTTCTATAAATTTTCTAGGAGACCCATTTTTACGGGGCGTCTGTTGATCCTCCGAAAATAATTCTTCCAGCATTAATGATTTTGATCCCCCTGTGCGGCGATTAACAGGCTTACTGTTATAAATTCCCATTATGTCCCCTTGCTCTCCCGGGTTCTGTATTTAATTTTCCAACTATATACTGATTCGCCTAATCCCTTGTACGTATGAATCAGCGAGGCATTAAGTGTGCCACTCACTAAACCTAAACTGTTCCCTTCTTAGTTTCAAGGGGAGACACCTAACTATCGGTCCTGATCCAGTTCCCAGGAGAACACGGTTTTGTTGCTTATTCCGTATGTAGATTTATTTATTTTCCCATAGCGCTACATATCTTCCATAGCTACATATCTTCCATAGCGCTACGTATCATTCCGTCCTAACAGCAATCCTGTAATCTGTGCTCTTTTCGGTTTATATTTCCATACCACCCCGTTACTCGTCCCGTTAGCCTGTCCGCTCACATCCCCGGATTCCAGCTCAGGTGACTTCGTGTCCGATTCGGTTCAAGTCTCCATCACCTTAAGCAACCCGTTGAGATATGAGTATGACTAGACGGTCAACAGGAAACTCGCCCTCCCGTTATTTAGAAAATAAAAAATATTCGGAAATCCCCCGGTGCTTACCCCAGCCTGGAAGTGTGCAAGCTCTGTCTGGAAATCCGTTCAGTCACCGTGGATGTAGCAAAGAGGAGACCAGGGACTCCTCACGCAAGAACTGTTTCAGGACAGGGCAGTCCTAACTTTTACCGGAGCTGCATGCTCTGCTGCCGGAGCTCAAATTGACGGCAGTCCGCTGGTAAGACGGATCACTGAAATGGTCTCGCTGGAGGAGTCGACCGGCCGTCTCTTGCCCCACGTTCGGGCGCCAAAAACTGTGGACACTTTTTGTGACTGAAGACAGAGAAGAAAATTAAAATTAGTCAAAACCTTTTATTAATACATACCAGGCAAGGGTAAAATGTCAGAGAAACACAGTCCTAGGACACCGCGCTTCATCTGCCTCGAGCGCAGATGTCCTTGTTCTTTTATACCTTTCTAATCTCCTGATCGTTGACCACGTAAGCAAAAAATAGCGTCCTGACTCATTGTACTTTTCCAATTTTGTAAAGTCATTACCCTAAAGGTATATTTTCTTGTCACACACATCATCAAAAGAAACTTCCAGAAAGTATCCATGCTTTTTGTCACGTACGCAAAACACAAACAAGTTTCATCATTTTGTCCTATTTTCTATACACACATGCATTTTGTTCAATTACATCTTTTTATGTTTTCACATAATGCATGGACAAAACTTTTTTTATTGAATTTGTGACAGTGTAGGTATATCAGAGTTCAGACCAGTCTTTCATGTGTTGATCCTGGAGTGCCTGTTACTTATGGAAAAGAATGGAATGATATTTAATGTAATTGACAGGTGATTGGTTTTTTGCTACTAATAATGGCAATTAACTCTAATAAAGTAACTGTGATCTCAAATATCTATATCCCATTAGTCCACCATTTAGGGTTGTAGGGTTGGTCCCACTTGTTGTGTCCAAAGTTGCAGAGATAAGGCATCAGAGCCCCTCAGTATATATTTGATGTAGCTTGAGAAATGATTGACAGGATTACCAGCACAGCTTTATGGTCATAACATGCTAAAACTACCATGACATGAACAGGGAAAAGGATCTCCACTGGGCCTAACCAACAGAGGATTTGTACCAAGACTTCAGTACTTGAAAAACCTGCTTCACTAGCTACTGACAATGGAAATTATATATATATAGATTTATAAGAACCCCCCACCCTCACCCCCCGCAAGAAAGCAATACAGTCTGGAGAATCAATTGTGATTTCAGAAGTACTTGTCTAAAAGACCATTTAAATTTCAGCAGCCTTACCAAGGTATTTAATAGTTATTAAGACACAGAATCAATGTGTTTGTGCCTCACTGTCTTTTAATTATTAAACCTCTGACATTAAATCAATTAAAAAGATGATTCTTTCACATTCAGTCTTGGAAATTTAATTTGCCTTTGAGTTTAGACTACCTTCATATTACATGAAATGGAAAAGCAACCTTCTATTGAAACTTTATGCTTTGTCTCTAATATTTCAAGATGTGCAGCTCGAGGCAAAGTTAATTCTACTTGATCCAAACGTTCTTTTTACAATGCTGCAAAATCTTTTCTTTCAATAATGAATCTTGTGTGTTTTAAAGCAGCTGTTATGGTAAGAAAATGGGGTTGGGGAAATTATATAAACAAGTACAAATCAAAAAAACAGAAGTCGTCTCTGAGAAGGATTTATATGAACTATTTTACATTATTTAACATAAGGCCTCAGTGGTGAAAAGGAGTGATTGTCCTTTCAAGGAAATGTTAATGCTGTTTTTGGCCTGACGAGTTGTCTCATAGCTTTCAGTGTATGAATACTGCTGGTATTTTAGCAAACAAACTTTAGTTAATTGTTCTCTTCAATAGAGGACACCATTCTAATACACTTTACAAATACAAACTGTATGTAGCTAGTTACTTAGTACTTTGCTTGATCCAAGAGGAAGCTCAAGTAATATAACAAACAACAGCAATTCCCTTCAAATACACACAAAGAATTACAAAAAAGAAGAAAACTACTGACCTGTTTAAAGATATATGTAAAGATAACTTGTAAATATCTTTATCATAAAGATGTGTGGCAGTCACACTGAGACATTATAAATGCGTATTGATGTTGGTATGAAGGAGCCCCAGCTGTGTTTCTTTACACACTTCTGCGGAGTAATTTTTAGATTGAATTTACTCAATGCTAGTGTGCCACAGAGAGGATGTGCTGCTTTGTTCATAATGGCCATCAATTTTGTCTTCATTCTCTCCTCCACTACTACCTCCAGTGGGTCCCATAACTGAGCGTGCCTTCTTATTTAACTTGTTGAACTGGTGGGACTTTCTTGAAGTGATATTACCTGCCCAGTACACTACAGCATAGAAAATCTCCCTAGATATCACAGAGATCCTATATATTTCTATTTTTTTGCCTGTGTAGTTCCTCTGTGTTATTAGACCAGTCCAGCCTGCCTTGATGTGGACTACCAAGTATTTATAGCAGTGTACCACTGGCATCTTTGTGGTTTTAAGTCGAATGCCTTGGCAACTAGGCTAAAGTGCCTACCTTTAAGGTACAGTTGAAACAGCACCTTTAACTTCCTCTCCTTCTTAGAATTCTGTACAATCCTTATTCTCTCAAGCAGACAGTGCAGCCTCGTGGGTAATGCAGTAAGATTTAAAAAAATAAGGTTATAGATTAAACATCCTCACCACTACCTTAGAATGTGACCCTGAATAGGTCATTGCCTACTGGTGCTTAATTTGTAGAACATCAATTGTAATTTAACTACTTGCACAGTGCTTTGGGAAGTCTCTCTAAGAATGGTCAGGTGGTTCTTAACAATAATTATGATGGGTCTGCATAAAGGTATGAGGTGGTCAAATGGTGCAGATGTAATAATCAGAAATTACTTGTCAAGAAATGAAAAGAAATTAAGTTAGTCCTTAGATGAGACAAACAATCACTTTTCCCTTTATACTTCAATGGTTGTGGAGGTGGTAGAGAGTTTGAAGTTCAATGAAGGCAGGGCACTTGACCAATGAGGGGAGGACGTGGGTCTTTAGTTCAAATGCACAACCCTGCGTGAAGAGGCTTCCTGTTTGTGAACTACTTTCATTTTCCAGAGGTACTTTTTTTTACCAATATTTGTGCACAAAATGCATGTGTTTTGAACATACAGCTCACTGACATGGAGGTTACATGACACATGTAAAGGGAGATTTTGTTCACCTACGTTTTTGATATTGTTTGCTGTTGTTGTCACAATAGGCTGCCATTCTATCAAAAACATTGCTATGTCCATTCTCTATGAAAACATAAGATTTCTTTTTTCTGAGCCATCAATATAAACCAAATAGGGTAAGTAAAATGTAAAAAAATAAAAATACCACTTTTCAGTGGAGTACTCCTTTAAGTGTCACCTACAATATTTGATGAATTTGTTCAAAAGTGTTTTGGTTGTTTTAAAATGTAGAAATGATGATTACTGTTATCCTTACATTGCATGTTTATATTGATATTTTTAGCTTCAACAAATCAAATTTGATGTAACTGATGTCATTATAACAATAAAGTAAGTGATGTTTTATACGTAGTGGGAAAACTTCTGCTTATTGCTTTGTTGAGCTTTTAGGTTGGAGGAGGAGGAGGAGGAGTTCAAAAACATCACTAACAACGCCCTTTGTACAGTCATAGTTGTTGCCTTCTTTTAAAGAGGATGGTTGACATGTCAGAAGAGATAGAGGTGGGCAGAGTCAGGTTGGTGTTACAGTGAATGAAACAGACAGACCCTTACGATGCACTCCTGTGTACCCTTCATTTTGGTTTCCACAGAACTAGTCAAATGGTTACACCCTTGACCAGTGGTAACATATTTTATTAAAGTATATGGCAAAACAATCTTAAAATAAAGGAATAATCAGACACATAAAAAAGCCACTAATCTGTACCCAACATTAACATGTAATATCATCTTCTGAGCATTAAATTTCAATGCAAAACATTTATAAGGGAGTGGGACATGGAAGAATTACTTTATTGTTCTGAATCTGACTGTGCATAAAACATAAGGCCCTCAAACTCTGGAATGACACCTTTGCTAATCTGAGGTACTATATGTCCCATTAGTTGTTTAAATAGAGGATGCAGACTCATTACAAGAACATAACTTTTCTTTGGGCTTCTTGTGTGACTTTGTTTATTGCATTACTGACTGACCACCTTCTTGTCCACTCAATTATTGATGTGACCACTGTGGCCAGTTGTTGCTAACCTTTCTCCTTTTAGTATCTTTCCATACTACTATGAACACAGAATGCATTCTGGCTCTATTAAAAACCTCAGAATGGGTAGGAGAGATGGACAATTCTTGTGTCAGCATCAGACCATTGCATGATTCCCAAATATTTATGGATACTAGACTACACTTTAACATACTGCCATGGAAGTGTCTGAGCAGGCATTTGGCATATTTGCCCCCAAAAGCTTTGGAATCTAAATTGTGCTGCATAAAATCTGGCCAAATATACCTCCGTGGTCACTTAAGATTGTAATAGACTTCAGAAATCCTGATCTAAGAATGGGACCTTGCGGACATAACTGGATGTAATGAACACAATAACTTCCCACACGCAGCACACGTATCTCATGTTTCTTGTACACAAAGTGAGTGTGCTGCCAGTACTGTAATGTACTTTCTATCATTATTTTAACATGAACTTTCCCTACTTACAAATAAAAAGTTTACTGTATAACAGCATATGCTTTGACTCATAGGTATCAGTATCCTACCTCGCATATTGCATATGGAGCATTGTAGCACTGTCTCTCTCTATTTATTCAAGACATGTACAACTGCAGTATCCCATACTGCTTTGTTGAGTACTGCATATAATATGGTGATTGCACAATGTGAACATTTTTGATAATGTCCTATTTCACAGAAGGTATCATGGACATTAAGCAGCACGTACCTGTAATTACAAATATGAAACACATAGTAATTAATTGAATATGTATTCACCGTCATCAAGTCAGTATTTAGTATAAGCACCTTTGACAGCCATGTGAGCCTGAAGTCTGTGTGCACAGGTGTCCTCAGACCATAGAATCTTCTTGACTTCAGAATCCCCCACGTAACTTCGTCTAAAATGTTAGGTGCCCCCAGGCCATCAGGATTCTCTGCACAGTCTCATTAATTCTGCTCTGGCTTGTTACTCCTTCAGAACTCCCAAGGGTCTCTTGGTGTCCCCCCTCTTAGGTTTTCTTCTTGCTTGATCACACAATTTTAGTGGACAGCCTGCTGTAGGCAGATTTACACCTGTGTGATACTCTTTCCACTTCTTAATGATTGATTTAACTGGACTCCAAGGGATATTCAGTGAATTATTTGTTATGTTGTCTCAAGCCCCTGACTTCACTGAGTTGCTTGGAGCTTGTTCTCATTAGGTATTTTAAGCCACCTTACTGAGCCACCACAAGTTGGACCTTCCAGATACAGGGGCTTTTATACTACAATCAACTGAAACCCCTTGACTACAGACAGATGATCGCCATTGAAATAATTACCATATATACTCGCGGATAAGTTCTTCCGCGGATAAGTTGGGACTTGATTTTACTGTATAATTTCTGGTATTTTATAATGTTGGTCTTATAAGTCGAATGCGGAAAACTCACACTATCGGTCCAAGAGATTATGATATGCTAACGCCCACATGAGAAAGTAACCATGGAGCGCACTGCTTTTTTTTCCTATGTATTGTGCCTATGTGATCGCACGGTAATACCCAAACTATTCTGAAGCAACATTTGCACTGATTTGCGTTTTTTGTATCTCACACCCTCATACACCTTTATCGTAAGAGCATCCCTTATCTGTGATGGAACGTCTGTTCAGAAGAAAATATGAAGCTGGTTTTAAATTAAACGTCATTGAAGTAGCAAAAGAAATTGGTAACTGCGCTGCTGCAACAAAAATTCGATGCGTCTGAGAAACTGATGCAAGATTGGAGGATGCAAGAAGATGTAAAAAAAAATTTAAATTAAGTGTTGCATTTTTGAACGGGCATATAAGTCGGGGTGTGATTTTATGATCAATTTTTCGGGTTTCAAGACCCGACTTATATGTGAGTATATACGGTATGGAGCTTCTAAAATCATTTGGCTACACCAGTGATGATTTAGATGTGTCATGATAAAGGGAGTTAATACTTACAAAATCAATTATTTTGTAATTTATATATTTGAAGTGATTCTCTTTTCACTTTGACATTGAAGAGCCTTCTTCTGCTGATCAGTGTCAAAAAAGCCAAATTATATCCACTGTGATTCAATGTTTTATAACAATAAACTCTGAACACTTTCAAGTGGGTGCGTTTTTTTTAGCACTTTATACTGACTACTTAGAGGTTATTGTAAATTTCCCAGCTGCACAACACTTAACATCTAAATATGCACTGTAATAGTGATCAAAGGTACTAACCTGATCTGTTTGTGCAGCATGTCTCAGATTAGCATCTCCACCTTTATGAATTCTCTGCTTATTTACCTAAATAAGCATCTGTATTCTGAAGCACTGCTTAGGGTTTACAAGTAGTTATTTCATTCTTAAACACACTGTACAGGCATTTGAGCTTTACATTCGTCATTATCCCATAATTCTTAAGTACTCGTTTTGGAGTACCATACCACAATGAAAGAACTTAGAAGATCTAATAAACCCCATAACCATGTTACTTGGTTTCTTGCACTCTGAAAATGATCTCTTTTATCAAATAGGCTAAGATAAAGTCTCCAGATAAGAAACACCATGGAACCTCAAGTTCAAGTTCACCGACCATCATCAGCATCCAGTATTATTTAATTTTAAACTTGGCTCTAGCTGTTGATTTCAAATAGGGCAAATTGATCATGTTAAGGGACTTTAGCATAATGGTTGGAAGTGAATTTGATTTATTAAGCAATACCACTGGCAAGCAATATGAGAGAAAGCCAAAATTCAACATTACCATCCTTCTGATTAAATTCCTATTCATTACTTCTAAACTCCTCTACCAGAACATCAGCACCCTTAATCCAAATAAATACCATCTCCAACACTGTGTAAATTTCATCACATTTGTCATGAAGGATGTCTACATGCATAATTCAAATGACCACTTACTTGAAAGACCCAATCTTGTTTCAAATTGCTAAAGATCAGAAATACAGTAACAATCTCAACATCACAGTCTCTCACACCACTCCACAAATGTACAAATCTTAGTTTTATTCTGAAACCTTTTCTTACTGGTGTCATTAGGATATTTGTGACAAGTGCAGGGTATTTAGCCCAAAAGGCTTGTCCATCCTAAATTCAGATTGTCTAAAGTAATATCAAGTTAAGTTTTGAAAGCCTGTAAAGTCTTACTCTCCACCACTCTACTTGGTCATTTATTCTAATTGTCTATAGCTCTTTGCATAAAGAAAACCTTTCCCATATCTGTGCTATCAAAGCTGCCCTTAATAAGTTTCCAACTGTGTGTCCATGTTCTTGTTGAACTTGTTTTAATGTAACAGCCCAGATCTGCTGTACTAATTCCTTTCATAGTTTTAAACATTCCATGTAATCTCCATTTGTTTCAACTGCCAGTTCAGTTGCTGTCACTGAATATCCAAGCAGGAGACTCATTTGACTTTTCCTGAACTTTAGTTTCAAAGTCTTGTACCAAAATTGTGCACTTATAAAGCATTTTTGAGGTGGCATTAGCTATATTGAGACACTATAGTAAATAACTCATTAGTTAAAAAAAACTATTAAGCTGTGCAACAGTTATGTACTTATTAAGTTATGCACCCTGAAACCTAAAAAAATAAAATAATACAATAAAGATGTAATATTTATTGCTCATTTGACTAAATAAAGCATTATCCATAAGATTGATGATATACTGTAGTATAATTGTAATACCCCTAATCACTGTATGTCAAAGTGAGGCCCCTGATAACATATTTTAAATTTTGTATTATCATGTAGTCTTTTAATTAAAAGCTTTACTGAATGGGAAATTATGTCATGTATACCTGACTACACCTAAAAACAATAATGAATATATAGGAGCTGCACTTCTGCATGAATATATCTGAATGTTATTAGGATACCTGCACAACATTTTTCTTTTTTCTTTTTTATCCAGGCAATCAAATTAACATTATGAACACGTACTTTTAATCCACACTTTAACTTTTAAAGAGTCGCACTCTGATTATTGTAGTGTTTATAATTAGAAGGTTTTCTTATGCACACCAAATTAAAAACTATGGAGATAGGTGTAATTAACTAACACTGATGCAGAATTTTAATTATCTCGTACAAGTCTAATAAAAGTCACATTGTATCACACCATTCTTTATCATCTACCTGACTGTGCTTGACAGAAAGAAATAATGTGGAGGGCATAAAGTTTGACCAGATTGCTAAAGAATTCAAACTAACAGTTAATTGAGTCTGCAAATGAATGGATTGTACTGGGTATGAGGTGAAGTAGAATGCAACACATCATATCCATCCATATATGCACCCATTATTTTAAATTTCTTATTCCATTTTTGGGAATCATGCAAGTAAGAATGCCATTGTATTTTGCACACATGACAAACAATTTGAACTTGAACTTGAGTTGTAGGGCAATACAGCTTGTCCTAGCAACCCTAACACAGTACAGAAATCAATGCTTGGTCGGACATCAGTCTATCTAAGGACACGCTCAATCAAAGCAGGCAGTTTAGAGTTGCCAGTTAACCTCAAATGCACATTTGAAAGTGGGAGGAATTTGATGGGCACAAATTACCCATCAGTTTACATGCAATGGAATTACACCTCATCCAGTTTAGGGGCTTTCTGTGGGAGTGATGATTCCATGACTGTGGCTCTCCTTGACCATAAAAAAAAAGATTATGTAGGTTCAGTAAATGGAAGGATTACTAGCCAAATCGAAAATACACAAAAAGTTTATAAATCAAACTAATTATTATAGATTTAGCTGATGCCTTTATCCAAGGTAATACATGGTACAGTAGAAATAAACAAGACAAGAGTTAGACTGGCTCAAGGCCACAGAGGATGCCACCAAAACAACAAACCTGCAGGATACCTGCAATGTGTTCTTCATTGAATGTTATAAGCTCTCCTACCCCTCTCTCTCTCTCTTTTTCCATTCATCCATCTCCATGTCTTTCCACTCTCTCCTCAGTTCTCCCACTTCTGACCACGTGCTGCATACCCAGCTGATTGTTTTATTCACTCTCTGGCATTCTGTGATGTTCCGGATTGGCTTCACACTCCCTGGTTACTTTGTGGAGCCTCTTGAAGTCGTAACCGTTGATAGTCATGAACTGAGATGAGCTGGGCAAATGAGGACATACACATATAGCGAGGGGTTGGTGCAAAATTGTCAAGCTTCTTTTAGAAGCTGTTTTATCTCAGTCCTACATGAAAACATGAGATTAAATTTTTTTCTCAGTCATCACTACAAACTGCATCAGGTAAGTAACACATAAAAAATATCATTTTGGGTGGGATATTCCTTTAAGTGGCTTTCTCAGGGTCACAAGCAGGAATTAAACTGACAGCCTTTTGGTTCAAAGCCCACTGTCTTTGCCTGTCCAGACCACCTGCATACCAGGCTGGGTAAACGTGTCACTTCTCATGTATTTCTTCATCCCCTGTTTTTTTTTCAAACCCTATACGAACAGATGACATGTTCTTTGTTCTCATGGTAATGCCTTCTGGCAGAGATTGCCTTGTGCGTCTTGTGATAAAGAATACTTAGAAATGCTGCCGATGTTTGATTGCTACATTTGTTTCAGCAAGGCAGTTAGCCGTTGATGATTTGCAGTGTTATTTATTTCTCACTTAGCAAAATTTCTGATTAGACTAAATTAAAATTCATTTTTTGATAATGTAATTGTGAGCTTTATATAACCGTCTGTTTCATGGTCTATAAGCAGATATTCAATTCAATTTATTCTTATAAAGTGCATTTCCACTTAAAAGCCCAACTCGCTATGCACTAATTATGAATACAGTATAGTAATAAAATAACAGCAAATGACATGCAATTAAAACACAAAAACATTATGCTGAAACACCAAAAGAAAAAAAAATTACATTTCTCTAAAGAAACACACACACACACATACAGTATATATATATTTTAAAATGGTAATAGAGTTTCTTAAAGTATATGCTGTTTTACAATCTCTAAAGGTTCAGCGCTCCTTTAATTTTTGTTAAATCTGCACCTCAGTTCCAAGCAGAGCACTTTGCTTAGATGTAATGCATTGACTGCATCTGATATGAACGTAAATGTCAGACACAGAAGTAAATAGAAAAATAATATAAGTGGAGCAGATAAGATGCTTGTAGCACCAAAGTAATGACTTTGGCCGTATTTGAAATATGCTTGGGCAGTACAGTTTTTCATGGAGGACAGAGGCATTATAATTTTTGTGCAGTTTTAATGCTTAGATCTTCTGGTACCAGACTAATACATGTTGTCATTCTGCATCTGTTTCATGTGCTTTCTTTGAATAAAATCAGAGAAAACCGATGTATTTGGCTTCAATTTCTGGTGAATGTATATTTAATTTTATATATCAATTTATATTGTCAGTCCAACATGATTGAAGACTGAGAATTAAGTACTGACATCATCCTTGTGAGTTGAAGGGTAAGAAGGAGTGCTGAGTGCTTTTGTGTTGCAACTCGTGTGAGATAATTAAATTACAAATTTTGCCCCTAAACGCCTTTGCTTTTTGTTTGCTGCAAAGTAGAGGTGCTAGGGATTTTTACGCTTTTTGTTCACTTGAGAAGTGTTTTTTTTTTGCCTTTTTTACCCTATACAGGAGCAAAGGTATTAAGTGTTGTGTAAAAGTGTTAGGAAAAGTAAAGGCTTCTTAAAACTGACCACATGACGAATGTGCGCAGACTGCAACACTAAGCATGTGTGCAGTCAGCAACCAAATCACATGCATACTTGCTGTGGCCCATTCGATCAGTGCATTAATATTCTCCAGACAGTGTTTGGTGATTGTAACATAACTACTGTAACAATGTCACAGAAATGGAAGTGAGACTCTTCCGATGGAAGAAGAGTTGTGCTTGTTATTACAGGCCACCTCAAAACAGTCCCTAGACAGAGAGAGGTTGTGATTATGGAGGAATTTGGTCATTTAGGGGGATTTGCTCCTAAGATAGAGAATCTTGCAAAAGTGTGTTTTGCTTCCGGGTGCATAGGAGTAAGACCTCCCTGGAAGGGTGGATAGGCTGTTGGCCAGAGAAGGGGAGTATCCAGTTGTTATTATCCACGTTAGAGCAAATAGCATACATCAAAGCATGTTTTCAGTTCTGCAATCCAAAATTTAAGAATTGGGCTGACAAACTGAGGAGTAGAACCTGACAAGGTAGTCTTCTCCAAAGTTTTGCCTGTGCCACGTGCCAGTAAGATGGAGGTGATAAAAAGGCTTAACATGTAGCTCAAATGTTGGTGTAGAATAGAAGGGTATAGGTATAACACATTGGGATCCCTTTTGGAAAAGATGGGACCTGTTCCGCCATGCTGTGTTACATTTGAACTGGAAGGGCACCAATGTGTTGGGGAGGTATATAAGTAGGTTAATCAAGGATTACTTAAACTATGGATTAGGAGGGCAGGCAGTTTATGACAGGTCAGGTTTACAATTGTACATGAACGGATGATCAATAGTAAAAATAAATATGCATAGTAATATAAATTGTAACCTAAAGTTAAGTGCAAAAGTAAAATAAGTAATATATTAAAAATAGCTTGTCTTAATGCTAGAAGCATCAAAAATAAAACAAGTTGAGTTGGAATTGTATATTGAGGAGCAAAACTATAATAAAGTACCAATAACAGAAACCTGGCTAAACAACAAAGATGAGGATGAGTATAACAAAAATTGGTAAACATTTTTGAAGGACGGATAGAACAGAAAGTGGGGAGGTGGTGCCTTTAATGTAAAACAGAATTTAAATTCAAGTCTTTGTCGATTGGATGGGGAGCCTTGTCTTAGTGAGGACGTCTGGATTCAGCTGGAAAGAAAAGGGAAAGAGATCTTATTTTAGAAATGTGTCATTGACCCTTCAATGCAGACAGTAATTTCAATGCCCATGTTTAGAAGTATTAAAAAGGTAAGTTTACAGGGTGATATTATAGTCACAGGGGGCTTTAACTACCCAAATATTAATTGGGCTAACTTTGCAAGTAGCAGAGTACAACAGCAGGAGTTTTTAGACTGTTTAATATATATGGTATATTAAAAAACCAACACAGGGGAAAGCCTATCTAGATTTAGAGTTTTGTAATAACCATGATAGAATTCAGGATGCAGAGTGATCAAACAGTTAGGGTTAAGTGACCACAATATAATACAGTTCTCAGTGTTTTGGAAGAGCACTGAAGCAAAGCCTAAAACTGTTAAGTTTAATTTTGGTAAAGCAAATTTTGAGCAGATGCAGCAAAGTCTAAAAGAAATGAAAAGGGTGAACAGGCCAACTATAGGCCAGTAAGTTTAATGTGCATCAAAAGTAAATTAATGAAAAGAACTACCGTATATACTCTCGTTTAAGTTCTCCCGCTGATAAGTCGGGACTTGATTTTACCATATAATTTCTGGTATTTTACAATGTCAGTCGTATAAATCGAATGCGGAAAACTCACACTATTGGTCCAAGAGTTTATGATATGCTAACGTCCATCTAAGAGAGTAACCACAGAGCTCACTGACTTTTTTTCTATGTATTGGCTTACATGACCACCCAGTAATATCCAAACTATTCCGAATCAACGTTTACACTGGTTTGTGTTTTTTGTATCTCACACCCTCATACATCTTTATCATAAGAGCATCCCTTATCTACGGTGGAGCGTTCGATCAGAAGAAAATATGAAGCTGGTTTTAAATTAAAAGTCTTTGAAGTAGCAAAAGATATTGGTAACTGCGCTGCTGCAACAAAATTTGATGTATTTCTGAGAAACTGATGCAAGATTGGATTAGACAAGAAGTTGTAAAAAAAAATGTAAGTGTCGTATTTTTGAACTGGCATATAAGTTGTGGTCTGATTTTATGATCGATTTTTTGGGTTTCAAGACCTGACTTATACGTGAGTATATACTCGGTATTAAGGAAAAGATTAACAAACACATGGCAACAACAGGAGTTTTACTAAACAGTCAGCATGGGTTCAGACAGGGGAGGTCATGAGTACTGAAATTTTATGAGTCTGGGAAGAAATCATGACACAGTAATACAGTTCTGTTTATACATTTTGCCATTTATTATTTTTTTTGTGCTTTTTATATTTTTTTCCCATCACCCTGTTACTCCTCTGCTTTAATTTTTCATTTTTCCCTTTCTCTATGGCCACTCAATTAGGGCCTCCAGATGTTTCCTGTAGAGTTCTGTTTAAGCAGCCTTTTTAATTTATTTGTTTGGTGTGTCATTTGCTTAGCTTGGTCTGCTTTGCTGCGCTCTTTTATGAGTTTATCTCCTGACCTGTTTTTGCTTTGGATTTTGTGGCTTTTGAATTTATGCTTGTCCCTTGGATTTTGGACTTTAAAGTACATTGTGTATAATTATCAGATCTTATTCCTGAAAAAAATAGTTTGTATTTGGCATTTTTGTACTTTTTCTTTTGATATTTTAATTCAAATTAAATCATCATTTATTCATTCTTTCTTTGAACCTGGGTTTAGATGGTTTTCCCTCTCTTTGTTTGCTTCATACCGTATCATAACATACATAATATGATGAGGTACTTGCAACTAAATCTATTTCTTCTTTACTTTGTTATGGTGAAGTCAGTGTTGTTACCCTGGCTCAAGCTTATTTCTTGTTTATTTAGCTTTTGTGTTGTTATTTAAATATATTTTGTGTATTACATTATTAATTCTGTTATTATTTTGTCTTTTTATTTTGGCAATTGGGCGGCACGGTGGCGCAGTGGGTAGCGCTGCTGCCTCGCAGTTGGGAGACCTGGGGACCCGGGTTCGCTTCCCGGGTCCTCCCTGTGTGGAGTTTGCATGTTCTCCCCGTGTCTGCGTGGGTTTCCTCCGGGCGCTCCGGTTTCCTCCCACAGTCCAAAGACATGCAGGTTAGGTGGATTGGCGATTCTAAATTGGCCCTAGTGTGTGCTTGGTGTGTAGGTGTGTTTGTGTGTGTCCTGCGGTGGGTTGGCACCCTGCCCAGGATTGGTTCCTGCCTTGTGCCCTGTGTTGGCTGGGATTGGCTCCAGCAGACCCCCGTGACCCTGTGTTCGGATTCAGCGGGTTGGAAAATGGATGGATGGATTTTGGCAATTGTATGATTTTCTTTGTTATTGTGTTTATATGCAGTATTGTTTCTGATCTGCCCCACATCCTGTGTGTGGTGCCCAGGGAGACGGGACCACCTATTTGTGCAGCTGGGGCTCAGGTCCAGCAATACTGAAGCTGAAGCATTTGAGCATTTAACAACTTCAGTATAATAGACGTGATTTTGTTTTCTGATTTGCTTTGGTTTTTTGTGCATTTTTGGATTCTCTGGCATTTGACCCTTACATTTGCTGTTTCTGGCTGGTATATATTTGGATTTTATTCCCTTTGGCAAACTCTGCTTTGCTCCTCATTGTTGCTGCCTTGATGTTTCTTTCTTAATCTTTTCAGTTTTCTGTACAAAATCTTTATATTTGAGGAACTTTTCGTGATTTTCCTCTTTTCCATTTTTAACTGTGCCTTAGGATTGTTATTTACTATGGTTATATCATTTCTTGCCTCTACTTTTAGTTAATTTTCTGTTGATATTAATTAGAATTTGAAAAAATCCAAGGCTGTGAGAAGATATCCAGATGTGCACCTATAGTAGCTTGCGTAAAGGTTATGAAAAGCTAGTTAAACATATTCAAGCTGCATATGCCACAGTAAATCAAGTCACTATTAGTTTCAACTAGAGAGAGGTTAGGCGCACGCGCTGATACAGCATGTTGGGCGCCCACCATATAACAAACCACCTCAGGATCCCAGATTAGGTCCCCAGTGCAACCATGCAACAGGTCAGGTGACACCTCAGTACCACACTAGTTCAGATGGAATGGAACAGTGTGAGGATTTGTGGTGGCTGGAGTGACAATTCTGCCACCAACCCCCAAGTTTTCCCAGCAGGTTGGAGGGTCCACTTGCAGGGCTGGATACGTCATACCCAGAATGGAGCAATTGCCCGTTAAGGGCTCAATGGAGTGGAATCAACTTGGCTACTGGGGTATTTTTGCATTGTAACTTAAAAAATAAACAATATATGGTGTTAGAATTCTTAGCAGGTCTGGATTCTAAGTGAAAATAATAAGAAAACAACAGAAACTTTATATTGCAACTTTTAATGGCTTGCTTTGCTCTTTCAGCTGATTGTGATCAAATACAAAGCCTACTTAACCAAGCAGAAGCTATGGAGCACACTATCCCTTTATGCAGGAAAAAAAAATACAAAGACCCAAAAACGACGTGCTAAAAATCTAAAAGTAGGAGAAATTATTTAAACACGTGGAAACATTTTTTTTCCAGAAAGAATCAAGCAAGCCAGCCTTCTTTCTTGGCTCATTTTATTTATGAAAAATGACAACAATGACTTTGGACATTATTATATGTATATGGACATAACCCCAGCATTACAGTACTGTCCAGTGTCCATATTGTGGACAAAGAGTGTAGCCAAGAAGGGACAAAGAAGAAATGGATTTGGACACAAAGAGCTAAGGGGAAGTTCATAAAAGGACAGGAAAAGATGACATTGCCAACAACAACCTGGTGACACCTTTGAAACTGGAAACCAAAAATGGTGGCAACTGCAGAGAAAAAAAAGGTTGCTTACAAGCTGGTGCCACTATAAGGAGAAAAAAGTGTATGCAGAAATGTATGCAAAATCATTGCAGACTGTTCCATACAAACCATAACAGACCATAGCATGATATTATACTACTGGAACCATTTTAGATGCAATGAGAAACAATGTGAAAAATGCTACAGAGGACAGATATAGGCTGGGATTGGCTCCAGCAGACCCCCGTGACCCTGTGTTTGGATTCAGCGGGTTGGAAAATGGATGGATGGGTGGACAGATATAATTTTCTTCTAAATAAAAACATAATAGTGTCAAAGTAGATTAGTGCTAGATACTACATGAACTTCAATTATCTCGTTTGTCAAATTTCTTATCGCAATTTGGGATCCTGAAGTAGTTCATTGTGTGGTGGGTGCAGTAACACACTGTATCAGTGCATGCTCCCAAACTCCTCCTCCTAAATATAAATTTCAAAATGTGTATGTTAATTGTTATTTTGTGAACGTATGTTATCCAATTGTCTGTCTGCTCAATCAAAGATACTATACATTGATAGATTACAGAGAAATACTGAGAAGTATAAGAGTGGCAGATCAGAACCAGCTATGGATGGGAGGCCAGGCATGTACACTCACATTCACTCATTCTTGGAGAGTGTAAAGACATCAATTGACTTAACATGTACAGTACATCTTTGAGATTTGGAAAGAATCTGAAGCACCCACAGAAGACCCAACTGGACAATATCAAAATAAGCAAACTCCATACAGAACCCTGCCCGGTGGAGATTTGGGGAAGCAGCACTAATCAATATGCCACTGTGCTGCCCGTCTTACAATTACGGTACAAATCTGTTCCTAAAGGATGACGGTTTCTGACTTAGACACACAGACAGACAGAAAGAGTACCATATTAAATTGGAAAACCTTATTTTAATTATGAAAAATGGAGCAGTAATCGCCCCAAGTAGGATCTCTTAGTATTTTTATTGTTATCTTTTTCATCAATCTTTTCCATTTAATTTTTTTTTAATCCTTCACATTTTTTTGTTCTCTTTTTCACTGGTAATTGCACCTCTTTTCAAATCACTTCATTAATTAAATGGGATTGAAAAAGGTTCTCAGCTAATGGATTACACTGGGGCCTCAAAGCTCAAGCCTGTTTACCAGAGGTCACATTTCATTTGCTGCCTATGTCAAGCTACTCACAGCCAGGCCTCAGAGGCAAGCCAATCAATGTCTTCGTGCTGCAGCCCTTGAATGAATCCATTAAAGTTATGCGGATGCATCCTGCCTTGAAAAAAAAAAAAAGGTCTCCTGGTACGCCTGATAGAAATTAGCCATGAATTAGGAGAGAAGTTGGATCATTCTGGAAGCTAGCCAAACCAGAATTAATAGGCCATCAGAGCCTCTTGTGTGTTAAATCCCATTTGTTAGCAACATTTTATGAAAGGTTTCCTCTGCTACACCAGTGCTGTTCTGGGACTAGGCATTTATAGTACAAAACCCAAATCATTAAATAAAGTTTTTGCTGAAATGGAAATGGCATGGCTGAATTTTTGAATGCATTTAAGCCAGTAAAAACAATATTTCTACTTACATCAATACTTAAGTACCATTCCTTTAAGCTCGATGTCTATAGGCTTTACGTAAGGGCTCTTCCTACACAAATACTGTTTGTGTCATAAAGCTGTTCTGTGTGCAATATAGCACATGAGTGCTTGCTTCTGGAAATGGTTAAATCTTTTTTTTACAATGCAGTAATGAAGTGTTAAGATTTGTTGGAACTGCCGGGTTATTCTACACTTCAGCTGCACCCAGTAGTTGATGGCCTAATTATTAGACAGAAAGCACATTCATCTCATTGCTTAGTATTAGCACCTGGTTTACACTCTTACTCCTTCCCTTGCCATTTCACATTCATTTATGTCAGCAACACCTTTTATAACAGTTATACAGGATTTGCTACACTTTTGATTCCTTTAAGCTGTCCAATAAAGATATTTCCTAGTCCTTTTATTCATTTTTTTTAGATATTGCTAGCAGCAACTGATACAAAAATGATATTTGTATACTTGTGATTGAGGTGTTTGACTATCGAACACAAGGCCCATTTCTCAACAACTGACTATGAGATCCTCAGCGAGGTCTATGACCAACCTGTGGTCTCCCACATTGTACAAGTTCAAGATATTGTCTTCATGCACTTTTGGTTAGTTGGTCACTTTGAATTAAACAAATATATTTTTTTTAGAAATTTCAGATTTCAATTTGTTTTACCATCTCATCAGGGCCATTTCTGGACATAGGTGGTCTAGGCAAGTGCCTCTAGTGGTCAGGGTGTATTACAGCAGGCCCATGAAGAGATTCCTATCTTTATTTTGTTTATAGTACTAGGGTGTTGTACTGTGTTAGCTTGCACATTGTAATCTTTTTAGCTAGCCAATAGAAGGTGTCATTTTGCTTAACTTCTCACTTTATTTTATTTAGAAAAATTTGTCCAGACTGGACACGAGCACAAATAAACATTTTTGTTGTGAAACTCAGCAGGACCTGCACTGTCTGCACTATACAATTTATTGCCTAGAAACGGCCCTGGGTGACACAACTTTTTTTTAAACAGTACAAACTTACGAACATTCAGACTCAAAGCGAATGTCTGATTACATTGTTTAATATTATTTTTGCATACTAGCAATGTTAAGTCTTAATGTGTGACGACCTACACAGTCCAACAATAACACAAACAACAACAATGTTGATGCAAATAATAAAAATCCTCAAACTGGAGCACAGAAGACACAGTCATGGTAAAATAAAATTAAACGATCAAAACAGCAACAGGACTGTAGCTCTTGAGTTGAACTGTTAATATAATCCAAACTATGATCGTCTCCCAACTTGCGTTTAAATATCATCCTCTGTTCCTCACCACCATTTGTGAGATTCTCTCTAGGCACAATAAAGCACTTGTGCGTTGTCCATTTCTTGCTAGAAAAGCTCATGCATTGATTGGATAGGCAGAATGCATTATAGGAATTATAGGTAAAGATTCCTATTTAGGGCGGCACAGTGGCGCAGTGGGTAGTGCTGCTGCCTCGCAGTTGGGAGACCTGGGGACCTGGGTTTGCTTCCCGGGTCCTCACTGCGTGGAGTTTGCATGTTCTCCCTGTGTCTGTGTGGGTTTCCTCCGGGTGCTCCGGTTTCCTCCCACAGTCCAAAGACATGCAGGTTAGGTGGATTGGCGATTCTGAATTGGCCCTAGTGTGTGGGTGTGTTTGTGTGTGTCCTGCGGTGGGTTGGCACCCTGCCCGGGATTAGCTCCTGCCTTGTGCCCTATGTTGGCTGGGATTGGCTCCAGCAGACCCCCGTGACCCTGTGTTCGGATTCAGCGGGTTGGAAAATGGATGGATGGATTCCTATTTAAAGTTAAACATTATAGTCTCAGTTTCACTAAATATTGTCATTATGCTAAGTTTTATTAATTTAAATGACATGTCTATGTTACAGTAATATCTTAGTTAAAAATATATATTATGATAAATAAACAGTTGACAACTGTAAAGAGTTCCTGCCTTGTGCCCTGTGTTGGCAACTGTAAAGAGTTGGGGAATTGCCCCGTATATTGCTTTGTTGCAATATAAATGGTCAAATTAGAAAAAAAATCTTAGACATTCGAGAAAAAGGTATTCAGCAGGGTGGCTTTTATATTTAAGAAAACAAAATGGCTGCAGGAAATGATCAAAACAGAAGTGACGTCATCACCAGTAGCCGGAAGTGGTGTCATCATTGGCGGACCGGAAATGACGTCATCATCATCAGTTGCCGGAAGTGACGTCAGGATTAATAAAATAACAGTGGGAGGTCGAGCTTTTAGTTACAGGGCCCCTAAACTGTGGAATGGTCTGCCTGCTACTATAAGAGATGCCCCTTCAGTCTCAGCTTTTAAATCCCGGCTGAAGACTCACTACTTCAGTTTAGCATATCCTGACTAGAGCTGCTGATTAACTGTACAGACTGCATCTCTGTTGTTAGTCATTAGCACTTAAACATAAGTAACATGACAGTTATAATTATATACTAACCCTCACTTATTCTGTTTTTCTTCTCGGTACTCAAATGTGGCACTTGGTGCCACGGCCGACCTGCCAAGTTGTTTTGCCTGCCTAAGGAAAAGTCATCCCAGATGGAGGATTGCAGGAATCGTGGGAGAGAGGGGTCCTTTCATCGGATTGGCTGGCCCAGCACTGTTTCAGCTGTGGAATGGCCAAATGGGGGCGGCAGCTTGAAGGATGAGGTCTCCAGGACTCTATACAAATCCAAATCTTCTTATGGGATATATCATCTACTGTTAAATTCTGCTCTGTACTTCTAAAATTTATATTTTTTATTTCTTACTATATTGAGAAATTGTTCTGTTCTGTGTACTGTACTGTATTGTATTGTATTGACCCCCTTCTTTTGACACCCACTGCACGCCCAATCTACCTGGAAAGGGGTTTCTCTTTGAACTGCCTTTCCCAAGGTTTCTTCCATTTTTCCCTACTAGGTTTTTTTGGGAGTTTTTCCTTGTCTTCTTAGAGAGTCAAGGCTGGGGGGCTGTCAAGAGGCAGGGCCTGTTAAAGCCCATTGCGGCACTTCCTGTGTGATTTTGGGCTATACAAAAATAAACTGTATTGTATTGTCATCATTGGCGGCCCGGAAAAGTGACATCATCACCAGTAGCCAGAAGTGACGTCATCATTGGCGGACCGGAAGTGACGTCATGAACAGAAGCCGGAAGTAACGATAGCAATGAGGAAGTGGTTGGTGAACCGTTTTCATATTGTTGGAATATTGCAGGTAGGTTTGTCTTACTTGTCTTCCTTATTTCTACAAGGTCAGAGAGAGAGGCATCAGTACCATAATACAATCCCCCATCTGTCAATAAATCGCTTACCTTTGAGCTTGATGACTGCCTCCTAAGCGTACATGTGTGACAATATATATATATATGTTATATTTAGAATGTCACCATCATCAAAAGCCACATGTTTAGCTGGTGGTTTAAATGGATAACTGTAGAAAGTCTACCATAGGTTTAGGAATAATTTAAGTATTACTCCCTTAATTTTCTTTAGAGAAATGTTAAAAGCAATAAATGAAGACTACAAATACAACCTGATTCCTTCTTATTTTCTGAGACAGTCTTGTAAACAGACATTCCTATAACTTGATATTCTCAAATTGTGAATTTGAGGTCCTAAATACTTTGCTGTCCTTACTTCTATCTCCAGGTTTCAATATATATGTCTGGCAGTGGCGATTCCTTTCAAAGCAAAGGGAGTGGCACGGCGCCATTTACAACTTCACCTATGGCAACAAAAATCCTAGAACCAGATTTTCATTTTCTTTAAATAGTGTGTAAGAGCAAACAAGTCAAAGCAAAAAGTTGGGGTAAGTTAATTTAATTAAAAAGGCAAAAGAAAAGAAATACAAGTGTGACAGGTGTCTGGTCACACTCACAGGAAATCTAACTTAGACACCAATAAAATATCCGACCATGCCACCCAGTTTTATTAAGAGACTGGGAACTCTTGAGATTTACAGAAAATAGCACACAGGGTTCTTTAAATTGGGCGGTGAGTAAACACACAATGAAAGACACAACAGTAATTTCAGGAAAAGCAACAGTACCTTCTATTACACAAGACAATAAAGTAAATTAAAAAAATAAACGAAAATAAAAAAATCTAACAATATCAGGTAAGAAAAGCCTTTTTTTTTTAAAAGGAAAGTACACAGTCCACATTCTAAAAGTCCATTAAAAACAAGAATTGGAGGATACAACCTTTAGTGGTGCTGTGTCCAGTTTGCGCACTGTGTTACCCCAACACTTAATCGTTCAACTGTCCACGGATGCACTCTGTTCTCCGGACACTCGTTTCCCAACAGAAGTTTTGTCAAATCATTGAATGCTTGTCAGCGTCTCTTCGTCGTTCCTTTTTTTCCACTCTGGGCTCCTCGTGTTGATGTGACCTAGGCACGCCTCATTTCTCGTCTGCCAGCTTTGCTTGGTCCTTTCATGTGGCTTCCCTCTCTCGCTGGACCCACAACTGGTGTCTCCTTGTGGAGCTGTCTCTTCCTCCCTGCAAGTAAATGTTGCCGTCCTTGTGCCTCACATCATGCCAACAAGGTACCCTTGTCTGCCTGTGAGCTCCTGTGCTCTGTGCAAGTGTCTTGGCAATGTTCTCAGTGGACCGTCCCTTCTCTGCCTTCTCCTGCCCAGGAGTTTAAATCTCCTTCAGTCCCTGCTGTCGTCAGTCCTGGACAATCGGTTTAATCAATGGCACATTTAAATTTCCTGGGTTTAACAATTAATGAAAACACAAGTTAACAAAATATATTGTTACCAACCATTAATGAGTACAGATCTGCTGATTAGAAACCAATATTGTCAAACATGCTAATTTCCAAGTCAGGTAAATAGAGACAACTTGGTATTGTTTGTAATCTCAACCAGCCAAAAACTTCAAAGCGGTGACTCCTTTGCAATACAGCAAATACCTACATCCTGCAGCCTTAACTTCTCACCCCCAGTCCCAACAATGGGTGCCTAATGGAACCACCCAGTATACAAAAAAATGTCCCCCTCTTTCTCACTGTTCTTGATTTGGAACCATTCCATGTGGAATTTTCTATGCTTTTCTTTAGGAACACTGATTTCTGATTGGTGGACTAGCCAATGTTAATTCCCGTGGATTTACTCCATTGTGCAGCACACTGGCACCCTGTCTGAATATGATATGTGACGGTATTTCCAGGATAGACATTGTCTGCTTAAAGAAGAAAAAGTGTGCTCTGATAGTCTTACCTATTGACTAGTCAAATTTAAGGTGCTGCAATATGTTTTTAATTATATTTATATAAATATCCCTATCAGGCACCTCTAGTTTGGTATTGTATGGATTTATGAGCTACATGGAATCACTATTGTAGTAATGTGGCTCTTGAGAAACAAAAAGAGCGGCCTCACATTCACTAAAACTACTCTCTCGAAAGGGATATGCAGTTCACCAAACTGTAAACAAGTGATACATTCAGCTTTAAAGGTAATTCTGAAACAATTTATATTGGACGCACAGAAACATGGCAGGCAATTTGAATGCCGCTATGGCAGCGTCTGGAGTCTATAACTCAGCTATACTGCATGCCATGGGTCAGGATGACACGATGCGCTCAGAAATCTTTCTTGGTGTTACATTACTTTTATAAGAACTTGCACAAAATTAAAGAGAGGCGTCAATTCCTCCGCCTGTTCTAATGAGTCGCCTCATTAGTCTCCTTTAACGGCTTTTCAAGAAGTCGAGTACACTCAGTGCATAAATATTTAAGCTCATTCAGTGGACTCATGCATGTGCATCTAGAGTCAGTTACTGGCATGTACCTTGAAATTGAAGTAATAATGTTTTGCCTCATTAAAATATACCTTCTTTCTTTCTTTCTTTCTTTCTTTCTTTCTTTCTTTCTTTCTTTCTTTCTTTACTGTAGTCCATCTATTATGTCTTGCAGTCAGCATGAAGCAAAACAAGATGAAATAAAATTTCAAGCCATCTTGGCATTCAAGGACAAGACTCTCTCGAAGTAATAACTTGCCTCGTCTGGACAGTCCATGTGTAGCTTTGCTCATCACTTTGAGCTTTTATTTTTGACAATGCACTCTTTATCAAAATCTGAACACGGTGCATTAAAAACTATTGCTGAGTAGTCACCAAATCTCAAGTAAGCGCACTTGGGAGGTAATAGACAAAATAATTTATTACTGTCATTTTGCAAAATGGTGTCGTTCCTTTTTCCAAGAGATGGAAAATCCACAATGAGAGGTATGAATGAAATATCATTGGAAAAACAATGCGTGTATCAAAAATTCCGTGTTTAGAAGCGATTTAAATTCTGCGGCTTTAGCTGTTTGTGCTGACTTTTATTTTTTCTATTTTTGAACTTTTCATTTTGTCCCTGGATTTTAAAAGTGTTTTAAAAGCTCCTTTGTCCTCTTTCAAAAGATGACATTGCATTTGGTTTTGCTGTCTTTCATGCCCTGGACACCTATGATTTAGCTGCTGTTGACATATCCATTACAGTGTACAGATTGGCTACTCGGCTCTATTTGTGTCCGGCCTCCTATAGAAATTCATTTTTTTTTCACTTTTCTTTTTTCTTTTTCATCTTTTTTTAACCACCCTCAATTCACGGGTCGTGCTTTTAGCAAGAAGTGGATTCTAATTTCAGGAATCTCCCCCTGCTATTACCTAGAGTCGTGGAGTGCTACAGGGAAGACATAAATCTTGGCAAGGTCTTTTTCAGCTACTTTTTTTTTTTTAAACCCAATACAAAGTCATTATGCATTGTCTCCCTGAATGCTTTTTTATTTTATTTTATTTTTTTATTTTTTTACAGCTCCATGTTTGCTCTATTTTGTTTAGTCAGAATCTCATTGCTTTGGTTCCATAATTGTTTAGCTTCCTTTACTGGATGCACTTCACCATAAAATGTATGACTTAAATTGTAAAGAAAAAATTAAACTTCATGGTCAACAAAGCAGAATCAGAATTGTGATTGAATACAGGGCAGGCGTTTGGGAGAATCAGAAGAAAATGAGGAAAACACCAGATTGATTGCATGTTAAGGAAGAAAGATACTTTAATTTGTAGGTATGGGGAACAAAAGGACTCAAAAGCTACAGAAAAGAAAATGATTTACATTTCACAACATTAATCTAAAATGATATCAGTAACAGTGTCTGGCGCTATGCAGTTTAATATAATACGAATACATCACCTATATAGATTAAATGTGGTACTAAAAATAATTCATAAAAAGATGAATAATATGAGTGACACAGTGGTTAGCGCTGCTGTCTTCACAGTTCTAGATAATAGATTCAAATCCTGGCCTGGTCTGAGTGGAGTTTGCACATTTGCATTCACAATGGGAGGTCTGAAAATCGAGAGCACACCATATGAGAAGGATTTAGAAGTCGTAGTGGACTCTACGCTATCAACTTTCTGACAGTGTTCAGAAGCCATTAAGAAGGCTAACAGAATATTATATAGCATGATGTGTGGAGTACAAGTCCAAGGAGGTGATGCTCAACCTTTATAATGCACTGGTGAGGTCTCATCTTGAGTACTGTTTGCAGTTTTGGTCTTCTGGCTAAAAAAAGGACATAGCAGCACTAGAAAAAGTCCAGAGATGACCAACTAGGCTCATTCCAGGGCTACAGGGGATGAATTAAGAGGGAAGATTGAAGAGCTGAGCCTTTACAGTTTAAGCAAAAGAAGATTAAGAGGTTACATAACTGAAGAATTTAAAACTATATAGGGATTTAGTATAGTGGATCAAAACTGGTATTTTAAAATGAGTTCATCAAGAACAAGGGGACACAGTTGGAAACTTGTTAAGGATAAATTTCACACAAACATTACAAAGTTTTTCTTTACACAGTGAACCATAGACACAAGGGAGGTCCCTGTGTTTGGGATCCTTCAAAACTCAACCTGATGTTATTTTGGAGGAATTAAGCGGATAGGACTGGCGATCTTTGTTGGGCTTAATGACCCTTTTCTCGTCTAGATTGTTCTAATGTTCTAATTGTCTGTTAGCCCTTTATGTGAGCTCTAATTGTTTTCATATAGTCTCCCAAAAGAAGGTGTATTTGATTATTTGGCAGGTCTACTGTACGTTTTTATCAAAGCTCAAGTGAAATGTGCCTGCTGTGGTGAAACACCAATGGAATAAGAACCCAACTAGAACTAAATTTAAATTTAGGCAATAAAACATAAATAGAACACAGCCAAATTAAAGAAATGAAAATAACATAGCAAACACAATAGTATACTCTGAAAACAATCCATGACACCTCAGCATTCAACCCCTACCCAAACAAAAGAGAGCATTATGACATGAGAGATTAAAATGGTTCCTTGATTTAGATAAAACAGCAAGTAAAATACAAAGGTTGAGCAGAGGCCCATTATGTTTACTTTTGTCATAAATATGTAGTGGATCTACATATGTTAATGTTTACTATGTTACAGAAATAGTTGGAGGCTAACACTTTAAGGGGATAGGGGGTATGTCTGTGCCTAAGGGTCCCTGCATGAGGTGCTGTGATATGATGTAATGAGAAATGTGCTTTTTTTAAAAGAGGAAGCATACCTTTGCCAAAAGGAGAGAAGAAACCTGGAGAGTGAGTTCAAGGGGCGCTCCAAAGAATCGAGAAAGGAATTCCTATATTTTTGAAGTGGTTAACATGCATGCTACTGAAAGTGTTGGCACACCATCAGAGGTTGTATGCTAATGCAGAGTTACCTTTTCTTTATTGAAGCAAGAGTCTACTGCTTTTGAGTGGAGGGCCACCTAACACCATTACACCTGGGTGAGGTGATCAACTGCTTCATAGTCAGGATGAGTAGTAACTTTCTCAAACTAAATAAGAATAAAACAGAAATCTCAGTGATAGCCCAACATGGATATAACTAGGATAGTGGAAATAAATGTAACTTATATTTTAAAATTAAATCAGAATTAAAGAATTTAGGAGTAATCAGTAACTCTGACCCAAACTTTAAATCACACTTTCACCAGATTACTAGAACTGCAGGAATACCTGTCTCCCTATACTCCAAATTGTAACCTCAGATCCTCGAATGGTGGTCTGTTTATTATTCCTGAAACCAAGCTTAAAAGAGGTGGTGAGGTGTCCTTTTGCTGTTATGCACCTAAAATCTGGAATACTTTGCCAATAGAAATTCGCCAAGCTAACTCTGTGGAACAGTTTAAAAAAACTGCTAAACACTCATTATTTTATTATGGTTTTTCATAGTTACATTTTAGTTGTATTCCCAATAGACTATATGGGCACAGAATTATCATATTCTTCAGGGATCTGCAATCTGTACTAATACCCACTATTCTCTGTTGTTTTCTCTGGTTCTACTGTGGTGGCAAGTTGTGCCAGCACCACCTGATCAAGATGATGGAATGAAGGTGGGTGTCTCAGCTGTCCACGAGACCAACTCCATCAAATCCCATCATGTGAATCATGAAATCTACGAAGTTTGATTTAGGAATAATTAAGTTAGGTAGAATGCCCAATGGAAGCTGGGAAGACTATTGTCCTTTTGCCTTTGTGACTCACCTCGCTTCTGTATTAGTGGCTAAGCGAGTGACTCTTTCTTCGGATGTTTTGTTTTTGCAACGTGCTTGCCTCGATTGCATATACTCGGAAGTGGAACCCTTAGTCTGACTCCACCTCTCACTTCTGGGCCGGACAGACAAACCGACATACTTCCACATGTAGACGTTTATATACAAGATATCTATCTATCTATCTATCTATCTATCTATCTATCTATCTATCTATCTATCTATCTATCTATCTATCTATCTATCTATCTATCTATCTATCATAACAAAATTGACTCCAGATAGTCACAAAGGTTTGGGGCAGCCACCTGTATAATATGTTCCTGGCTGTAAAAGGTTTGCAATGTTTATCAAACAGAGTCCAAAACAGAACTGATCAAGTGGAGGTAAGATGGTGGTTTTAAAGGTTGGGAGAGGAAATTAGGTCATCCAGGCTGGAACCGGAAGTGACGTCTTCGGGACAGGTAGTGACTTCATCATTGGTGCCGGAACCTGATTGGATTTCCCAAGAATGGTCTGCAAGAGACTGAGAGACAGTCAGCACCCTCTGCCACCCCCTGGTCTGGCATAGTATTACCGTTACTTAAGCCCTTTAGCTGCCTCCTAATTGCACGTGTCTGTCAATAAATATATATACAGTGGAACCTCGGTTCACGACCATAATTCGTTCCAAAACTCTGGTCGGAAACCGATTTGGTCGTGAACCAAAGCAATTTCCCCTATAGGATTGTATGTAAATACAATTAATCCGTTCCAGATCATACGAACTGTATGTAAATATATATATTTTTTAAGTTTTTAAGCACAAATATAGTTAATTAAACCATAGAATGCACAGCGTAATAGTAAACTAAATGTAGGTTACCGTGGTCTGTACAATCCTGCAAGAACATGTCTCCCCGGATCATCACTGACCCACCACTAAACCGGTCATGCTGGATGATGTTTCAGACTGCATAACGTTCACCACAGCATCTCACTCAGATTCTTTCACATCTGTCCCATGTGCTCAGTGTGAATCTGCTCTTATTTGTGAAGAAAACTTGGTACCAATGGAGGAGCAGCCAACTGTGGTATTCTCTGGCAAATGGCAATCGAGCTGCACAGTGATGGACTGTGAGCACAGGTCCCACCAGAGGATGCCAGGTCCTCATGTCATCCTCATGGAGTCTGTTTCTGACAATTTGATCAGAAAAATGCACACCAGTAGCCACCTGGAGGTCATTTTGTAGGACTCTGACAATAGAACAGATCATTACATAATCTGAACTATGAGAAAATTACTTTCCTCAAGAAAATAACAAATGTGGAACCTTTGAATATTAAAACATAAATCAACACTAAGGGAAATAACCAGAAAAATATGTAAAACTAAGAAAAAAATCAAATAATAACAAAATAATAACAGGGTTCAATCCTTAGTCGCATTGCTGAGTTTGTTTGTGTTTTCTTTCTGGTACTCCAGCTACTAAATTATTTCTGAACAAGTGAGTGTGGGTGTTTTCTGATTTGTTTTATTTCCTTCTCTTTAACCCATAAAGGAGTTGATAGAGTTTAATATCTTAGACATATTAAGGAATTATGAAAAGGCTGTATCAAGGTTGCAATGCAAATTGGTCACATACAGGATATTATGGAAAATGAAAACACATATATTAGTGCTTCTGCCACATGGATCCAGCATCCTGTGTTCAAATCCTGGGCCTGGTTATTGTCTGGGCTTCTTCCCCATCTGCTAGGGCTTTCCTCCCACATCTCCAAAGAAGCAAATAATAGACGATTATAAATTGGACAATTACACAGTGTAAGTGTCAGTATGGATGCATGCATGATTTGGCCCCATGATACACTGCGACTTTGTCCAAGGCTGTTTCCTGTTTTGGGCCCGATGCTGCCAGGATAAGCTTGGGATGCCTGCAGTCCTGAAGTGGATTAAGCTTGCTTGAGACTATATGTTGTCACACATGTGCACTTCAGAGACAACTTCAGGGCTCATTGAATGGTAATTCCACTCCTAGTCAAGGGTTGTCATTGTCACCTAATGATCACCGGCACTATGAGCTCTGATATCACTTCCAGTTTCCAGTTGACTGAACCTGCCCCTTCCTCCTCTTCTGCTTTATAACAGGCTCCACCACCATCTTTAGTCAGTGTCATTTGGGACTCTCGCCTGGCAAGACATTACCTTGATTGCTGTACAATCATTTATTTTTCCATCTGTTATACGAGAATCACCTTCTGATGCCCCAACTCTTTGTGTTGTTTTTGTGTTCTTTGTTCACAATGTATTTGCAGTATGTAGTGCATTAAAAGACTTGGGAACATAAAAGGAAGCCCTGTTTGTTGTGGGAAAAAAAGAGAAGTAGAATTTGCACTTGGGCAAACACACATGTCGCCTTCAGTGCTGGCCATTAACAGCTATAAATTTTGGTCTTTGGTTGCTCTTACTATATGCGCTCATGTCCAGAAAAGGTGATACTGCAGTGGGACGCAAGCAGTGGTATTGTTCTTCTTCTGAGTCATTATCTTCCTGGTTATAGGAGAGAAAGACTGACAGGATTTGTGTCAACTCAACTCAAAATCATTACACATACTGTATGACAAATATTATTGACTTCTGTTCTCCAAAAAGTGTTATTATGAATGTTTAAAAAACAATTACCTTCGACTCGAGTTATATTATTGTGGCTTCAATGACTGTTTGTGCACAGCAATGGAGTTGCACCTTGCTTTTATTGTCATTGCTGAGGGGAAAGGCTGCATCCCTCAAACCTTTGTCCTGGAATGAAGTGGATGAAGAAATAGCCTTCGACTAACAGCAGATAATGTTTTGCCATCATAGAATGATTTAAAAGAAAATTTTGCTGCTTCAGGTCTTAGAACTACAAAAATGGCAACTGATCAGATGTGCATTTCACAGTTTTTGGTGGTGTTGTTTTTTTTTTTATTTACAGATGTTATTGTCCTCCAGCAATTGTGGAACAAATTTAATATGCCCAGAATAGGCTTTCATAATAATTCAGAGTACTGCATGCTCATTTGTCCTCTGTAAATTTTCAAATCTGTTCTTATTTTCTGCTCTTATGCTGCTAAAACTTGTAGCCAACACACACATTCCACGAGTTGGTTTACATGTTTGCTTTTTTAAATGGCTATTTGCAGTGACGTAGCTTGGGGCAGGTGGAGGGGGCGGTCCGCCCTGGGCGGCACATTTTTGGGGGCGCCATTATTGGCCAAAAGGCTCAGTACAATTCGTGTGTAAGCAGCAGAGTTCAGAAAAATATCACTCGTGAATGAAAAAAGTAAAATTCTCTGATTTTTATCCACAAATGCTTCAAAAATAATTTTCAGACTATCCGTCTGTGACGGCATCAGACACAGCAGTTGAAATTTATGAGGCAAAAACAAAAATAAACATTAACATTACACCGATAATAATTTCTAGGAAGATAAACAACTAATTTACAATTTATAATTCTAATGTGTTCTTGCTCAAAAAACATCCCCACCTATCACTTGTACACTACGTTAATTATATTAAACTAATAATTAGAACACGGCTTATCAGCGCGTCTATACTATATTCTTGTCTAGCTGATGCTTATAAATAATTATATGTGAAAAATGATTGCTGTTTCTCTACATATGAGTAAATCTATGCAAAATTTATCTTAATTTTTCTCTATACGTCATTTTAATTTTTAATTTAAACAGGTTAACATATTCAGATATGTTGAATGGAAGCAAATTGAAGCACTGCCCTGCCCCGAGCAGCACGAACTCGAGCTACGCCACTGGTGATTTGAGTTTGCTGCTGGGGAGGATATCTGACATTCTACGGTGACCCAAGATTAAAATGAGAGCTGATTTTTGGAGTATTTTTCTGAGGGCTTATAAAATGGAGGTATAGTTAGATGGGTGGTCCTTCACTGGATTTGTACCTCTTGCTGAATTCTCTTTCTCTCTCTCTTCCTTCTTGAAAGGTTTGACAAAACATAACCCAAAATAAACTTATAGACTGTTCTTGGTGGAGTGTGTATGTGTGTCCGGTGAGTCTGCTGGTGATGGGCTGGCGACCTGTCCAGGGTTGTCTCTGCTTTGTGTCTGATCCTGCCAGTGTGCTGAGAAATGCAGAGCCCTATGGAAATGAGAGATTCTTGGCCTCTGTGCATTTCATGGGGCTCTGATTTTTTCATTACATCTGTATAGACTGTTGCTCCTGAAATGAACAAAGCAAGCACCTAAGATGGATGATTCTCATTATACACGCACCTTATTTGTATGTGTGCAGGTTGGTTCATAATTAATGTTGATGATTTCTAAGTATATTTCTGTAAAACATGCTATGAATTTATTAAAACATATAATTACATTACACATTTACTCTCTGGTGCCATTTAGATTTTGTCAATATTCTGGCTCTGGATTGTATGCATCTTCCTGCTAAATGCATACTGAAACTTATTTCTATACATATTCCCATAGAGTTGAAGTACACACGTGTGTGAGGCCACTGTAAATTACATAAAGCTGATGTCTGCAGCATAAGGCTGAGGGCAGGCGTCTGACCTGGAAGGTGTTCCAGTATAAATCACCAGGCACAGTCTCTCACACACACACACACACACACACACATACACACTCATAGTAATGCAACCCATGCAACAGATACACTATGTCCACAGCAGAAGTGAAATCTGGCCTTAACCCAAGATATTATCTATGAAACTAAATGGATATATTCTATATAGACTTCTTTTTCTGCTTTGGTCACAACTGTAATGGGGCTCAAGCAGAATGAGCAGAGACACCCTGGCTTGTTTTCCGCACTCTGCCTGGTGCTTATCTGAGTTGGAGCCCAGTGGGAATGAAGGGAGCTCCTCCTGAGCAAGAAGTAAAGTAGCTTGTTGCTAAACATTCCTCATGAATTTCTTTCTACGTGTCACTGGAAAAAAAAGTACCAATGAGGGCAAAGTTACTAGTTAGAAGGAAGGGTGTTGTACCGTGTTAGCTATTATGGATGCAATGAGAAGTCAAGCAAAATGACAATTTTGCTTGATTTCTCATTAGTTACAAGGAAGTAATACATTGGCAAGATAATTGTGAATTTCCCATCGGGATTAATAAAGTATCTATCTATCTATCTATCTATCTATCTATCTATCTATCTATCTATCTATCTATCTATCTATCTATCTATCTATCTATCTATCTAATCAATAAATCTGGAAACAACATAATCACATTTCAGAAACAATGTAGTATAAACATTTTGAGTGTCACAAATAAGCTTCTATAGTACAGAGGGAAACAAATCATCTTGTGCAGGTTGTCACACTGGGTGCTCACATGAAGCAATTTCATTTTAAGGAGTGTGTGTGACATTCGTATGTGTTCAACTAAAGGGCAAAGACCCCGGAGGAAAGAGTCAAGCAAGTGTAAGTGCTGGGGCAGTAAGTCCTGTACTGTAACTGGATACCTCAGAAACAATAGACACCAGAGAAGAGAAGATGGTGAAAGAGGTGGGCATTTTGGGAAAAAATGCATAATGCTTCCCAATAATCGTAGAGGACAGCCAATGCAACAGATTCCAGAAATGTCTGAATTTCCTTATAACCGGGGTCCTCAACCTGCGACACATCTCTCTTAAACATGCCAGCCAGAAAAGCTCCGGAATGTTACAGAGACACAATCAGAAATCATGGGCACTGGTCATTTCTCAGCGGTGATAAGCAAAACAGACACTCAAATTTATTTCACGGGTGATAACACAATTACTAATAATTCTTTACATTTATATGCCGCTTTTCTCACAACTCAAAACACTCTCCATACGGGGAGGACCCAGGAAGCGAACCCACAATCTCCTTACTGTAAAGCAGCAATGCTACATTGTGTCACCTGTGTGGGTGAAATGTGACACTCACTGAAGAGTTTCTTGGAGGTTTTTTGGGGGTGATGGGAAACAAGGAATACTGCTCCCAAAACCCTCGTTCACACTTCCGCGTTTTCCTGTGTTCTTTTTAACAGCTGTGGAAATCATGTAATCCATACCACATTAGTAAAATCAGATTTGTTTATGCCTGTTTGTGTAGTACAGTACTTGTTTTAAAAATGTTACATATTTTCCACAAGAGGACACACTAAAATGTACCATTGTGGACATTGCTGGTAACCATCTTATCCTAGTTGAGAATACTGTATGTACAAGGAGATTTTGTTTTTTCAAATTTCAGATTTTCATTTAAATACTAAATAACAGGCAAATGCATGCAGAATTAAAATACAAAAGCTCCTTTAGACAAGATCTAAACACCTTTCTTCTTGTATGGATGGCACAAATGCAATTGTTTTGCAAAATGAAACACTGAGCTTTGCTGTGAATTCAATTTACTTCTAGTTATTCTTCCACATATTTACAGTGGCATGCAAAGGTTTGGGCACCGTTGCTTAAAATGTCTGTTTCTGTGAATAGTTAAGTGAACAGAAGATGAACTGATCACCAAAAGGCATAAAGTTAACGATATCACATTTCTTTAATATTTTACAAAGATTACATTTTTATTCCCATCATTCACAGATACAAAATACCAAAAAAAAAATCAAAAAGAGCCAGAAGCTAAGGTTTGGGCACCTGCTAAGTGCTTAATAAGACCTCCTTTGGCAAGTATCACAGCTTGTAAATGCTTTCTGAAGTCAGCTAAAAGTCTTTTACTTCTTACTTGGTATATTTTCATCCATTCATATTTGCAAATGGCTTCTAATTGTGTAAGATTTGTGGGTCATCTTGCATGCACTGCTCTTTTGAGATCTATCCTCAGATTTTCAATGATATTTAGGTCGGGGGACTGTGAGAGGGTCATGGGAAAAATTTTCAACTTGTCCTTCTCGCGGTTTTCCATTCTAGATTTTGAGTTGTGTTTCAGATCAATATTTTGTAGTAACCATCCTGTTTTTAATTTCAACTTTTTTTACAGATGATGTGATGTTTGCTTCCAGAATTTGCAGGTATTTATTTAGTTCATTGTTCCCTCTACCAATGACATGTTCCCTGAGCCACTGGCTGCACAACAAGCCCAAAGCCTGATTGATCCACTGCCATGCTTAAGATTTGCATAGATGTTCTTTTCCTGGAATTAGCACCCTTTATTTCTCTAAACATACCTTTGTACATTGTGGCCAAAAAGTTCTATTTTTGACTTCATCAGTCCACAGTCCACTTGTTTAGATGTCTGTTTGCAAACTTCAGGCTGCATGAAAGGTTTTCTTCTGCTGACTCTACCATGAAGGTCATATTTGTTCAGGTGTCGCCGCACAGTGCACCACCACTCCAGAGTCTGCTAAATCTTCCTGAAGGTCTTTTGCTGTCAAATGGGGGGGGGCTTTATTTGCCTTTCTAGCAATCCCATGAGCAATCCCACGCTTTGCTATCTTCTTGTAGCCTTTATCCTGCTTCGTGAGCACCAATTATTTTATTTTTTAGAGTGCTAGGCAGATGCTTAGAGGAGCCCATGGCTGCTGATTGTTGGGACAAGGTTTGAGGAGTTAGAGAATTTATATACTGTAGCTCTGCAATCTGCATCACCTGGGGTTTCCTAACAGTGACTGTGAACAAACCATAGCTCTATTGAGCTAATCAAGGTCTTGAGACCTTGGGAAATGTTATTCCAAGGGTGGCCAAACTTTTGTATGGTGCTCCTTTCCTTTTTCACTGTACAATTGTACAAAACAAAAGCAATACATTAATCTTACATAAAATGCTGAAAAGAAATGCATCATCTTGCCTTTTGGTGATCAGTTCATCTTCTGCTCACTTAATTATACACAGTAACAGACATTGTAAGCAAGAGTGCCCAAACTTTTGCAAGCCACTGCGTGATTAGCTGATGTTTAACATCACATCATACTGTAAATAAAAGTTTGTAATGTCTGTCAAATCAGTTTACTAGAACATCTTGCAATGCCTCTTTAATACTTCTAATTGTGTTTTTCCCTAACACACCATGAGCAGTGTGAAAAATGAACAGTCTTGACACACAAAGAAAGGTTTGGGGCAGCCACCCATATACTTGAAGCCTGGCTGCAAACAAGCAAAATAAGTTGCACAGGTGTGTACAGAGTTGAGTCCAGAACAGAACTGAAGTAACAGAGGAAGTTGTCTTGTATTTAAGGCAGGCAGGTGGAAGTGATGTCATTGAGGCCCAGAACTGGAAGTGATGTTCTTGAAGGAAGAACCGGTAGTGACGTCCTCGGGGCCGGAACCGGGAGTGATGTTCTTGGGCCAGAACCCAAAATGATGTTCTTGGGGGCCGGAACCGGAAGTGACTTCATGGGGCCTGAATCAGGCACAATTTCCTGTGTCCGGTCTACAAAGATAAAAGAGGAAGGTTTAGTGCACCACGACAACCTCTGGCCTGGCGTTGAATTACATTCTTTTGGTCCATTTAGCTGCCTCCCATGTGCATGTGTGTGACAGCAGGAAGAGGGAGGCAACTGTCTCCTGTACCCTTAATGTCATTGACATATGGTGATACAAGATGCATGCCTCCTACTATTACTATTATTCATTTTGAAATTTCAAAGCTCCCTCTAATTGGAATGTTACAATACAATACACCTTAATTTTTTATAGCGCACTTCACTGATTGCAGGCATAGTGTGCTGTGAACAATTCTAAGTTAAAACACAAGTATAGATTATACTAATTACTAAAAGATTGGGTACGCATATAAATGCAGATTTGTTAAAACACAAAAAGAATGAGGTAGAACTGACTAAACATAAATGGAAGCCAACAATATCTGTCCATTAATTAATTGATGAACTATGGATAGTTGACAATGGTGGACACTGAAATCGTACAAGAAAAGTCACAGTCCTGGAGACCTCAGCCAACTAGCTGCCAAACTCCTCATCGTCATTCAATAGTAAAGTCTGGGCTGTCCAATCTGATTACAGAATCTTTCCATTCGAAGATTCCAATGCTCCCAATATCTGAGATGACTGTAGAGCAGTGGAACCAAGTGCCACATCAAGATACTGAGAAGAGAAACAGAATAGAGGAGATAGTAATGGTTTTAAAAATGGAATTATTCATTTATTTTTGAACAAATGACTAAAAAACAGAGTTGCAGCTCTAGTTGGGGTATGCTAGACTAAGTCGAGGGTCTTCAGCATGGATTTAAAAGATAAGACTGAATGGACATATCTTATATAAGCAGACAGATCATTCCACAGCTTTGGGCCCTGTAACTAAAATCTCAGTCTTTCACTGTTATTTTATTAATTATTGGAATCTTAATTAGGCCATCATCTTGAGATCTCAATATGTGCTCTGGATTGTAAGTAATGTCAAGCTCAGATAAGTAATCAGGCCTTGGCCATTTAAAGCTTTATATGTTAAAACAAGTATTTTGCCCTAAGCTTAACTTGGAGTGTAAGAACTTGAGAACCAGAGTTATGAGTTCATAATTTCTGGTTCTTCTAACATTTCTTGCAGCAACATTTTGAACCAAACTGCAACTAGGATGGATGCGACTTCAACTTCAGATAACAATCCAGCCTTTTCTGAAATTACAGCATGACCTCTGGTTTGGAGATACTGGGTCTCATCTCAATCATGTAATACTCAACTGCCAACCACTCCAATGATGCCAAAGAGGGCATTATCTGAAATGTATACAGAATTGACACTTCAGACCCTAACTGAATAGTCACTGAGCCTCTGCAACACCTTGATATTCTGCTCAAAAGCATAGAAAGGGAAATATCCCAATATACGAGAGCAGAGGAGGTCACAGCTATTTTCAGTATCAGTGGGTTGCAACATAGGAATTTTGTACATTTCAGAGCACTCTTATACTGGTTGGGGTGAAGGTGAACAACATCTTCAGAGGAACTAAACCATTGGAAGAAAAAGCAAAAGACCCACAAGCAACATTTCAACAAAAACTGTTCATCTTTGACGCAGCCGTATTAACAATTGCAGGACTTACTGATATTTAACCTGTCACAAGTTCTGGTGTTTAGGGCGTCTCTCACCATTTATTTTACATTTGTTGCACATCAAGTTTATATAATTTAGCAAAACAAAAACTGTGGGAAATTTTCCTGCTATGAAGATACAACCCAAGTTTGAGCAGCATAGGTATGATCTCCTATAATGACTATTTGCTGCTCCCATGCAAAACAGAATTTCTGCTGCAAGTCACTGACTTGTGAGAATGGCAGGTGATAAAGTCCCCTCGAGTTAAATCCCAGGTCCCTGAGAACAGGGCGAGCAGAATTCAGCAGTAATATCTTCTGGGGATTTGCTTTTCCTGATGTGCACTGCTGATTTGCTTTGTATGCTGTGAACATATTTTAACATACAGCCTTCTGCCTTGTTTTGTTTTGTTTTGTTTTCTACTGGTTGTTAATCTCAATTTGCATATTCCATATCTACTGAAAACACGGCTTAGCCCTTTCCAAATAACCGCTCTGCATTTATTGCCAAAAATTTAATAAGCACCCTTTCTCAGTAAAGCCCTCCCAACATACAGAATTGTTTACAAAAGACGGCTTGCTGCAACATAATGGCATTGTCACTTTCCACATACACATGTGCCCACAAGCGCTAGTGTGTTGGTTTCAGATTATTAGCACTTAGCATCTAATGGAGACCCTTGCCTCAAACATTGCATTGGTTTAAAAAAAAAAAAAAAATAGGCTAAACAAAGCCACTCTGGTTGCTGTTTAATGTGCAAGATTTGTTCTTTCAGGAAGACATTTTCATGTTATCTAAATTTTGTTTTCATCCTAAAACATCATTTAAAGCTTTTGATTGTCCTAACTGTACACAGCACTTCAAACCTATTAAACTGATGCTGATGTCAAAAAGCTAGGTGACGGGTTAGGGATGGTGCTGAAGCTGAATTTAAATTTGATATGTAATACTGTAGGACACATTGTATTCACAATTGCTCCGCTCCACACTTATTATAAGGCATTTTTGTAAACCGAATAAAGAGTGCCTTCTACCGTTATTGGCACCCTTTGTAAAAATTTCTAAGAAGTGTTAGAAAAAAATTACTGTTTACTGAAGAATAGTCATCTTGCACTGAAAAAATGAGAAATATCTGACTGTTAATTGAAACAAGTTCATTCAAAGGAAAACAAAGCCCAATTCAAGAAGTAAATACTTTTAACAAAAACACATGTGCCACAATTGTTGTCACCCCTGCATGTAATACTTTGTACAACCTCCCTTTGCCAATATAACAGCATGGAGTCTTCTGATGTAACCTTTTATCAGGTTGGAGAATACAGAGCATGGCATCTGAGACCATTCTACTTTACCCTCTCCTGTGTCCTCTCCTTTTCAGCTCACTCCATAGGTTTTCAATAGGGTTCACGTCACGGGACTGAGATGGCCATGGCAGAACTTTAATTTTGTGGTCAGATAGGCATTGCAGGGTTGATTTGGACATGTGTTTTGGATCATTATCCTGCTAGAAGATCCAGTGACAACCCAGTTTTAGTTTCCTGGCTGAGGCAGCCAGGTTTTGATTTAAAATCTCCTGACATTTCATGGAATCCATGATGCCGTGTACCCTAACAATGTTTCCAAGGCCTTTGGAGGAAAAACAGCCCCACAACATCATAGAACCTCCACCATATTTCACAGCTGGGACACGGTTTTTTTCATTATAGCCATCCTTCTTTTTACACCAAACCCACTTTGCTGTTTATTGTCAAAAAGTAAAATTTCTGTTTCATCAGACCATAGAATACGGTTCCAGTCAAAGTTGTTGTACAAACTCCAGGCACTTGACATTTGCGGATAACTGAGTCTTCTTTCAGGCAAATTTGTCACAGTTCCAGTTGATGACCACTTTTTTATTATTGCGCTAACTGTAGAAATGGGCATTTTCAGGCAAGTAGCTATTTTTTATAGCCATTCCCTGAGTTATGAAGGACAACACACTTCTCCCTCATTTGGATTGAGTATTCCCTTTCCTTTGCCATGATGATGGTTGGCTAAGGGGATTTGGTTCTGTGTCTCCTCATATTTGTATCCCAGTTAATCAGGAAGTCATTGATTTCAGTTGGAAAGTTCCCATACACTCCAATCAACTTAACAATGTCCAGTTTAAATGGGACACCTGCTTCAGTTACATTGTTTCACATTAATTTTCAAGGATGCCAACAATCATGGCACATGTGTTTTTGATAAAAATATTTATTTCTTGATGAAAGCTTTGTTTTCCTTTGTATGAACTTGTTTCGATCAAAAGTCAGATGTTTCTTATTTTTCCAGTGTAAGATGATGTTCTTCAGCAAACTGATTTTCTTCTAGCCCTTCTTACTAATTTTTACAAGGGGTGCCAATAATAGTGGAGGTCACTGTAGATAGATAGATAGATAGATAGATAGATAGATAGATAGATAGATAGATAGATAGATAGATAGATAGATAGATAGAAAGATGTGTCACACATATTAGTTTGGTGAGCTTTATTAAGGAACAGGAAGAGCAAAGGAAGCAGAGCTTACACTGGTCTTCTGTTAACGCTTCTGTTTCCCTCCTCAAGCAGCTGGAAGCCCCACCTGATATTGACTGAGGAAGATGAAATATTTATCATCAATCTTATTTTGTCAATTAATTTGAACATTAAATGGTGAAATCCCAAGCAAAACTTTTGTTAGTTGTTGTACAATATATTGATAGACTGCCCAGGACAGGATGCCTGCAACCAGTTGTCCTAGGTCAGAGGTTTCCAAAAATTTCTATGCTAAAGTTCCCCATCTGGACATGACCCCCACTAATCTAAACCCAGTGCTGTGAAGCAGAGCTCAGTCTTAGATCTATGTTTCTGCATCGGATAGCGTCGTTTTGCAATAATAGCAGACTTGTTATTCAGAACAAATACTTAAATATAGTCAGCTATTGACATATATGTCATTATATGTTACATGGACCAGGAGTTTCCAATCTTTTTTTGGCATAACCACCTCCACAATTTGAAATGTTTTGAAATACCACCATTTCTTTGGTCTTAAATTGTGAAGTACTGAACTCTTACTAGGCATACCTGCACTTCAGAGCAGGTAATCCAGCTGAAGCTAAGCATGTTTGTGCCTGTGCAGTACTTGCTTGGTAGACAAACAAGGTAAAGCTTGGTTTGCTTCTAGAGGAGACCAGCATGGGGACTTACCCTGTGGCTTATGTGTGGATCCCAATTTTGTCGGTGCTAAGTTATTTTGCACCCTAGGCCAAGCTTATTAGTGTGCCAACTGACTATTCTGTAGCTAATCAATGTGGCAGGATCCCCCACCCCATTATGATGTGCGCCCCAGGTGACTGCCTAATTTGCCTTAATGGTGGTGCCGGCCCTGGTGATCCTAATGCCCCAATGCGATGACAGGAACACTGTGCTGTAAAAATGATGCCATCCTTCGGATGAGAGAAGAAAACACAGTCCTAAGTCTCTGTGGTCATAAAGATCCCTGGGCATCTTTCAAAAAGATTCCCAATGTCCTGGCTAATTTGCCCACCACATCCTGGTCATTCTGGCCTCATAAGCATCCTCTTGTCTATAATTGGCTAATTATCTCTCTAACGCATTCACCACCCAAAGGCTAATATGTGGAGAATGTACTGGTGCTAGAACGGCTGCCATCGCATCATCTACAGTGGCTCTATTCAATAAGGGCGCGCACAAAAAGGCAACCTTCAAAAGGGCGACCTCAATTGGGCGAGGAGAATAAAAGCGCACATAAATAAAAGCGATCTTCAAAGGGGCGACCTCAATTGAGCGCCAAATATAGGTGCGCGTAAATAAAGGCGAGCTTCAAAAGGACGACCTCAATTGAGCGCCGAATAAATGCGCGCGCAAATAAAGGAGCGCTTCAAAAGGATGACCTTGGGAGCGAATTAAATTAATTGTCCTTGATTATGCTAATAGACCGCATCTCGAATATCTACGTGGCATTGCACATAATCTACAGCTTCAAGTGTAACTTGCTTTCACCTTTTTATACATTCAGTCATTGCCTTAATCTAATTTTCTGTAATTTTGAAAACAAGGAAATATAGAGAGCTTTAGAAATAGTTCGTTAGAAGTTCATGCATTAATTAATTGGATGTTTTAATATTCTTGTTTTCACCTTTTCATACGTTCAATCATTGCCTTTATCTAATAAATTTTCTGTAATTTTGTTGCGCTTGCCTTTATTCGCTGCGCCCAATTGACGTCACCCTTTTGAAGCACTCCTTTATTTATGCGCGCATTTATTCGGCGCTCAATAATTGAGGTCGTCCTTTTGAAGCTCGCCTTTATTTACGCGCGCCTTTATTCGGCACTCAATTGAGGTTGCCCTTTTGAAGATCGCTTTTATTTATGTGCGGTTTTATTCGCCGCGCCCAATTGAGGTCGCCCTTTTGAAGGTCGCCTTTATGTGCGCGCCCTTATTGACGGATACCTCTACAGTAAGTGGATGGTACACATTGGTGGTAGATGAAGTTTTTTTCCCCCTCTGTCTAAGTGTTTTGAGGAGTTTTATTTTTTTGATCCCCCAAATATTTCATTTCAGGATTATAACAATGGATTATTGATCATTTTTGGGTGGGCATGTATTATTTAATCTTCTGTGTTTATCCCAAATGCTTTTTAAATGAATTATTTTTAATGTAAAAACAGTGTGATTTGGAATAAAAAAAGCCTAAAATTTATCAATACTTTGCATTTACAAAAAGAATACAGTTATATATGAATCAAGATTCACAAGTTACATACAACATATGGTCAAAGAAGAAAACAAAACAATAACTCAGAGGTCAATCTGAAGGCTGAGCCTGCTTCATGGCTATGCAGTTTTGTTTCTACATTTAGCCTTGTAACGTCATTACAAATTGTGCATTTACAGTTTGCTAAATGTGACTTGTGGTATTTCATTTGTGTGTTTTATTTTAGTGTGTTTTCATTGTTATGGTTACTTAGCTCTTAGTGTTAGTGTGTTTTTATTTTTGGGATTATTTATCTCTGAACGTGTAGGCCCAGAACTCATATAGGACAGCTGACATTAGGTATTATCAGTCCAAATGTTATGTAACTAAAACAGCAGGCCGGTACAAATGAGCATATTAATATTCCTAAAGGACAGGCCATGCATTTTCCAAAAATGTTCAATTTGAGACTAGATACAAATTCCGAGGTTAATGCAAAATAGAATTAGACAAGAATTCTGGTAAAATAAGTATAAAAATGTTAAAAAGTGTCATTGTTTATTAGAATATACCGTATGTTTAAGCTTAAATAAACTAGCCAGTCTGTATATGCTTGTAAGAATATGTGAAATGGAGGCTTGACCCTTTAGGATGTAGGACAGACTAACATTATCCTTTTGTGTTTTGGCTAGAACATAAGTCCTGGCTTAAAAATCTGCTGCCAGACACTCGTATTGCAAGCTAAAAAGTCTCAGTTTGTATGATGTGGGCACCTCTTTGAAATGTAATTTTTAAGCCTAAATTGAAAAAATAATCGATACCACACCTTGTAACTTCACAGGGACGTCTCTCTGAGGTGTGCGTTGGACCCCAAGTTCAAACAAAGGCCCATAACTCAAAAGTTAAGTAACACAGATGGACAGAACTTTGTTCCAAAGGTCAACCAAAAGGACAGGCGTATTTGCACCCAAGGATCCAATGGCAGGACTTCTATTACTGCCATTAAAATCCCTAAACACAACCTAACTCATCTGTTTTCTCATCAAGCTTACAGCTCCATCTAGCCATAACATTGTCTGTTCATAGCTTATAGGTTGTGGTCATAGGAGATGGTGCAGCATTCGCTTTACTCTGAAGAGCAACTGTGCTTGACTGGAAAGGTGAAAGGCTTTTCTGTACTGAAGTTTGGACAAGGGTACCATTAGTCCCAACCTTGGTGACCAAATGCATAAGCTAAAATGGACCAAATATACCAGGCCATGTTTGTCTTGCTATAAATGGTAACTGACTGATCACCAGTTGCTTAGAAGGCATAATTTTGCTAGCAACCAAGGACACTGTGTATGTGTGTAGAAATCTCAACGAGAAACTGCAATAGCATCCACAACCAAAAGATGTGATCAAGGCAAAGAAAGAAACAAGAAACTGAGACAAAAGAAATAATGTGTATTACAGTATATTTGTAATTCTTACATGTAATACCTTACATTTACTTACATGAAATTCAGTTGATTCTACATTATCTGCTCATCCTCCTAGTTTGGTATCATCTGCAAAAATAACCAACCTAAAATAACCAATTAAATTGTTTGTATCAATAATGTATGTAAAGCTGTAATGTATTACATAAAATTTACAAATTAAAATTTTATTTAATATAGTGTAGGTTCTATGGAGAACTATTGCATCACAGCATATTATGACAATAATGATGTGTTTGCTGCTTTTCATTTACTATGATGGCGGTCCTTCTTGTTCATCCTTCCACCCAGAAATAAATGAAAGGATACCAATTAGTCCACCAAGTTTCCTAAGTTGCCCCAAAATCTCATGACGATGCATTTTGAAAGTTCAAGGTTTCCTCTTCAACACCAATAACGTGCTACTTTGTTACAGATTCCAGTGACCCTTTTAAGAGGTATTGATTGCAAGTTGGTGTCCTAAATCAGCTTCCACTTAATATCCACTAATGCCCTCAACTTTGTGATGCACTATTCAAGTAAAAGGCAATCGTGAGGTGCTAGAACCCAAATGACTTCCCATTGTAAGAACTGCAGCATAGTTGCTAGGAATTTCTCTTGGTGTTTAATCCACACACATAACATGGTGAATACAATTAAGCAACACAAGATACAATACAAGACAACAAAACACAAATATATAAAACAATATAGTAAAGTAAAACTGCCCAGTAATACTGTATATCAGGTAAACAAGCCCTTATGATATAAACAGAAAATAAAAGCAATTTAGATTGGATGGAGGAGTTTAGAAATCAGGAAAAGACAGGAATGAATCAAAGACTGCAGCTGGGAAGAAACTATTTACATGTCTAGTAGTTCTTGCCTTTAGTGACTGGTAACATTTCCCTGATGGTAATAACTGAAGGAGATGGTTGCCTGGGTGGTTGTCATCTTTCTTTATATTACTGGCATGTTTCTTGACCCGTGATGTATGCAGGACCTCAATGTTGTCCAGTTTCATGCAAGTAATAAGGAATTTTGGGCACCAGAGTGCAGTACTATTCATGTTGAAGCACAATATATAACAATATAGTATAATATATAATCAATTCTCTTTACACATATACTCACACGCATGAATTAGTATTTCACTCAGATATCTTGCAATTTAAAAAAGGACACAAACAACAATAAAGAGTTGGTGCACAACCTTGGTGACCCTGTATAAATGAAAGGCTTAAATCAAAAGAAAAACACACAACAATTGTAGGACAGAACTGACTCAAGATGGCTGATTTCCAGGTTATGAGTTCACAAGGCAGAAAGGGAAGGGTCCAGGTGGATGGACACAGAAATCACATCAGCGATGGAGTGGCTGTCAAAGTTCTGTTCTGCAGAGGTGTGAAAAGAGAAGGCATTAGTATACAGTGCCAACCTCTGGTCCAGTGGATAATTATCACCAATACCATTAAGATATCCTCCAAATGCATGTACATGACACAAGCTTAAATTATCCCGGTATGCACATTCTATGCAGTACACTTGTATTGGAGTTTTTGCTCCTCTCAACCTCATCTGATGCATCTTCATCCCTGTCACCTCGCATCTATCCAACCTCATGTCAGCATCCATACCCGCTGCACCAGAACTATCACATGATGATTTACATCAATTTGAGAGGCTTCCAGTGTTTTTGATGCACTCTTTTTCTTTTTCAAATCAGCCAATCAAAAAACAGACATAATGTTAACTAGGCTAATTTAAAAAAGTTTAAATAAAGTCTGTAATAAATTTTGTTTATTTAAACATTATAAAAAAAAACAATATTTTATGTAGATTTTGGGGTCCCGAATCACAAAAGAATCAGTTGTACAGGAGTTGTGCTCCAGTCAGATTCGGCACAAATTAAGAGCTGCTTATTATAGATGCAGCTAAAAATAATAGAGTGCAGGATAAATTTTCAAATAAAACAGTTTAGAGTAACTTAGTAACAGAATAACAAAAAGAATAAAAAATACATATAAATAACAATAGTAATGATACAAAAATTAAACATTTGAATCGTTAAAAAGATAAAAATGAACGAATTACATAATTCAATTAACAGAGTGGGTTGAGGGAGCAGCAGCACAGGGAGCAGAGTCTGTAGCGTCTACTTAGGACAGTGGTTCTCAATCTGTGGGGCGGGCCCCCCTAGGGGGGCGCGAAATAACAAAAAGGGGGCGTGAAGACGTGAAAAAAGAAAACAAGAATCAAAAATATGAAAAATACATCTATTGAAACCAAAACAAATTAACTTAAACTACATTGTGATACTAGAAAAATAAACTGTATAGAGTTAGATAAATGTAAAAGTTAAGTAGGTATAATAAAATATGCATTTATGAAATATCATTAATTAAAAAAGAACAAATTGGCATTAGTGGGCTCCTTTCAAAAAAATGTTAGGGGGGGGCGCGATTAAAACTGTTATGAAAACTCGGGTCGCAAATACCTAAAGGTTGAGAAACGCTGACTTAGGATAAAGAGTTACAATCAAAATTGATATGATTTTGAACTCATTATGCATATTATTTTACAACTTATTTGCTGACACTTTAACAGGTACAGGACATGACTCTTTCATATACAGGCTTTCTTCTAATAGATCTGTTGAATTCCGGTTCTCGAGCTGCTGACCATTAAAGTTAGACCCTTTTACCTCCCGAGGGAGTTCAGTTCAGTTCTCCTTTCAGTTGTTTACATCCCCCCACAAGCTGATGAACTGTATGATGTTATCAGTGGACTAGAGAACGCTAACTCAGAAGCAGCATTTATTGTGTTGGGAGACTTTAACAGAGCAAACATGAAGAAAGTTCTCCCTAAATACTATCAGCACATCTCTCCCCCGACAAGAGGTGATCAAACACTGGATCATTGTTACACCTTATTCAAGGACTCCTACAAACCCCTCCCTCAACCAGCTTTTGGAAAAGCAGACCATTGCTCTATATTGCTGCTGCCTGCATATAAACAAAGACTTAAACAGGAAAAAGCGGTTTACAGGGACATCTACAAATGGGACAGTGAAGCTGAGGGGGTCTTACAGGACTGCTTTTAAACAACTGATTGACAGATGTTTGAGGATGCAGCTGATGGCAACATCAATGAATTCACAGACTCTGTCACAGGATATATCAGCAAGTGCATTGAAAATGTTGTCACTAAAACCTCCATTTGCATATATCCTAACCAGAAACCCTGGGTAAATAGGGAGATTCGGGCTAAGCTCAAGGCGCGGACCTCTGCCTTTGGCTCAGGGGACTCTGATGCATACAAAACAGCCAGATACGACCTCCGGAGGTCCATCAAGAAGGCCAAACGGGACTACAGGGACAAAGTGGAGTCAAGCTACCACAGCTCTGACACCAAGCGCCTGTGGAATGGACTGTGCTGCATCACTGACTATAAAAAGAAAAACACAGTCAGTGTTCAGCCCACTGCATGTCTTGCAGACGACCTCAACACTTTCTATGCTCGTTTTGATGCAGCCAACAAAGAACAGGTGCTATATCCTCAAGGGGGCAGTGATTCTGTCACTCTGATCCTTGAAACGTCTGACGTGAGAAGGTCCTTCAAAAAGGTTAATCCTCGCAAAGCTCCGGGACCAGATGGCATCCCAGGCCGTGCCCTCAGGGCGTGTGCTGACCAGCTAGCAGGTGTGTTCACCAACATCTTCAATCTCTCCCTGAGGCAGTCAGTGGTCCCCACTTCCTTCAAGGCATCCACCATCATTCCTGTCCCAAAGAAACCTGTGGTCTCCTGTCTGAATGACTATCGCCCGGTTGCACTGACATCGGTCATTATGAAGTGCTTCGAGCAACTGGTCAAAGGTTACATCTGCTCCTCCCTCCCCAACACGCTGGATCCTCTCCAATTTGCTTACAGAGCAAACAGATCTACAGAGGATGCCATTGCGCTAACAATAAACATTGCCCTCACCCACCTGGAAAGAGGAAATACATATGTAAAAATGCTGTTCATAGATTACAGCTTGGCATTCAACACCATCATCCCCTCAAAACTCGTCTTGAAGCTTGACGACCTTGGGTTGGGGACGACCATCTGCAGATGGATTTTCTCTTTCCTCACAAACAGGCCCCTCGTGGTGAGAGTCGGCAAACACACGTCCTCATCACTCATTTTAAACACAGGTGCGCCGCAGGGCTATGAGCTTAGCCCCCTCTTGTATTCCTTGTTCACCCACGACTGTGTTGCAAAACACGGCACAAACACCATCATCAAGTTTGCAGACGACACAACCATCATAGGCCTTATCACTGACAACGATGAGACGGCCTACAGAGAGGAGGTGCTGGCATTGAGTAATTGGTTCCTGGATAACAACTTGTCTCTTAACGTCAGCAAAACCAAGGAGATGATCGTGGACTATCGGAAACAGCAAGGCAGAGAACACCAGGCCATCTACATCAGCGGCATAGAAGTTGAAAGAGTTAACAGCTTCAAGTTCCTTGGAGTAAACATCACCGAGGATCTCTCGTGGACCCTTCACATAGACACTGTGGTTAAGAAAGCTCGCCAGCGGCTCTACTTCCTGAGGATGCTGAGGAACTTTGGCATGAATGCCAACATCACCTCAAACTTTTACAGGAGTGTGGTCGAGAGTCTGCTGACGGGCTGCATTACCGTCTGGTATGGGAGCTGCTCTGCCAGCAGCCGGAAATCACTACAGAGAGTGGTGAAGGCAGCAGAGCACATCACGGGCAAGAGTCTCCCTGCCATTGAAGACATTTACCTCCATCGGTGCTTGCGTAAGACAAGCAGCATCATAAAGGACCACAGCCATCCATCACGCCAGCTGTTCTCCTTGTTACCGTCTGGCAGACGATACAGGAGTCTGGCTGCTTGAACTACAAGACTTTAGAACAGTTTTTACCACCAAGCGATTCGACTCCTCAACAGCAACACCTGAACACTTACACACACTTACATTACATCTACATTGCACTACATCTACATTGCACTACTCACACACAAACTGTACCTGCACACACTCAGAATACTGACTGGAACATGCATCTGCACTTTATGGAATATGCATCTGTACTTATAAAACATTATCTGTGCAATAACTGTCATTTGTACTTGCTGCTCATTCAACTCATATTGCTCTATAACTTCTTTTAAAACGTACACATTTTATTTTATATGGCTTGTCTATTTTTAACTTGTAATTTTTTAAATTATTTTTTAGTTTTATTGGATCTAGGCTGAGTGACTTGTTTTTCTCGTCATACACATTTCATTGTATGTTGACCCTGTGTTAATCTATATATGACAAATAAACCTAAACCTAAACATAAACCTACTATGACCACATTTTTAATAAGCACAGAAGAGTCTGTTAGGTTTTCTAAAATTTTTTTTTCATTAAGTATTTAAATCTTAGGAGGTGGGCGGCACGGTGGCGCAGTGGTAGTGCTGCTACCTCGCAGTTAGGAGACCCGGGTTCACTTCCCGGCACTCCGGTTTCCTCCCACAGTCCAAAGACATGCAGGTTAGGTGGATTGCTGATTCTAAATTGGCCCTAGTGTGTGCTTGGTGTGTGGGTGTGTTTGTGTGTGTCCTGCGGTGGGTTGGCACCCTGCCCGGGATTGGTTTCCTGCCTTGTGCCCTGTGTTGGCTGGGATTGGCTCCAGCAGACCCCCGTGACCCTGTGTTTGGATTCAGCGGGTTGGAAAATGGATGGATGGATGGATCTTCGGAGGTTTGTAGATTCAACACAAATATTTTATCCATAATAAGACAGGGTTTTGTCAGCATAACTCACTGACAGTTTCAACACTTGTCTGTTCACGTCTTTCAAAATATTTCAGAAGTGCCCCATGGAAGATTTTTTAAAACAGTTACAGATTAATATAATAATCACATTATCAGAAAACCAATATTTTTGCACCCTATTGATAGTCATAATAATATGTTGACTGTCCAGCCATGCTGCGTTTAAGGAGGCTCACTGTTGAAAAATCTTTGTTTTTTTGCATGTATTACACCCTTCCTCAGGCTCAGCTTGCTAAATGACGCCATCATGGTACCATCATTGCTTCCGTAATTGCACAACAATATTAGTGCTGTATATTTTGAAGGCATCAAGGAATTGTAGTGAATCTGTGTTTTGGCATCAGTTGATGCAGTTCTTTTCATTTTGGATGTTATTGAACCTGCTTCCCTAACTAACCCCAATATTGTTCATCATACAATATCAGAAAATAAAGAAAGTTGAAGGTCTCAGGAATGTTGATCTGCTCAGGTCTCCAAAACATTTTAACAGTGCTCTTAGAAAACAGAAAATCAACAATTTCGGAAATGTCTGCTGTTGCATAATGAGAGCAGCAACAAGCCATGGAATTAAAGAACGGGTTTAATTAACAACAAGACTCAGTGCCTAATTAAGCAACTGGTTGGAGTGAAATTGGTTGGAGTTTGAGGCCCTGACTTAGTTGGTCTTCTGTTGGCACACTCGCTTCACATTTCATTTCTGTTTGGGTGCCAATTAAGGAAAGAAATGAAGCAATTCAGAGGAACGATGAAGAACTTCAGAGGAACAAATCTTAAAAAACAAGTCAATTAAATATAATTCAAAAGACGTTAATTAGCAGCAAAACAGGTCAATAATTAAGAAGAGTTAGAATGAAAACCTGCCGCCACTTGGGTCCTCCTCTGCTGTAGACCAAGGGTCACAAATCTTTTTACCTGTAATATCACCTTTTGAAATTGAATCAATTAAAAAAAATTCCATTATATATGCCAAGCCTAGCCTATCCAGAATAGATGTACGTTTTGCTTATTCCCACTTTACTACAGCTGCAATTACATAAAATACCAATGTTTACTAAATTTATTAAGGGGCTGCAAAGTGCTGACCATCATGGCAGTAACAGTCAGTGAGCTGCCTGTGGACCCACAGTATCTGTAAAGTGCTTTGTGGTCTGGAATAAACACTACATGGCCAAATGTAAGTGGACACTCCTCCAAATTATTGAGTTCAGGAGTTTCATCCACACCCCTTGTTTACAGGAACACAAAGACAACCACATAGCCATGCAAGCTTCATTGACAAACATTGGCAGCAGACCAGGTCGTCCTGAAGAGATCAGTGAATTTAAACGTAGCACCGTAATAGAATGCAATCTTTGCCACAAGTCAGTATGTCAACTTTTTGCTCTGCTAGATCTGACCTGGTCAACTGTAAGTTCTGTTATTGTGAAGTGGAAATGACTAGGAGCACAAAGTGGTAGACCACATAAACTCACTGAACAGGGCTGCCGAGTGCTGAAGCACATGGTGTGTAAAAATCATCTGTCCTCTGGAGCATCTCACAACAGATTCCCAAACTGCCTCTGGAAACAACAGCAGCACAAGAACTGTGCACTGTGAGCTTCATGAAATTGGTTTCAATGCCGAGTAGCTGCACACAAGCCTAAGATTACGATATGCAATACCAGTCGTCAGCTGGAGTGGTTTAAAGCTTGTCGCCATCAGACTGTGAAGCAGTGGAAAAGTGTAATCTAGAGTGATGAATCACACTTCACTACTTGTATCTGGCAGTCTGATGGATGAATCTGAAATTGGTGTATTCCAGGAGAATTTCACATTCTGGACTGTATAGTGTTGATCAAGGTTTTGGCTAGCCCCATTGGTTTCAGGAAAAGATACTTTTAATAGTACACTGTACAAAAACATTTTAGACAATTCTGCACTTCCATCGTTGTGGCCACAGATAGGTGAAGGCACCTTTCTGTTCCAGCTTGACTATGCCCCTTTGCACAAAACCAAGTCCGTAAAGACATGGAGGAACTTGAGAAGCCTGCACAGAGCCCTGACCTCAACGTTATTGAAACCTTTGGGATGAACTGGAAAACTGATTGTGTTCCAGCTGCTCTCATCTGACATCAACACCTGCTCCCACAAATGCTCTTTTGGCTGAATGGGCACAAATTCTCAGAGAACCACTCTAAAATCTAGTGGAAATTCTTCACAGAAGAGTAGAAGCTTTAATGGCATTTAGGGTTGGAGAGGTGAGGGAGTAACTCCAAATTAATGCCCATGGTTTTGTAATGGGATGTCAAGCATGCTCATATATGTGTGATGGTCAGGTATCCACAACCTTTTGGCTGTATAGTGCAGCAGAAGCCAGCAGGTCTAAAATGGTAGGTCAGATGATCTTCTGTTAGGATGGCATCACACTAGACAACTTTGTCAGACATTCTCAGTTGGAGCCTTAACTTTCACTTTCTTTTTTCAGTGGCTCTTCCTCAGCCATTGTTTTTTACAGAGTCTAGGAAAATTAATAATCTACTTAGAAGTGTATAATGTTATAGTTTTTTTGATAGCAACCTGTGTAGCTAGCAAACGATCACTGATTTAGAGCAAAATAAAATGCATCCTTGAAATGAAGGGCTATATTTTTAACTCAGGCTTTCCTCGCTGGGATAGCATTTTTCTAGTGTACTTCACTGCATCTCATTGCTTTTCAGTGCTTCAGGGCTCATCAGAGACATGATCAATTCAAAATAATGAGTGGTAAAAACCATGTGTGGATTCTAGAAGAGTCTCACTTTGTGAGAGGAGATACTGTGCCTGGGTCAATGTGTATATACATATTTGAATGTGAGTGTGCATTTTGTAGGCGGCACATGGAATAGACGGCATCCCAACAAGTTGACAGGAAGATACCTTACCTGGACAGGAGGCACCGAGTGGACAGAAAGGCATCCCAGCCAAGAGAAGGAAGGATGTTGTACCTGGACATGGCACTCCAAATGGATGGACAGACATTCCAACCAGTAGAGAAGATGGTTCCTTACCCAGGCAGGAAGCCCCAGATGAATGGGCAGGCATCCTCCAGGACAGAAGAGAAGGACAGGGAAGGACTGTGTCTGGGGGGTGTTTATTCCCCCCAGTTGGTAGGTGGCAGCGGCCCTTGATATCGACACCCATTCATGAACCAGAGGGGAATGCCGGAAATTGTAGTCCAGCAGCGCAGCCCGTCTTTAATCTTGACATAAACTGTGAGAATAAAGTGGAAGTGTCGAGAATACAGTCAACATGTCGACTTTAATCTCGACATACGTGTTGAGATGAAAGTGGAAATGTCAAGAATAAAGTCGGCATGTCGACTTTATTCTCAACATACACTTTTCTTTTCTTCACTGTGTCTGTATTTTTTTTTCTTCTCCGTGGCCCTAATATGCTTCCGTACCATTAATCTGAAAGAATGTTGCTGGATCTACTTTATCAGTTCCTTTGAGAATTTTAAATACTTGGCTCAGGTCTCCATGCAGTCTCCTCTGCTTGAGACTAAACAGGTTTAATTCTCTGAGTCTGTCACAGTACATGTCCTTAACTCCTGTGATGCACCTGGTTGCTCTCCTCTGCACAGTTTCAAGGGGTGCTCTGTCTTTCTTGTACCTTGGTTACCAGAACTGCAATCCCTCCAATTGTAGTGTCATCTGCAAATTTCACAGGTTTACTAACTATACCAAAATCAATGTCATTAATCTAAATCAGAAAAGGTAATGGTCCAAGGACAGACCCCTGAGGGACTCCACTGATGACCTTGCTCCATATGGAGATTTGTCCTCTTATCTGTACTCTTTGTCTCCTGCTGGTTAACCAACTAGTGATTCACTTTTTGTAGGTTACCTCTGATGCCTACAGCTTCTAGTTACAGAATGAACCTTTGGTTTATCAAATGCTTTTTGAGAGTCTAAGTAAATTATATTATATACCTTGTTTTTCTCAACTATTCTGGATGTTTTTTTCAAAAAAATCTAAGAGATTGGTGTGGCAGGAACTTCCTCTCATAAACCCATGCTGCTATTTAGAAATTTATTTTCACTTAGGTAATTTTCTAATTTATTTCTTATTATAGTTTCCATAATTTTTCAAGCACAGAAGTAAGACCAATTGGTCCATAACTACTAGGATCCATTTTGTCTCCCTTCTTGAAGATTGGAGTCACATTTACAATTTTCCAATCATCAGGTACATCTCCTTTCTGAAGTGACTGCTGAAATATGCCTAATAAGGGTTAAGCTTAGGGTAGGGGATAAGGCCAGGAATGGCACACACTGGCACACTTGTTTCCGAAATTAAAAAATTCTTAAAGAGACACACACCCTCCACTTTCAAGTAATCAAAAATACTGTAAAACCCCATAAAACATCCTATAAATGATTTAAATAATAAATAATTTAAATGTCCTTCTAAAATCTCAATTAATTTGTAAAATACTGACCTAAAATAGAGGATTTAAAAAATAGTGCCCCGTATTGGTCCAATATTAAAATTACATTAAAATCTGAAATAAATAAGGACTACAATTTTATTCTTACTATTAATTTAAAAGGACATAAAAATCGGAATACTACAAATATTATGTTAAAAAATGATTTTCAATTGGACATAAAAGTGGTCAAAATTTAAAAATCCCCAGAAACACTCATAAATTTTTTTGGAGTTATTCGAGGATTATCCAATCAAAACAGGTCTTAAATCCTAAGTAATAAATAATCTAAAAATCAGGATTATGAGTAAATACTTAAGAAAGTTTTAAAATAACTTGTACGAACTTTAAGATAAGGGATGGGGATAGGGAATGGGTATCTAAAAGAATAAAAAAAGTTATTAACCTCAGGGCCTGAAGTAGGGTTACTATTTAACCTCAGGGCCCAAGTTATACGAACTTTAAGATAAGGGTTGGGGATGGGGAATGGGTATCTAAAAAGAGGGGGGACGAAAAGTTATTAACCTCAGGGCCTGAAGTAGGAGTCCTATTTAACCTCAGGGCCCAAGTTATATGAACTTTAAGATAAGGGTTAGAGATGGGGAATGGGTATCTAAAAAAAAAAAAAGAGAAAAAAAGAAAAGTTATTAACCTCAGGGCCTGAAGTAGGAGTCCTATTTAACCTCAGGGTCCAAGTTATACGAACTTTAAGATAAGGGTTGGGGATGGGGAATGGGTATCTAAAAAGAGGGGAGACGAAAAGTTATTAACCTCAGGGCCTGAAGTAGGAGTCCTATTTAACCTCAGGGACCAAGTTATACGAACTTTAAGATAAGGGTTGGGGATAGGGAATGGATATCTAAAAAAAGGGGGGAAAAGTTATTAACCTCAGGGTCTGAAGGTAAAAATACTATTTAGCCTCAGAGCCCCAGTTATATGAATTTTAGAATAAGAAATGGGGATGGGGAATGAGTATATTTTACCCTGGGGTCCCGGTTTTCCAAATTTTTAAATTCTAAACTAAGGGTGGGGAAGAGGATTATTATATTGTCTCTCAAATTTTATCTCTGTCAGCCAGTGCTCCACCAGATCTTGTGCAAAATAAGGGTCCAGCTTCCATGTACACTCCTCATCTCTAAGAGGAGCAGACTGTGGAGCCGGAAGTGCTGTAATGTTACGAATTTTGGACATATATTCATGAAATTTATTTATCGTTTCATCTGTCTTTGGATCCAAAGTTAATGGAATTTGGGAAATATATAAAGCAGATAGAGATATTTGAGACCAACAAATTAATTTAATTTAATTTAATTTTTGGAGATTTATTTATTATGTCCCAATATCCCACAAACAGAATGACTCTCTGAGGTAATAAATTTGTTTTTTTATTTTTTGTAATTTTATAATTAAATCCTGTATTGTTAATTTTTGGACTATTTCAAATAGCATATATCTATATTCCTCAAAAGATAATTCTGCTAATTTATCATCTGAGATAATGACACAGGGTTCTTCAATTAAAGGAAACCAAATATTAGAGTCTGCATAAAATCTACATTTCTCAACAGGCATGAGAATGAAAGGAGAATCAGCTTTCAACACATCTAGTCTAGCTTTTAGAGATGTGTCTATCATCATTTTTCCTTTCTCATGGGTGGAATGAACTTTAGACACCTGTTGATTAGGATGGGTTAGGATTAGGATTAGGGTTAGGGTTAGGACATCTTTCATTTCTTTAAATATAATCGGTAAAATCTCATCAGATTATTATTAGTCTTCAATGTATTGAGAGGTTGAAGTATGCCTGACTCTTCTATTTTAAAATCTATGAACTCAATTTGTTTTTACTTCTAAATGAGACATTCCACTTGTTTCTTCCTTTATAAATACTAAGTTAAAATATTTGTTCAATTCATTTTCTATTTCCTTTTCAATGATTACTCCATTTATGTCCCAAAGGTTTCTTAAATTCTCTTTTATCATCTTTGTACTGGAGTATTACAGAAAAACATATTGCTTCCTGTTCATTTTGCCTTCATTAGTTCTTTTTATTTTGGTTTCATTTTTGATGTTTCAAATGCTGTTTTTGATCTCACTCATTAGTTTCTGGTATTCCTCTATGTCACAATTATCTGGCTTTTAAAGGAAATTCTTGTACAGTGATCTGTTTAGTTTTACTTTTTTTTTTGTTTTAATAATGCTCCTATTTATCCATTTTGAACCTTTTAAAACATGTTTTCACTTTGTCATCAGGAATTATTGAGTGTAGATTGATGGGCAAAAATGGCAAATTTACCAATTTAAAATTAAATGTACAACACAAAGTGTACAAAAAGTGAATGGTCTGGATACTGTATGAATTCACTTATACATTTTGTTAATACAATTGCTGAAGTATTACTTTATGTTTATGATGTTGTCTTGTCTATTTATACTTTCTGACATATTGAACTGATTTTGATTAATTTCTTTCGTCCTTATCTTCCTCTCTGTCTATTTGTCTGCTATTGTTTCTTTTCATCAATAGTTGAGTGATGTCCATAGTAATTGACCTTATTGATATCAATGGCCTGTTTTCTGGGTTGAGGTGGACGCATTGCCTGATCTTCGGCTCTTATGAGTAGTTCAGTGTAGAATGCTGCCATTAGAGAACAAAGACTAAGCACCCAATTCACTGTTTCATGTTACAATTTATATTAAATTTTTATTGCAAGGAAAGGTAACCTAAAGATTCAGTAATATCAAAATACCCTCCATACTCAAAATAATACCAAGTTGGTCAAAAGTGTGAAAATGGTGAGTGTAATATAAACACATTCAAAAAAGGAGGCACTAAGAAAAGATGAAGACAAAATACTTGTTATGTTCCTCCTCTGGCTGGGGTTCAAATCTTTCTTTTATGTCTTCAATTTTTTATTTTGTTTGTATTATTAGTATTTTTTTGCATTTTTCTTTTGTATTTGGTTTATCTGTGTGTCAATGCCTTTGTGGAATGCCTTGTGTTTTGTTGGTGGTCCTCCTATAGGTGAGACCAACTTGGGGGTATTTTTCGTACGTGGATTACTCGCTTAGCAGGATGTAATTGTTGACGATTTGGCCTGATCCTGGATCTGTCGGTTTTTCGAAACTCTTGCTGGAAGTGTTGTCATAGCAACACATCCTAATCCTCAAACCTGCTCGGAGCAGTTTGTTCTACGTAAACAAGGATTAGCTCACACACGTAATCAGTGACGGTGCATGGAAGTCATCCAGTCATGGCTTCGCCGTTCATGAATGACCGACCAATTGATATCGGTGCGCAAATTATAAGACGAGAATTTCATATAGAGAGGGTTTTGCGCGATCGGCAAGATCCTTTATTGCTCCTGGAGAAAATTCTTTTCGAAAGATACCGCTTTAGCCGAGGGGGAATATTGTACCTCAAAGATTTATTAGCACCTTATATTCGAAGTCAAACTCGGCGAAGTCGGGCTCTCACAGCCACACAGACAGTATGCGTTGCTTTGAGGTTTTTTACAAGCGGCACTTTTTTATATACTGTAGGCGATGCGGAAAATCTAACTAAAAGTGCAGTTTGCCAGGCAATTCGTAAAGTCTGTTTGGCTCTGAAATATTTCCTTCGGGTTTTCATAATGTTTCCTGGACACCTGCGTGTGCAGACAATAAAAGAGGCGTTTCATGCCATTACAGGTAGGTAATACACAGGCTAAAACACCCACAGTTCCATGAAGAATCTCAATCAGCCTAACATTCTCATTACCAGGATTTCCAAATGTGATTGGGGCACATGGGACTGATCAGAGTGGAGTTTGATCAAACATTATTTGGAAAATGTACCTCTCCTCCTCCTGATGAATAATCAGACACAGTGTCTTCATCAAATATTTGACCTTCGTCAATATCTCGTTGGTCAGACACAGGTTCAAGGGATATGATATTCCCTTCAACTGACCCAACAAAAAAGAGGGCTATATGGAACATACCTATGGCACACATGGAGGACAAATATATGCAATGACCATCCTTTACCTGAAATGAAGTGACCACTGCATCCTGCCACTGGTTCTGAGGAGGAGCTTCCCCCTGGAATGCCCTCAGAAACAGGGCGATGGGCATTTTGCTGGAGAGCCAACTCTTCTGCAGGGGTTAGGTCTGGACTGCGTGGACCTCCAGCTGTTTTTTGCTTGTCTGCCTTCTTATTAGCTTTAAAATGTTTTTTTATATTATATATGATTATTTATGTCAACAATTCTTTAAATAGTTATATACCAATATTTACCAGTTTGAAGTATATTCTTGTACTTCACTTTAACCTGTTCCCATGTTCTCCTTGTGGTCACATTTGATCTGGAATTATGACATATTAAATAATAATTAATCTGACATATAGGAAATAAAACGCTGCATTCAGTAAGTACAATGCACACTACTTAGCGTTTAATTTGTCGGCCACTTTTTGCCAGCTGTCTTTTCTGGTCTGGGCTGCTTTTGCAGTGTTACCCCTTGTGCATATTAAATCTTGAAATTCTTCATGTCCTTCGAATAAAAGGTTTTGCGCTGCGTGTATGAAAAAAAAAATGTGCCCGTTCTTTCATCATTTTGTTACAGCCTATCAAAGACTTGCTGATCATGTTTTCTAGACTCAATATATATGGGCTTTTCAGTCAGCGCAGGCGCGCGCATTCATCTCGGATGATTAGATCCAGCTCGACTAATCTACTACACAGCTGCGTTTGAAAAACCGACCTATCCCAAATGAGTGTCACCAGCATTAACTTATCCAAGATGAGGCATCTGATCTCGGATGATTTAAGCGACGTACGAAAAATACCCCTCTGCTCTTCACAACCATGAACTGCCCTCAGCCCTATAAAGGCAAAGTCTTCGCACAGTTCTTGGTGGTTCATTCAAATGTGTTAGGCAGTCGATGAGTTTACTTCTGTCTTTTACTTGTGCTTTGTGATGTCTGGAATTTGTGACCATTTTTCTCAGTTTTTGCTTCCCCATTGTATTATGTATTAAGAATTTGTTTGTCTGGGATTGCCTTTACTGGCAATTCCTTTTTATCGTTTGTGCTCCCCTGAGCTTCATGCTAATGTTTTTAAGAATAAATCTTTTTTTATAAAGATTATATGTGGCCCTCTGTGTTACTAGATTTTTTTTTTCACCGAATTTCTCCCTGTAGTGGCCATTTTTAGAAATGTTCACACTAGCAAAAAAATAAATAAAATGAAAAGTCCTGACAATCTATCAGGTCAGATGGCTTTTTCAACTGTCTACCACAAAGTTTGATGAGAAGTTACACTAGTTCTGGTGAGGTCTTATAAGACTGGAAGAGATAGGTGGGTAGAGAACCGGGGCTTAGCATGGTTTTCAGGAGGCTCAAATTCTTTTATTTGGAAAAGAAAAACGCGTAAGCTACTGGGCAGCCTTGAGTTCCTTCCCACTTGAACCTTTGAAATTGGCAAGTGACTAACACAGATCCTTTCAAGTATGAAAACCTGTTTTAATATCCCAAAAATTTTGAATGTTGGCTTATTTTTAAAGTTTCAAAGAGTATGGTTATCTCAAATATAAAAATGAAGCAGAATGAATTGATACACAGCTCAAATCAGACAATACTCCCCACCAGTGTACTTTAAGTTGTAATAGTGCCAACAAGTCTGTTGCCCAAAACTGGCAAGGAGGGTAAACTAATCAACAAAATGTTTCACTGGTAATTTGTTCAGCTTACTGGTAAATGTCATCCTTGCTTTCATTCTCACATGATGAAATTACCAAGATTTATTGGCTCTGTCTTCACATTTTCTCTCTATTTCACTCTTTGATTATCACTTGTTTAGCACCATCTGCACTTTTCAATTAGCAGCTGTAAGAGGATGACTAGAGGGTAAATTAAAGCTAGATATTTTACCACTATTCAAACTAATAAAAACAACTGAACCTCTTCAAAGGAATGCATCATTTAAAATAATGCTCCGGCATTTAAAATAGGCCAGCTTGCTTTTCCCTCATAAATGCCATGGAGAACAAACAGGGTGCCTTATGCTGAGAGCATAAAATAGACAGTGGAGGGCTGGGATGTCTGTGTACAACAAGGAATATTTCATACAAAATCAATTAAATAAATTAAATGTAAATAAATGTATTGTGAAAGGTTACAATAAATAAATAAAAATGCAATGATAATAATAATAATAATAATACATTTTATTTATATAGCGCCTTTCCCATGCTCAAGGCACTTGCATGTGAGCACAAATTCAATTTAATTCAATTGAGTTTATTTTTGTATAGCACTCTTTAATGAGTATAGGCACGGATGGATACGTCAAGTTACATTTTAAAAATTAATAAATACTGAATTAATAAACAAATTTTCTTAAACACAGAGGAAACAATGTAGTTAGAAACTGATTCACATAAATAGAAACCAACAATATTTGTTTCATTATTATAGTTAATCTATGGCCAGTTAACAATGGGAGTGAGGAATACAAAACAAAAACTTCACTCAAAAGCATCTATAGTGAAAGTACATCTCTGGGGGTCCACAGTCAGTTAGAGATGACAAAGTCACACACAGTCACAGTGCTAGAGACCTCGGCCCACTAGACATTCACCCCTCCTGGGCATTCTACAGTAGAGTCTGAGCAAAGCCATCCAATCTGATGACAGAAACTTAAGAAATTTGACAAACGAAAGGAGACCATTCAGTCCATCAAGACTATGCTGTCTTAACATCTCAACCATTTTTAAGTGTTGTCAAGGTTTCTGCTTCAACTTCATGTCTCAGTCATTTATTTCAGAATCCTACAACTCTTTGCGTAAAGAAGTGCTTCCTGGCTTCAGTCCTAAATGCACTTCCCCTTAATTTCCACAGATGTTCTTGAGTATGTGAGTCGCCATTAAGATGAAAGAATGTTGCTGGATCTACTTTATCAACGTCTTTGAAGATTTTAAATACCTGGATTAAGTCCCTAAACAGTCTTCTCTGCTTGAGACTACACAGGCTTAATTCTCTTAGTCTGTCACAGTACAGCATGTCCTTCAGTCCTGGGATGCACTTGGTTGCTCTCCTCTGCACAGCTTCAAGTGCTGCTATGTTTTTCTTGTACTCTGGTGACCAAACTGAACACAATTGTCCAGCTCCAGTCTCACTACTGCATTAAAAAGCTTGAGTATAGCATCCCTTGACTTAAACTGAACATTTTTATGATATAACCTAACATTTTATTTACTTTTTTAATTGTTTTTGCACTTTGCTTAGGTGATGAAAACATTGCTTCAACACAAATCCCTAAATCCTTTTCAGAGGTTGCTTCCTATATGACAGTGTCTCTCATCTTGCATTTATAATTAATGTTTCTTTTGCCCACGTATAGCACTTTGCATTTTTCTACATTAAAATGCATTTTCTAGGTGTTTGCCCAGTTCTGAAGGTTGTCCAGATCTTTTTGAATTCTTCTTGCTGCTTCCTTCAGTGTCTGCCATTCCCCCAATTTTAGTGTCATCTGCGAAATTCACAAGTTTACTAACTATAGCTGAACTAATGCCATTAATATAAATCAGAAAAGTAATGGTCCAAGGATAGACCCATGACGGGCTCCGCTCTTATCTGTATTCTTTGGCTGCTGCCACTTAAACAGTTCGAGATCCAGTTCTGTAGGTAACTTCTGATGCCTACAGCTTCTAGTTTCAAATGAGGGACTACATCAAATGGTTTTTGAATGTCTAAGTAAAGTATATGCTTTGTCTTTTGTCAACTATTCTGGTTGTTTCTTCAAAGTAATCAAAATGATTGGTTTGGCAGGACCTCCATCTTTTTCCATTCGATGATTCCAAGGCTTCCAGTATAAATAATTATATGTGTCATGAAATACGTTGTTGCTGGTTATCTCTTTATGTGTTTATTTATTTATTTTTTCATTAATTTATTTCAATGGTACAACACGTAACATGAAAAATGCCATGAAATTAAAACTGTTATTTTCACCTATCAAAGTCGTGAGTTTGGGCTTCGTCGGTAGAGGAGACATTCATAATTGCAGATCTGCACTTGCCTATGAGCCACAGGATTCCCAAAGCAAGAAAAGGGTGTGCTCAAAGTTATGACTGTGTGTGTCTGCAGCAAACACAAATGCAAAAGTCTGAACTCCAGCCTGGGGAAAAACCCTGATTAAAATACAACACTCAGGGTTTTTTTAATTTATAGGTTTGAGAATCATATAATTATCCACTCATTCATTTTTAAACATGCCTAATCAAATTTAGAATCATGGGGATCCATGGCCTTTCCCAACAGCACTGGGCACAAGGAAGGCAGAACACATTGTGATTGCACAGCATATTCCTAGCAACTCATACTAGGAAAATTTAAAATTTATAAACTGGCCAACTTGAATGTCTTTAGGATGTGGAAGAGCCCACTCTGCGATGGGGAGAACACGTAAATGCAGCATTGGCAGCGACTCACTGGAATTCAAATCTTCAAAAGCTACTGTATGAGGCAGGACTTATAACCACTGCCTCCCAATTTTCTGTCAGTTAATTTTTATTAATTATTCAATTTGCAAATAGTAATATATGGCCTAAGATACATTTTTGAATAAACTATACACTTTTCTCAGAATTTGGTTGGGCAGACTTCTAAGCATTGTGTTTAACTGAAAAGCAGAGAACAATTGGGCAAAGAAGTAGACAAAGCCAAACTTCCCTTCTTTGTGAAAAAAATTGTTACTGGTTACAACACATACCATCAATAATTCAGGAATGTGTTTTAATAGGTGACCCACTCTACCGGATTTTGAAATTTTATTTTTCTCTGAGTGCCAATTTTGAATTAGGTAATGCAGGCCTGTTGTTTTTTAACCATTTTTGCATCTACACAGAGTACCGTACAACCTGCTATAAAAGAAATAAGGGCCATTAGAGTCTCTAAAGAAACCATGTTTACTAAGGCCGTGCCTAAAAACATTACAAATAGGCACTCAGGGTACTCTGCCTTTCTGTATAAACACCTGGAAGCCATCCTTGAAAGGATTTGATGATACTTTTAAAAGGACACTCGTGATTGTTGAGAAAACTCAGCTTAAAAATATCCAATTTTCTGTTTCATTTTGTTATCACTTAGATTTAACAGCAATCATGCTTCGCAAAAAAAAAAAAAAAAAGGTAGGTTTGACAGATGCTAATGACAAGACCTAATGCTGGCAGGCGAACTTTTTTAAAAGCACTAAAATGGCAGAAAGCTATTAATAAACGCTGATATGGATTTGCGTCTAAAAAGACTCCAAAGAACATACAGAATTTAATGTAAATGAGGTCACTGCAGGCAAAGTGCTGGGGAAAAGAAAACTTTACAAACAATCCCCTTGGTCATTAATTAAGAAGCTAGTTAGAAAGTTTGTGCTGACATTATGTAATTTAGAATCTTAAATAAACATAGTTGGTAAAAAGAGGAGAAAATAGAAGATACATTGATCTTCATTTATATATCCAGGAATGCCAGTAGAAGAATGTATGCATTTGATGGGCATTTTCAAAAAATAAAGTTCCCTCTGCCCTTTGGGCGAGCACGGTGAACTTCACATAGTAAAGAAAAGAAGCATTGCTCGTTTCTCTGCGTTTCTCTTTTTGGAACGAGTGGGACATGTATCTGCACACCTACGTTGCTTGTTTCTGTCGGCCTGCATGGACTTTTCAAGGTCTGCAAATTCACCCACGGGCACTCAGGAGAGGTCGAAGAGATGCAGCTTCAGGAAATTCCTCCAAGGTACCAAAGCACAGCCATCCATACAATTGCCCATTACTTATCAACACACAGCTAATTAATCGGGGAGAGTTGAGGGAGACGTGCTCCAGAACTCAGCCCACTACTGCTTCAGTGCTTCATCTTCCCCAATGTTGTTTCTGAGGAACATGAAACTTTTTTTATTACGCTGACCTACTTTATTTTTGCTCTGCAAATCACTTATGGCAGCACTTGAATAACAATCATAGGCTGCTATAAAGTATAGCCGTACTCCATATTGGGAAAATCTGTAAATCACAGTTAAATTAATGAGTGCTTTAGAAAAATAGATTTATGGTAATAGAACATATCCAGTAAAGATTCAAAATAATCAACAAGGAAATGAAGGTATATTCTTTATTTAATAAAGACACACCTATAGATGAGCTCATTAGGAAATGTAATCTTCAACAATTCTTTGGCTCCTTTATGATATTATTAGTTAAAATCTCTTTTATAGTAGAATAAAAAATAAAATGCATTAGGTCTCTGATAAAGTGAAGCTGTATGAAATTAGGTTTGTTTTATTATTATTATTATTTAGATCATAGTTTTTTTGTCATAAAGCACTGCACAATATTGCTGTAGTGTTATTTTTCACTGTCCGACATTCATTCTGCCACCCAACTCCCTCAAATGAATGACATATGCGGTATATACTGTGATGATGCCATTCTAACAGGGGAACACATAGCTCCAAACAGTCAATACCGTGTCAAAATACGTATATCGTGAAACGCACTTAATCCATCTCACCAGTCCGAAACATTCAACTCTTCTCGCATGTCTTTAATGGAAACACAGACGTGGAAAAAATATGCAAACTCTTGTATAATGACAAGGTGCTAGCTATCAACAGAGTGTTAAGAATTAGGGTCCCGTGTAAGAAATTTTTGTTGCTTAAGATATAGTTTTTTATATATCGATTATGAATATTTTGAAAAGTTACACCTCAATGAATATAACTACTATATATTCTGTGTGCATTGATCTCCCAGCTTTTGTCTTTTTCTGTTTGATTTCACATCTCCTGGGACCTCTTGTATAAAGGCGTGCGTAGAATTCACGCTAAAACATTGTGTACGGACAAAAACAGAAATGTGTGTACACACAAAAAAATCCTAATGCATAAATCTGTGCGTATGCCAACATCCACTTTCTTCTCCTACATAAATCTCGGTCAGCGTGAAATGTAACGCACGTGCACGTGACTGCCACCCCACCCCGACTCATCCCAGAATTACACCTCTTTGAATATGCAAATCAATATAAATAGCCCCTTATATTCAGCATTCTGTGAAATGACAATGGCTAAAGCACAGGGGTAAAAAGAATTTCAGGAAATACCAAGTGGAGGCAAGGAAAAACATACTATTTGTTGGTTTAAGCAATGGTATAAACAACAAATGGAAGTTGATTGAGCGACAGAGTGGCAGAGAAACTCAAAAGTTCAAGTTCACAAAGTTGCACAGTGCCCAAAATAAAAAGGAAGTGGTCAGATATCAAAGTCGCCGTAAAAAGGTCAGCTGTAGCCCACCGTCTAAGTGTGATATGGAAGCATATTAACGTTCAGAGAAAAGAAAACTGTCAAAATGTTAACTTTAATCTCGAAATGTCCACTTTAATCATGTACTTTATTTTGTCATTAAAGTAGAACTTCATAAACTTCATCTTAAAATCGTTTAATTTAGTAGTTTCTCAAATCCCATTGTAACTTAAGTAGTATGTTAAATGCTTTGTATTGTATGTGTTCTTCTATGTGCTCTATGTGTGTGAATCACTATATGGTTCTTAAACGGGCTTTCTCTTACGCCAAAAGGACACAGAGATTGGAAGGCATCTAGAGCTCCTCAGACCAAAGAAGAACATGCAGATTTGGGGTCATGGTTCTCTCCTGGATAGGAGTGGCTTGTTCTCTAAAGGTGTAAAGGGGTGAGAAGTTGCTTCAAGTAGAGATGTATGTTTGGAGTTATTTTGAATTGCTAGGGCACAGGTGAGCTACAAATTAGATCAGTGGAAACAGTTTGTTGGACATTACTTTGGACCTTGGTAGTAACACAGGAACTAAGTCCTCAGAAGAAGCTTTCTATTTACCAGCCAGTCTATATCCCTAACCCCATCAATAGTTACAAGTTGGGGGCAGTGACCAAAAGAATAGGATCACAAGAACGAGGACTCTGAATAGGATTACTGGACTTTATCTCTGGGACAGGGTGAAAAGCTCAGCAATATGGGAGGATTTGTATGTAGAGCTACTACTTCTCTGAATTGACAGGATCCAAGTGTGGTGGTTAGGGTATGTTAGGGTACCTTCCATGGGAGGTATACTAGACACAACCCAAAGGGTAAAGACCAAGGCCAAACCCAGGGCAAGCTAGAGTGATTACAACTATTGCTAAGGCTGGGAGTTTCAGGGATTTGCCCAAAAGGAGTTAGAAGAAGTTGTTGGAGATATAAAGTGCTGGGTTCTCTAGCTTGGCATGTGGCCCCCACAGTCTTCATTAGGGCTTAGCAGACTGAAAGTAAAGAAAATATCCTTGTTGTGCAAGTGTATGTGCAAAGCAACAAATGAGATGATTGCTGTCTTGTGCCCTTTGCTGCTGAGATGTGGCCAGGCTCTCTAAGACCCTGAAAATCAGCTAAGAAAAAATGAGGGAAAGAAATATGAATTGCATATATCAGTATCCTATAGGGACAACACAGGCAGAATTTGATTAAAACTCTAGAAGTTATCTGCTACATAAAAGGTATTTAAGGCAGTTAATGACTTGCTTAATTTAAAGATACGATTAATTTATATTATGTGTCTTGAATAGGGCTCACACAAGAAATAAAAACAGAAGAAGCAGCAGAAGCATTTTTTTAAACCCTCCAAAAAACTGTGCCCTCAATTGTGATATGAAAAGGTCATCATTTCTAGCCTCTCCAACATGCTGCTTTGCATTATGGGATGGCAACATGAAACTATTTGTTCTCCAAACACAATTAACAAGGTTTCTGCTGCAGATCGATACTGCCATTTGCATAGCATATTGATCTAGAGATCTTATAATCACAAAATGTTAATTGCGCCAATTAATTCTCAATCTGTTTGTACCCTCCTCAGCTGGCCTAGAGCTCTGAAGGTTACGGTGAAAATGAACTGCTCTTTGAAATTCCTCCAGGGAAGGTTTCCTAAGACAACACCACTTTCAAAAAGAAATTGCATTTAATTATTGTCTTAATGCAAACTATTATTCCAAATGGACAAATATTGGAGTAAAGGTATATGTATTCAGATATTATGTTCTGGCATTTCAATTTCTCAAAATGAAAGAGTTTGACCTGCAAAATTATAGTTCAATTATTACAGTCATATATGAATTCAATTGCATTTTGCAGTGTTTTTGGTCCATAATATTGCTCATCTTAAATTATCATGCACCACTGTTCAGGACTTCAAAGTATGTCTGTTTTATAAATGGAAAAATGTTGAACAGTTTCAAATAGGTGCCTGATATAAAAGCAGATGTTAAGATATCACTTTTTCATTTATATTGCTATTTTCTGTATAGCACTAATCTTTATTTGGCAGGGTAATTTTTTTTGCAGTACTCACCCTCTGAGTGATTACCATTAGGTTAAAAAGCGTGTTATCTATTCATACACTTAGACAAGGTGACACTGACTAGGGGAGAGAGAAGCAGATAGCAACCCTTTTCAAAGCTTAAAGAAGTGTTATCCACTTGACATGTGATGGATTGCAGGGATTGGGCCTTTACCAATGGACATGTCTAGTCATTGTGTCTACGGACTAATGAGGTGCTTAATCCTTTGACTAACTTCATCACTGTTTGTTCTTATACAAATAAGATATGAGGTAAAATACAAGAACATTTTAATATTGAACAGAGATAGTGCACATACATACATTAATGCAGATGCTTCCACCTTTACAAATAACTTTGTGTATTTTTATACATTTTACTATTTAGAGTTTAAACCAAAACCATGCAAACTTTTCTCTTTACTAGTAACCATGACTTTCTAAAACGTGAAAAGGGTGGCATCACTCCGGGTGCTACACTACACTATGGAATAGTACAAATGTATAAAAACCAACAGGATATCACCATACTTGTAAACACTTATTCTTTGAACCCGGTTAAGCCAATTTTAAGGTTACAAGGGCCAAAGCTCACAAAACCCAGTAAAGCTTATTTTATGTTCTTTCCTTCAAAGTAAATATTACAGCACAACATATTATAGAGTATGTATCATAGCGCATGCAAACGTTTTGTAAACAATGTATTAGCCAAGCAAAAAGAGACAAGCATAATAAAGAAGGAAATATGTACAGTGTCTGCCATAATGTTTGGGACAGACACATTTTCCTTGATTTACTCCTCTACTACACAGTTGAAAATTACAAATCAGACAATTCAGACGTGATTAAAATGCACATTGCAGACTTTCATTTAAGGGGATTTGTACACATTTCGGTCACACCATGTAAAAATGATAACACTTTTTCTACCTGGTCCCCTCATTTTAAGGCACCATAATGTTTGGGTCATAGCAATGGCCAGTGTATTAAAGCAGTCATATTTAGTATTTTGTCACATATTTCTGGCATGTAATGAGTGCTTAATGTCAGTGATTCATAGACATCATCAGGTGCTGAGGAGCTTCTCTGGTGATGCTCTGCCAAGCCTCTAATGTTCTAATAGATAGATAGATAGATAGATAGTTCTTGCTTGTTTTGGGGGCTTGACCCCATAAGTTTTCTCTTCAGCATATGCAAGGCATGCTCACTTGGATTTAATTCGGGTGACTGAATTTTCCATTTTTTTAGCCTTGAAAAAGTCTTCTGTTGCCTTAGCAATATGTTTAGGATCTTTACCTTGTTGTAGAATGACGCCCCGTCCAATGAATTTGGAGGCATCTACATGAACTTAAGCAGATAAGATGTTTCTATACACTTCAGAATTCATTGTGTGACTACTGTCAGCAGTTCCATCATCAATGAAGATAAGTGTGCCAGTACCTGTGGCAGATATACATGGCGAAGCCATGACACCCCACCACCATGTTTAACAGATAGGTGGCATGCTTTGGATCTTATTCGGGTCCTTTACATCTCCAAACTTTACTCTTGCCATCACTCTGATACAAGCTCATTTTTGTCTGTTTTAAGTATTTTTTCACAAACTGTAAACTGGGCATCTTGTTTTTGTGGCTAACTAGGGGTTTTCATTTTGCAGTTTTTGCCTCTCTGTTTCTTATCATGAAGACTTCTGAGGATAGTTTTCTCTGACACATCCATATCTGCCTCCTCTGATCTGTTGGACAGGCTTTTGGGGCTTTTTCTTTACTACATTGAGGATTCTTCTGTCATCCGCAGTGGAGGTCTTCCTTGGCCTACCAGTCCCTTTGTGGTTACTAAGCTCACCAGTGCGTTCTCTCTTCTCAGTGATATTCCAGACAGTTGATTTAGGTACTCCTAAGGTTTTACTACTGTCTCTAATGGTTTTAGTCTTTTTTTCAGCCTAATGATGGCTTCTTTAACCTTTATTGGTATAGTTCTTATTCTCATATTGTACAATAGCAACCACAGACTCCAAAGGGTAGAAGCAAGTTGAGGTATCTTATGAAGCAATGAAACACACCTGAGGAATCACACCTGTGATGCCAATCATCAGAAATAGTATGGTATTCAGAAATGGGGGGCTGTGTATAAAGTGTTGCCATTTCTACAAGGTGTGACCGAAATGTATGTAAATCCCCTTAAATGAAAGTCTTCAATGTGTACTTTAATCACATCTGTATTGTTTGATTTGTAATTTTCAACTGCGGAGCAGAGAGGTAAATCAAGGAAAAATATATGTCCCAAAATTAAGCACCATATATGTTGTTGAATATTTAAGAAGAATGTCAAAATTTAGATTAGTGGAAAGTAAGATGAGAAATAAAACGCTTCTTGAATAGTCACAGATGTTCACTTTATTTCAGTGTTGTTCACACTTGTTTAAATGCTACACCAATTTTAAGAAGTTTGGATTAAACAAAGTTTCATAACCTCTACAGTCCAGAATGCACTCAAATGTTATGGTAGCTAATATTCCTTACTATCAGTGCTTAATTTGTGCCAGACCAAACCAAAAGTCAGTTCCTGTACCTCTTCCTTCTGTGATCAGGAAACTTAAAATGTGCTCCAGGATCCAAAACTATTCCTAATTTGGGATGACCATAAGAAATGTAATGATTTAATTAAAATGTGTGCTTTAATTTAAATGTTTAAAGTCTAAATATTCTCGATTGTGATAGAAATTTGTTATTTTTCATCCATTGATAGAGGTCCATAGAGGGCTAGAATTCTAGTAAAGAATCAAAAGTCAAACATAACATTTCATTCAAAATCACTGACCTTGAAATAGTCTAAAATGACACCTCATATGCTTATGTTTGAAATGTGTCATCCTTAACCTTCTGAGAGTAGCTCTTAAAAGGCTAGGACCACTGGTAAAGAATTGAATATCAAAAATATGATCATCTTTGTGATCAGCAATGATTGCCTATATTACTGATCGCTACCTTTTCAAAGTTTTATGAAAAGGACTAACTTTGACCCCTCGTATCCCATTAGGGGGTGAATCCTTCGGATCGGTTAATGTAGCATGCCCAACTTCAAGTCCTTCGAATTATTTTTGATGAAGACACCTATTGGTTTACTCTTTATCATAAGGGTATAATTTCCTGCATACAACAGGGTCAAAAATGGCCACAAAATTAAGATTTTTTTTAGGTGTAGAGGGACAAAAATAGAGGCTCTCCCCCAAAAACATTGATGTCTTGCATAACTTGACATCAAGACGTGTTGAATGGTACATCATATGTGTGGGATTTTCTCATACTGGTGTGTCAGGAGGTGCCGAAACAAAAAAAAAGTGATTTCGAAGTAATTCTTAAGAACACAATTTTTTAACATTTTTAATAATGTTTAAATAAACAAAGTTTATTGCACAGACTTTATTTAAACTTTATAAAAATGGCCTAGGTAACATTTATAGCCTGTCTGTTTTTTATATGGCGGAGAAAGTGCACCAAGCCACACAAATTGAAATAAACTTCCTCTGCCTTACTCTAAAACTTCTTAACCTCACCCAGTCAGTTCTGTTTTGGACTCCAATCTGTACAGAACTGTACAACCAATTTAACGTTTTCCAGCCAGGTGTAGATTCTGGCATGGAGGTTGAGAGATAAAAGGATCAAGAGCGAGGCAATGGGGACAAAGACGCATCGAGACAAGGTGAAGGACAGTGAAAAATTCCTATGCTGCACATAGTGTGGTGTCACACGCGAGTGCATGGGAGGCAGCTAAAGGGCTTGAATGAGGGTCATTCCATGCCAGACCAAGGGGTGGCAAGGTGCACTAATTCTTTCTCTCTTTCCACTGCAGACCAATTACGGGAAATATTGCCTGACCTCAATGATGTCACTTCCGGTCATGATCCCGATGACGTAATTTCCAGTCTCCGGAAAACGCCACTTTCGGTCATGACCCCGATGATGTCACTTGCGGCCATGAACCCAATGACGTCACGTCCAGTCCCAAAGACGCTACTTCCAGTCCTGGTCACGATTACCTCACTTCCTCTGCCTTACTTTAAAAATGCCATCTTAACCTCACCCAGTCAGTTCTGTTTTGGACTCCAATCTATACACAACTGTACAACCAAGTTAATGTTTTGCAGCCGGGTTCAAGTATACGGGATGCTTCCCCAAACCTTTTTGTGGCTCTTTGTCTTTTCTTTGACAGTGGAACAATTTAAGATTGCAAGATATTCAAGTGAAATACTAATATACACATGCAAGTACCCATGTAAACAGTATTGATTAGGTGAATGATGTAATTCAACATTAGCAGTGCTGTGCTCAAATGCCCAAATTACCTTTGCCAGTGCAGGCTGATTCCACTCTTGGTCAGTCCCTATGAGCTCCAGCACTTCATATTTTATACTGCTCACTATGTACTTTCCAGTGAAGGGTACCTTATAGAAAGAGATACGTCTCAAACGTTTAAAATGACTCTCAGTTCAATGTGAAATGGGATAAGAGGTTTTAACATTGAAGTATTTAGTTTAATTTACCAATAACAGAGAGATTCTTGGAGGGGCACTCACCAAGTGACAGTATGGATTAAAGAGAGTGAGATCATGGGGGCATAGCACAGTGAGCAAAGTGTTCCTATTGATGATAAACCTGATGAATAGTTACGAGTCACTTTTTTTGTAAGTGAAACTGCACAACAGCAGCTGTCTCACTTTTTATGATATTAGAGGCATAAGGTGTTGAGATAGTAAGTGTTGCTGGAGAGATCTTTACCTGTTGGCTGTATCGTAATGAATGTTGGCCTTTGCTCCAATTCCAAGACAAAATTCCAAGACCGAAGAATGAATTTATATATTAACAAAAACTCTATTTACTGATTAAAGAATTGAGTGGGAGAGGATTGGTATGATAGACCACAAACTGGAAACTTTAAATATTCAACAGTCAAAATGAACTGGAGAACTTGTGTGGGAAGAGCAAATTGAAATTCATTTTAATATTTTGTTTTGTTTTGGCCTTTAGACAAAGAATATTCACACCTACCTGCCTACTGATAAGATGACATCTACTACATCAAAAAATGAATGCCTGTCACTGGCAAGAATGCAATTGGTTTAATAGAAACCAGTACAAAGCTAACAATGTATGATACCGACCTCCGAAAGGAACATGAACAAAAAGAAAAAAAACATATTTCTCATGCGCATGAGAAGGTTTTGCTTGCTTTCAAGATCTTTTCACATGTGCATGAGACCTTTTTTGTGTGCATGTCTTCAATGTTGCCCTAACTCTTTTGTCAGAACAAGCCTCTAGAGCTCAGAATTCATTTCAAATGACTTTCAGAAATGAAGTACCGATGTTTGGTAGCAAGCATATAATCGATGCCTTTATGGGAAAGACCCAGCTTAAAATATAGGTCCATGAATTCCATGTCATCTTTCCAATAGGCTATGCAATGAAACAGTTAAAGCTGCAGAAGCAGGACAGGTCTACTGGAAATATATGGATATAGTGTATCCCAGAAAACGCTATCATTTGTGTAAGCCAAAAGATCTTTTAAGCACATAAAACTTTCTCTTGTTTTTTGCTCATGTCACTTTAGGGGCTCCATACTATGACATCATGAAGGTATTAATAAGAAGAAAATGATCAATAAAAAAATTAATTACAGAAAACAAAACAAAAAAAATATCCCAAAACATATGAAAATTATATTAAGCAGCTAAAAGTCCAGGAAGCCGGTAACTAAAACCTTGAAATGGTTTATACCTAGCAGTAACCCAACATGTTTACAATGACAAGCATGGACATAAATATAAAAATACATTTTGTGGTGGATCAATATGTCATGGAGAAGCACCTGAGTTTAGGCAGCAAAACAGAGACCATAATGAAAAATCTAACCCTAACACTACCATGAAAATGAGGGTAAACTATAGTCCTGTGTAGACCTGAGACGAGCTTTTGCCACCCACTAACTCAGTGAAACCAGCGTCTGTTGGGGTTACTTCTTATGAGCATAAACTCAAAATGTACAAGTCCAACAATGGGATAAAAGTGCAAAGGCACATGTAAAACAGGACCAGGTAACTAGCTAACAAATACAGTCTGGATTTTCCAAAATGTTCCTGAGAACTATGGATGGTGTCACACACCAATTCTACTCCGGGCCAGGGGGTGGCAGAGTGCATTACTCCTTTTTCTTTTATCATTGCTGACCAAACACGGGAAATTCTGCCTGGGCCCAATGACAGCACTTACAGTTCTGGCCTGATGATGTCACTTCCGACTCCGATGACATCACTTCTGGTTGCTGACCTGATGACATCACTTCTGGTTCCGGGCCTGATGTCATCATTTCCCCTGAGCAACTTTAAAAACTCCCATATTCTTTGTTCCTATCAGTTTTGTGTTGTCTATAAAGATTCCATGCTCATATTTTTGCTTTTTCAGTATACGGAGTGGCTGCCCCAAACCTTTTTTTGGTGTCAAGGCATTTCTTTTCACAATGTGTTCATTATTTATTTTTTTCCATGCTACTCTTTATGTTGTATTTAGTATTCTGCACTTGAGTAAAATATGTAATTTGGCCAGGATGTCAAAACTTTAGCATGTTATGTACATATATATTAAATTTAAACTACATTGCAGAGGAGGATAAAAAAGGCAAGGATAAAGAACTTGCATAAAATGCATATACGTGAGCTCAGTTGTTGAATGAAGTTGACGTAAAGTTTCAGCCGATATTCAGAAGGAACTGTTCCATTTTCAATGCTGTCATATCCTGTGAAATTATTTTTTGTTTAGCCTAATCCTGAAGATCTGCACATTATAGTACATTTCACTTGCTATTTAATCCTCACAGACATCCATATTACTAACCGAGAATGGTAAACCGGATGGCATGGATGCAGGTTTACTAACTAAACCGGATGGCATGGACGCAGGTACACGGCGATGGGACCATGAGACGTACTGCACAGGCGCGTAGAGCACACGTCTCATAAACCGCAATCGAAGTCGTATCCACTGCGAATGAAGGACTCACGGCCCAAAAACGAAACAGCTCAACTGACGTGAATGAGAAATGAAGCAACAAGGCGCCCATAGCTAACGACTACCGACACAGTCACGCCAAAAAGAGGATTCTGCGCTGCAGCCCGGATTCAAACGGAAGAGGCTATGGCGGCCCCACAGGTCCACAAAGATAGTACGAAGGGCGCAGGCGTCACCGCCATATTGTGAGTGGCACTACTGCGGGGTGAAGTTAGGAGTAATGTGCTGCTTGGGATTGTACAAACCGCTGAACACTTTACACCGAAATTCAAACACAATACAGCTCAACGATACAAACACGAGCCCACCTAGATAAGATCAATGAACGCAGGCGCCTACAACGCGCGTCTGAAACTGTGGAAGCAAAGCAGGCACGGGTTCAAAACAAACGAGCTCGACTGACGGATATACAAACACGAGCCCGGCTGGATAAAATCAATGAACGCCGGCACCTACAACGCACGTCTGAAATGCTGCAAGCAGAGCGGACACGGCTCCAAGATGAACGAGCTCGACTAATGTATTTCAGGATACCCAACGCCGGGGGTAGGCGAGCGAAGTGATTAGGGGGCGGAGCCCCCCTTGTACTTTACTAGCCATGTTAATAAAGTTTGCATAAAGTTTACTACAATTACTTTAAATACAATGTTTATACTGTATTAAATCTGTTTTCTCTGAGAATGAAAACTTGGAGCGTTGAAGAGGACAGAGAAGCTTCTGACAAAAACGTCACGCACTACTATAGAAGACGGAAACTTCACAGGCAAGCAAACAGAGTGGTTCAAAAAAGTAAGACAAATCTCCTATGAAGCATAAGTTCCTGTATCTGTTAAGTTTATTTTCTCTTACTTTCCTTCTACAAAACATTCAATCTTGCAGTAGTTTCTTTTCTGGAAGTCAGCAAGCTGCACTGAGCTGTATAAATGACGATGTAACGCCCAGCTAAGCTTGGCTAAAGTTGTCAGCAATCAATCAGAGTCATTTATTGTTTTAATTACAGATACACTTCAGTGGTTAAGAACTACAGTAAAATGAAACAAAAGCCAAAGGTCACTGTTGCCTGCCATGGACTGGGGCTCCCTACCCCAGCTATAAGATAAATCAAATCTTATAACCAGACAGGTCTTTTGATGAAGTAGTTTGACATGCTACAATACCACCCTGCTTTTGCACCTCAGAAATGCTGTGTGTGTATAAATAAAACAGGTAACTCTGCATCCTATAAGCTTTTAGAATAGTTTCAAACAATCTACTTAATAAAACGTGGAGGAAAAACAGTTTAATTTCCACTGATTAGTCTGATTTAATCAGAATTACTGTTGTAGATGAACTAAGACAGTTAGTTATCCCATCTGTTTTGCAGTGATGACCAAGAAAAAATTTTAATCTCACGTTGTCATGGAGAACGCAGATAAAACAAGTCAGTAGTAGTGACCAATTCTGTGCAACAGCAAATGATATGAAAAACGGGGGAAAAAATCTTGCATCGGTCTGACGTGGTGAAAAAGGAGCTGAGCCGCAAGGCGAAGCTCTCAATTTACCAGTCGATCTATGTTCCTACCCTCACCTATGGTCATGAGCTATGGGTAGTGACCGAAAGAACGAGATCGCGAATACAAGCGGCTGAAATGAGTTTCCTCCGCAGGGTGTCTGGGCTCTCCCTTAAAGATAGGGTGAGAAGCTCAGTCATCCAGGAGGGGCTCAGAGTAGAGCCGCTGCTCTTCCACATCGAGAGGAGTCAGATGAGGTGGCTCGGGCATCTGATCAGGATGCCTCCTGGACGCCTCCCTGGTGAGGTGTTCCGGGCACGTCTAACCAGGAGGAGGCCCCGGGGAAGACCCAGGACACGTTGGAGGGACTATGTCTCTCGACTGGCCTGGGAACGCCTTGGGATTCTCCCGGAAGAGCTAGAAGAAGTGGCCGGGGAGAGGGAAGTCTGGGCATCTCTGCTCAAGCTGCTGCCCCCACGACCCGACCTCGGATAAGCGGGAGACAATGGATGGATGGATGGGAAAAAATCTCACATTACACTTGAGGTTCCATGGAAATGTTTCATATTGTTTTCCATTGTACAGCACTGGTCATCATTAGATTTTTTATCTCAGTTCTCCATAAAAACCTAACGTTCACAATTTTTCTCTATCATCACTACAAAACATAAGGGGTAAATAATACATAAAAAATATAATTTTTGATTGGAGTATTCCTCAAAGGAAGTGGAACTTCATACAGAAGACCCCATTTACAGTATAAGCCAGAAGTCTAGAAGATCACAAAGGTTAAAGCGAAAGAAGGCAGAAAATTTTAGAACACAGAGAGATTCTTTGTATCGGCTTGTTGTCTTTTAAATGGCTTATCCAAACATACCGCTAAATGTGTTCCTGTTTAGTTTCATTAGATCAATACAGCTTCTCCAAAAACTATCTTCTAAATAATGCTGCCCAATATTTATTGTAGGCAAAGATATGGAGTTTTGTACACCACAGTCCCTTATTGGATATTCAGTCTATCCATTCATTTTCATATACTTCTGTGTCACTGGGAGGATGAAGCATATCCTTACAGCATTGGGTGGAAGGCAGTATCTTGCTGGACTTGTTGAGATGAAACCTGCTGCCTCATCCAATTGATCCTCACAATTACAAAGAAGATTAATACTCTCTAATCTTTTGATTTTCTCCTGGACTCTATGAACACAGCTAGGTGACCTGGACTTTGAAGATGACATAGTCTTTCTCACACACATCAGCCAGATTAGGACTGAATATCAGCAAGAAGAAGACCAAGTTCGTAGGAATCAACACCAGCACTAAGAACACATTGAGAGTAGAAGGTGACACCCTTGAAGAAGTTAACTTTGTTACACACCTGAGGGCACAGTGGGTGAGCAGGGAGGTACAGACAGACATGTAACCATTACACTGGAGAAGACAAGGGTGGCTTTTGTGTCACTAAAAAATATTTGGTCTTCCAGATAAATACAAACAACAACAAATCTGAGGGACTTCAGTTCTAACGTTGAAGCAGTTCTGTTGTATGGTGCAGAAACAAGAAGTGTAACCAAATGGACACAACAGAGAATTTAAACTTTCATCAAGAGTTGCTTGCGAAGGACCTTCAACATACGAAATGAAGACCTGTAGAAAAGAGCAACACAACTGCCAGTCACCAAGAAAATCCAGAGGAGAAAGTGGAACTCGATTGGACATTCCCTTCAGGAAACCTGCTTCCAACACTTCCAGCAAGCTCTGACCTGGAACCCTCAGGGAAAAAGGAGGAGAGGCAGACCACGAAATACCTGAAAGCAAGACAGAGAAGCGGAACTAAAGGAGTCTGGCACCAGCTGGAAAGAGATGGAAGAGATAGCCCAGAGCCAAACTTTCTGGACAGATGTCACTGATGGCTTCACACGGAGCCATGGCCTAAAGTAAGTACTAACTAATTTGTTGACTTCCATCTTGAAACTTATGTAAAAAGTAAGTGGCATTTTCCTTTTAACTTAACACGTCATATAATGCTTTCTAGATCAGTGAGCAAAATCTGTTAATTTAGTCTATTTTAAATGTATTTATTTTTTATTATAAAATTACACTTGTGAAAGAGCTAAAATAAAGAGTATGTTATTTATATAAAACTTTACTCTAGACTCTCTGTAAATTTCTAGAAATTCTCTTTCTTTATTCTGTTCTTCCTTGAACATTCAGTGGTGTGGATCAATGGGTCGTCTGGATCCAGCGAAAAGTTAGGAGCTGGTTGGCTGGTGGTCCGTATTTTGTGCATAGTCTTAATCTCTGTTTTCCATTTGTTCTCTCTGTTTTTGAGCTTGTTGAGTGTGTCGTGTCCTTCTCCCAAGTCTGCACAGGCATAAATGTTCAGTCTTTTAAAAGGCCGGGTTTAGGTGGGTGCCACGAAGGGTTTCTTTCTTGTTGAAAGTCAAATAAAAAATGTGAAAAAAGTCTACTCTAAAGCTAGTTCTTATACTATCTGACTGGTAAAAAAAGCAAGTGTGTCAAAGGACACACAGTTGAAAAAGAACCAGAAACTAAAACAGCAAGACAAAAACAGGCTGACAGGAGAAATTCAAAAATCAAGGCTAAAATGGCAATCTGAGCTAGAAAGCAAGGCTTTAATCTGAATAAATAGTGAGCTGGCACAGATTTGTTTTAAATATTCAAAAGCTTGGGCGCCACCGGCAGTGCACTGCCATGTTTTACAGCTGGGACGTCAGGACTGCACATACAAAGTAACTTGCGTCATGTGACAAACAGTTGCTATGCTATTAACAAAGTGGTTAAAACACACTGTAAACTACTAGTCATTATTTTTATTTTTTATTTCAAATCTTCAACTTTTATTAATAAAAGTTTCCTAAAAAAATTTTTTCCCTTGTTTCTGGTGAACAGTAAAAACAGAACTTCTGTTTAATGTGAGATTTCATGTCACAATTTGATTTAAATATGTTTACATTTTATACCATTTTAATGAACTAGGTTATAGTTCAGTTCCTGAAATTGTTTGGAAATGTTCATAAAGTATTGAGAATAAGTTACACATTTCGAGTATTCAATCAGAATACAAACGTGAATATGTTCAGGACTGCATATTCATTATTCAGTATCTAAACACTTTTTAGAGTGCTCGGCCCAGCACTGTCACCTCCATGTTGGAGTTATGGGACTGCCCCTTGATGTTAGGGCTGCTTCTTCAAAAGCTCTGATATTTGCTCTCTCCTGACTACTGTATACAGTATATAAGGCCATTCCATTAGTGCCAGCGGCAGTATTTATGGCTTTTTCACATCAATATTTTCTTTATTTTTCTAAGAAGTCAGGTATAGTTTTCCACAAAACTATTAACTTTTCTTTTCACTGCTCCATGGGCCCTCATTTTGAATGACCATCATTTTGGACATTTTCTTTTTGTGGCTCAGTGACCTAAGCAAATGCTCGTCCTTCTAAAAGTGGCCTACTGTCACCTGCTCCTATCATGCCTCCCAAAATCTATAACTCCTATTTTTCTATTGAAAGCCCCTTTTTGTGGATCTGATTGGACAGCTTACTAATCTTAAGGATCAAAGTGGTGTTGATGTGTGTGCTGGATAGAGGATTGCTGTGAGTGCCTGTAATGTCGGTTAAAACTTTGAATTTTTTCTTTCTTATATGCGCAGGCCACTTTGAGAGCAGGGCCCCAAAGTGTGCATTCAAGTCCCCATAGACAGAGGGATTATACAACATGAGTAAACTGAGATTTTTTTTTTCCATGGATGATTTGAATTTATTTGCTATTTGTTTAGCGTTGCTGTAAATAGAAGACTGTTGTGTCAGGAATTTTTTTATCTCCATTCTCCATAAAAACACAAGATTAATTTTTTTCTTGGCCGCTACTACAAACAACATGATGTAAGTAACTGATTTGGATGCCATATTCCTTTAAGGACAGATACCTTGCCCTGATTGGTGTTACTGCATTCATTTCCACTTTTAACAAGCTTTTGTGACCAGAAGTGGGCGCCACTGAGCCCAATACCCCAAACACAATCTCACATATGCAGTACTGAGCTCAAACACAAATATTAATTTTATAAACCCATTTGACAGGTCTCTCTCTCTCTGTATAATACAACACAATAGTAGAATGTGTCTTCTTTCTTCTCCACCTCTACTTGTATTGAAGCAGTGCTGCTTTCTTATCCTGGATGACCTGGGAGTACTTCTGGTGCCACAACACTTTCCTTTGGAAGCTCTTCAGCACCCCTTCGTGTCACCCATGGAACCAAACAAGGCTTCCCCACAGAACATCTGATCCCAAAATGCCCTGTTAGTATCTGTAGAGGTACATAACCCAGGGACACTGCCATCCAGCATTTCGGGGAAATAAATAACCCAAGTTTAAGTTGCCTCCCCCTGTCCCTCCATTTTACTGACATCCAGGCCAGTTAAGGTTCCTTTATAAAGTCCTTCTGGGATGCCAGCATATCTATTCCTGTCCACCTCCAGACTGCGGCAGGGACCACCCTGCCTATTTGGTGGGCTGGCCTCCCATTCAGGTAAGTAAACTTGAACCAGTCCAGCCAGGATGCCAGCCCATGCCTGCCATCCATTACACAGTTTGAAATCTTTATTAAGGCTTTGCTTTCTTAATCAGTGAAAGTGTTAGAATTCCCATAGCATTGCATTGTTGTTTTTTGAGCTACCTTGGTTTTGAATTAATTAATTCTCTTTTTTCTTTGGCAATATACTGCCATTAATGACTGGAATACTTTTTTCTCATAAAGAGCATGCAATTGCAAGTAAGACAGAGAGCTTCATTTTCAAATGTAGTGAAAACTGAGTGCAAATGATCTCATGTTTTTTTTTCCTAAAAATGTAATAAGTGACATATAACTGTTGGTAGTGTTTGGATTTCTCAATAAGAAAAATCAATTGCAATTTCAAATGACAAAACAAAAATGAAGTATAGGAAGGTGGATTTGTGTGGGAGTTTGGATTTACTTTAGCATCTGCTACAGGTTTTTCATTATCATTAATAATGTAAGAAGAAAGAAATAAATATAATAGTCAACAGACGCGGAGCAGAATTAGAAAATAAAACATAACAAGTGTAACAGGTTTCATTGAAATAATAAGTGCATTACTGAAGAAGAGGAAAAATACACCACTTTAAAAAAACTTTTATGGTGAGCAACTGCTGACATGAAAGTTGATCAAATCATTTCAAAAAGCCGAATAATAGAGATGCTCAGAAATAGTGTTAGTTAGTAGCTTTTAGTATCTGATTTAAAAACACAATGCTGTAAGTTTTATACATTTAGTGGGAAAACAGAGCAGATATGCACTCAAAGCCACTGGTTGGCTCATTAAGCACTACTGGAAATGCAGTGTCTGTGATCTGGCGTACTTTGTAGAAGCACATATTGCAGTTGTAACAAATAATAGGTAAACAAGGGATGAGCAAAAGCAAGAAATCAAACTACTGTAGATACAAAGTAAGGAAAAATAAATATTGAAGTGATGCAAGAAGAAACATGGGCATGTATCAAGATGAAGGTTTCTTCTTCTAGAAGAGAGTAAATTACCCTTGGTACTTCAGTAAGGCTTTACATTTTTTATAAATATTATGAATGGCCTACACCTGCCATTAACAAGTGTTTTTTGGTGACCTGATCACAACTGAATAGCACTTGCACCTGATGTACATGCACTTGTGAGAAAACATAGCATAGCAGAAATCAAATCCTGGTTTTCTTCAAATTTTCTTAAATGAAATGGTGACAAAACTGAGGTTCTCCTCATTGGTACAAAATAAACATTATCCAAAGCTGATCATTTTTCATTTGTTATTGATAATTCCTCTGTCTCCCCTTCCCCACAGGTTAAGAGTCTGGGTGTCACCCTTGACAGTACTTTATCCTTTCAGTTCCACATCAATAACATCTCCCGGTCTGCATATTTCCACTTGTGTAACATTAATCGTATTCAACCCTCCCTCACTCCCCACACCACTGCTATCCTTGTTCATAGCCTTGTCACTTCTCGTCTGGATTATTGCAATTCCCTTTTCTTTGGTCTTTCTTGCAAATCTCTTTATAAGCTTCAACTGGTCCAGAATTCAGCTGCCCACATCATTACTAGAACCCCCTCTAGTCACCATATCACGCCCGTCTTGCAGCACCTTCATTGGCTTCCAGTTAAGTTCTGCATTCAATTCAAAATTCTTCTGTTCACTTTTAAGGATATCCACAATCTTGCACCTCCATATCTGTCTAACCTCCTCCATGTTGCCATTCCCTCCTGCACCCTTAGATTCTCTTCATCCATCCACTTGACTGTCCCCTTTGTCCGACCTTACCACCATGGGGAGCAGACCATTCAGTTGCTCTGCTCTCCAGCTCTGGAACTCACTACCATCTAAGCCTAGAAATATTGATTCATTCTCACTTTTCAAATCTAAACTTAAAACTCATTTGTTTAAGACTGCTTTTTCTCTTTGACTACATTTGCTCTGTCTGATTTTAAATTTCGTATTTTAGTTTTGTTTATAATGTGTGTTTCATCTATTGTTCGGTGTCCTTGAGTGTTTAGAAATGTGCCTACGAATAAATAAAATGTATTATTATTATTGTTATTATTATTAAAACTCTGATCAGATTACTCATTCAGAGGTGTTCAGAAATGGATAGAAACCACATGTAATGTAGATTAAGATTTAACATGATAATGGTTTGTATATTAAGATGGTTAAAAGAAAGATATGGCTTAGTGACTGTAAGCTGTTGTAATTTCCCTGCCACAGAGGAGGAGAGCTGACACATGTGGGCCACGTGTGCAGTAACAATTTACATTCTATTAGCACACCTACACTGGAAAAGATCAGTAAACTGTAACTGTGAGAGAGAAGCAGGGTTGAGAAGGTAGTGTATGACTTAATTACCTGTATATCCTTTCTTTCTCAAATTTACACTTGTGCATCATTTGAAACTTGAGAAAATGAGTAACAGGACATAAACAGGCCACAACTTGTCACAACTGGCCAATGGGGGCTGAGTCTGCCCCACCAATAGATGTGTCAAGGACAACAAGACTGGATTTAAATTAAGAGCCAAGGGAATATAGGAAGTATTTTCTGCCAAAAAGGAAATGAAAATTAAAATAATAAAATGAAAATGCAATCTCTCTTTTGCTATTTATTTTTCAAAGTCTACATGCAAGGATGCTTCAAAATTTAAAAATAAAATGAAATAACACCATTTGCAATTTCATTTTCCACACACATAAGAGTCATTTGTTAAATTTTAAAAATAAAATTAAATCACCGTTTTCTCATTTCATTTTCCATTTTGTCTTTTCATTTTCCATACCCATCTTGATGTCAGTGTTGTAATTAAAATGAAAATGCAATCCCCATTTTAGATTTGCTTTTTCTTCATGACATGCATAATAACTGCTAAAATGAAAATTCAATATTTCCTTCATATTTTCTTTTCCATTAGGTTTGCAGTTCATATGTGAAAAAATTTAAACAAAAACTCAAAATGGATAAATCAATCGCAAAGTTCCCATTTGGATATTCATTTTCAGCCTGAACAGCAATGAAGCTGTAAAAATGAGAAGGAGAATGCGAATAAAGGCGCCACCTGCTGATCATTGAATTTTCATTTTCAACTTTGCATTTTCATTTTCAAGTTCTAAACATGCAAATATATGTTAATTAGTGTAGGTCAATGGGTGTGGTTAAGGCATTTTTTTGGAAGGTACCAGAGGCTTCTAATCAGATGCAAAGTGAAGAAATGGTAAAACAGTTAATGGAGTTGGCAGACTGTATATGAAGAACATTTTATATTATTTAGGTGCAAAGTGATTTTAGAGAGGCTTGGAGATGTTGAGCCTTTCACCAGCACAGAGGTAAATGATGTTCGTTTGAAGAATTTACATGAGGTTGTACATCGGCAATGCTCAGCATCAGTGGAAACAGGTTGGCCTCGGCTAAACATTACCATAGAAGTGATAAAGACGTATGTTCTCCATGGAATAAAGGCCAAAGAAACAGTGTGCTTCATTGGAGTTTCTGAAAGGATGATAAGACAAAGAATGTGAGAGTTTGGTCCCAAGTAAGGAAGAGCATTTTTTTTTCACTTGACATACACAACAGCCATCTCTCACAGTGAATATAAGCAAGTTTTTATAGCACACTCACTGCTGCAAAGCTGTGTAGTACCCTGTACTCTTACATGTTCCGATAAAACTAAAATCCAACATTTGGTAGTGTCGTTTGATAATGTTGTTTTGGCTAGTTGCCTGGATTTCTCCTCTCTAAATAATTTCCTCACAATTTTAGTTACACAAGGCAAAGTCTATTTTGGGCTACAGTGTGTGAAATTTTCAGGAGTTTTCTGCTGAGACCAGTAATTACCTTAATGTCAGGTTATGTCTAAATTAAGATTGCAGATGATACCAAGTCAGGTGGATTGGCAGATAATCTGGAATCCGTTGAATCATTACAGGGGGCTCCGGATAGCATACAGGCTTGGGCAGACTTGTGGAAGATGAAATTTAATTTAATTTAACTATAAATGGAAAATGTTACACAAAGGAAGTAAAAGTCTTAGGTTTGAATAAACAATGGGAAATATGAAAATTGAAAGCACACCTTATGAGAAGGATTTAGGAGTTATAGTGAACTCGACCTATTAACTGTCAAACAGTGTTTTGAAGCCATCAAGAAATCAAACAGAATATTAAATGGTAGGATGTGTGGGGTACAAGTCCAAAGAGGTGATGCTCAACCTTTATAATGTACTAGTGAGGCCTCATCTTGAGTACTGTTTGCAGTTTTGGTTTCCAGGCTACAAAAAGGACATAGCAGCACTAGAAAAGGTCCAGAGAAGAGCAACTAGACTGATTCCAGGGCTACAGGGGTTGAATTAAGAGGAAAGATTAAAAGAGCTGAGCCTTTACAATTTGAGCAAAAGAAGATTAAGAGGTGACACGATTGAAGTGTTTAAAATTATGAAGGGAATTAGTCCAGTGGATCAAGACTGTTCATTTAAAATGAGTTCATCAAGAACTTGGGGACACAGATGGAAAGGGTATGCTAAGGGTAAATTTCGCACAAACATTTACACAGAGAACCATAGAGACATGGAATAAGCTAACAAGTCATGTGGTGAAATGTAGGCCTTAACAGACTTTCAAAACTAGACTTGGTGTTATTTTGGAGGAATTAAGTGGATAGGACTTGTGAGCTTGTTGGACAAAACAGCCTGTTCACGTCTAGGCTGTTCTAATCTTCTGATGTTTTGCTTTTCACTCACAAAATGCTCTTGATATTTTTTTGTACTTGTTGTGTTTTGCCTATAGATGTGCAAGCAGCAGACATTTATTGGAAAAGATTTGGAAACAGACTACACACTGCGACCAAGGTAAATCTTTGCTTTTAAAAAACAAAATAAAGCCATCATCAACTATCATCATATTTTTCACATTTTGCTGGTCCAGCATTAGACGAGCTTTTGCTCCTCTCATAGCTAGTTGTGGGTTCTTTGTTATGCTCTGGATTCAGCACTGGAGCATTTCAGTCAGCAATTAAAACGTCAGTAAGAGCATTTGGTTGCTTTAGATAAGTTCAGATTTTAAAATGTGTCTGTTTTATCTCTTTGACAGAAACATTGCCAAGATTATTGTCTCAGAATGAAATGTAACGGCATTTAATGTTCCTAATATTTTTAAGAAATGTGATGTGACTCTTCACGCTGCCTAAAAAGTTTTATTATACTGCAACTTGATTTTTAACTATACAAGAATTTCTGCAATATTTTATAATTATTTTCTGTCATCTTGCAGCTCGCCTAGAACAACAACAACAACAACAACATTTATTTATATAGCACATTTTCATACAAACAATGCAGCTCAAAGTGTTCTACAAAGTTCTAGAAGTTTACTGAAACCGCATAGTGGGCTGTAGCCCATCACTTGAGAACTACTGCTTAGTTCAGGCTATGTTTTGCAGATATTTCAATGAACATTTTGCTTCAATGATGAAAGATCTGATGTAAAAAGGTTTCAGTGCCATTTGGTGACATTGTGATCATTTCTGTAGTCATTTTGTTAGGTGTTTGATTGAGAGCTTTTGTTCACATGACACCAACATCGTGCCATATGATATCATTGCCACAAGCACATTTAAAGATACATATTAATAATAGTAATACATTTTTATAGTGCCTTTCCCATACTCAAAGTATGACATTCTCGTTATCTCGGTTTTGCGATAAAAAACAAAACAACTAAATCATTGCTTAATTTTAGGATTTGCTTTCTCATAAGGTTTTTACCTTATTGCTGTGTTCTTTGGCCATGATTTTTGACCACTTTTTTCACTCTTGTATTTTGTATTTCATTTATCAGTATTTTGACCTTGGTCTGTTCATTCAACCATGATTTTTGTCTTTAAATAACAAAACTAATATTGATTTAAAAATAAATAAATAAACAAACCACATACCATAATTCTACTGACATGGTATCAGTCCCCTACTCCCTTAACAATTCCTGTGGCTTGTTTTCGCCAGAAGAATTGAAATGAATTTTGTTTTACACTGATGTGCTTGAGAAGATGTGGACAACCTGGGGGGGTTGAAGATGGTAGACGCTATTAATTGCCTTTGATTACTGCAAAAAATGTCCTTTTCTCCTACTAAATGTATGGCTTATTATAACATCCCACTGTAGGCAGAAGACCATCAAACTAGTGGCCTCATGGCTTACCAATCACTTAATCTGTTAGTAAAGACTTTTCTAAAAAATGAATGCTCAGTGAAAGCCAAAACTGAGCTAATTATTACATTTTGCTTTGAGTTTACTCTCGCAATAACCTAAATGTGTGAGAGTTATAAATGCCAAAGCCTGTGGAAAATGCCTGATTTACTTTTTTTAGTTTTTCAAAAAATAACAGTAAGGACAAAGCTCTTCAAAATCCTGCTAACATTACAGTGCAATACTAATTTGGTGATAGTGGAAGGTGGGCACACCATTTAGGTTTCTTTGAAATGGTCATTGTAAATGGGCCTCATGTCAAAAAAATAGAAACTTTTTTTTGCAATATTGCAGAAAAATTAATTCATAGAAAAACCTGTTTTATCCAAATGATAAGATCCTTGTCCTTAAAACACAACTGAGCGCAGTCCATCCATCCATTATCCAACCCACTGAATCCGAACACAGGGTCACGGGGGTCTGCTGGAGCCAATCCCAGCCAACACAGGGCACAAGGCAGGAACCAATCCCGGGCAGGGTGCTAACCCACCGCAGGAGCGCAGTCTTGTTCTTTTAATTTAATGTCATTATTTAGCATATTGATGAATTCAGGAATAATACCACTAGCAAACTGTAGGATTTTGATCTGTTTCATAATATCTAATTTGATTGATAAGCCCTGATGGAAACATTTCAAAGCACACAAAACATCTTAATTTGTAAAACTTCCATGTGTTTTCCATTTATTCTGGTAATTCTAAAATTAAGCCTTTATAATTTTCGTGAAATTGTTCAAAGTTATGTGCACAATTACTCAGTCGTGCATGTTTTCAGATGCATCGTTGTTATATTTTAATCATTTTTTTGTTCTCGTCTCACAATTGAAAGTGAAGACATGTCTAACTCTGGGGTTGCAACAGAGCATATGCTTTTGAGATTAATTAGACATACAGTGATCCCTCGCTATATCGCGCTTCGTCTTTCGCGGCTTCACTCCATCGCAGATTTTAAATGTAAGCATATGTGAATATATATCGCGGATTTTTCACTGCTTCGCGGATGTCTGCGGTCTACAGTATGTGTGCTTCCTCAGTTGATTTGCCCATTTGAATTCAAACAAGGGACGCCTTTGAATTCAAACAAGGGACGCTATTGGCGGATGGCTGAGAAGCTACCCAATCAGAGCCTTCGGTTAAGTTCCTGTGTGCTGCTGATTGGCTCAGCGACGGAGTGCTGCATTAACCAGGAAGTCTAATCTCACTCATTCATCATTAACGCATGTTACTGCTACTGCTGCAGGAGCCGTATCCAAGCAGCAACAGAAGATGCAAATGATTGCAGAAAAGGTAAAAGTTTTGGATATGCTGAAGGAAGGAAACAGCTACACCGCTGCAGGACACCATTACAGCATCAATGAGTCCACGATTCTTTTTATTTAAAAAGGAGGAAAAGCATATAAGATCTACGGCCGCAGTGTCCTTTAACCAGGGTGCAAAACGAGTTGCAAGTGGATGTGATAAGGCAGTAGTCTGGATGGAATCTGCTTTAGGGATTTGGATTGAAGAGTGCTGGAAGAAGAACAACTGCGGTGCTAAACAGTCGCCTGAAGAGGCTCCTTTAGAAGAGCTGTAACGCTATCCTTTGTTGTGCAGTAAAATTAAACTCATCGTTATCGGACAAGTCGTCGTGTCATTGTTGGTGAGTAACCATAATTAATTATTTACGTACAGTACTTATTACATGTACATAGTTTAGTGTCACTGTACACACATTTTACTGTATACAATTTTTCTTGCATTGTACGTATTTATTGCTGGTGGCCTGTCTGTCGTAATGGCTGTAACATATGTGATATCGGAGACGCTCGATATCTTTAAAATAATATTTAGGTTTTACTGTATGTAAACTGTATTTACATACATAATTTCAACAAATCTTACCTAATATCTAAGAGAATACAAAGGGTTTATGCTGTATAATTGTGCGTGAAATGTTTATAATAGTGTGGGAGAGTTTATAAGGGCTTAAAATATATAAAAATAACCATATAAACATATGGTTTCTACTTCGCGGATTTTCTTATTTCGCGGGTGGCTCTGGAACGCAACCCCCGCGATGGAGGAGGGATTACTGTACTGAAAATCTTTCCTCCAGACTGAAACATGTGAAGAAGTCTTGCCCCATTACATCAAATAACGTGGTCAGTTGTCTACTTTCAATTTCCTTTTTTAGTGCATAACAACCATAGGGAACAAACACATGGAAATTTAATTGTACACTGTTTAAACTCGAAAGCTCAAGTTCACAAAGTCGCAATGAAAAGGCGAGCCGTAGCCCACTGTCTGAGTGTCATATGAAAGCTTATTAGGGTACAAACAAAAAAAGTAGGCACACAGTGGGAAAAAAAGCACGAAATGTCAACTTTAATCTCGAAATTTCCACTTTAATCACGTAGTTTATTTTGCCATTAAAGTAGAACATCATAAACTTCATCTTAAAATCGTTTAATTTACTAGTTTCTCAAATCCCATTGTAACTAAAATACCACGATAAATGCTTTGTTCTGTATTTGATCTTCTATGTGCTCTGTGTGTGTGAATCACTACCTGCTTCTTAAATGGGCTTTATCTTTCTCCGACAGGACACAGAATCCATTACATTCGTAAATTACAGCTCTCTGAATAATTAAAATAATGAGATGTATACGTGATATCTTTTTCATGATGATAGGAATGAAAGCATGTTATTAAACATGGGAACACGGTGGCGCAGTACTTGTTCATATCTCACGCAAGATGCTTGCTGTGCCATGCGCGACCTTCAATGAAATAATTTATCGCAGCAGTACTGTCTCTTTCAACCATACTAACCTCCAATTCTTGTCCTTACTTTTCTTTCTCCAAATACCCAATCACCACACAATCAGCTCTGTAATAGACGTTAAGCCATCTGTAAGCTTAGAACGACGATTCTTCAAAATGTTTAAGGAACATTGAAATATCTTCGTAGTATGTGTTTAATTATTCTATCTATCCTAGCAGTGTCGCGCCAGCCCAGCAAGAATAAAGCATGAGGTATAGAATAATCCGTGAACTAGCAGGCGCTGCGGCACTGTGTCCTCACATGTTTGATTATTAACAATATAGATTATTTAAATGAAGTTAAAGTTTTATCTGTATAATATAATCAACATATTTTGCTGCATTTCATCTTAAAAATGATACCGTCATCATATGTAAATACGCAACTTATAAAGTGGCGCAGGTTATGCAATATTATAACTGTTGTGCAAGTTTACAGTGAGGTACCGGTAATTGTACTTATAAGTACAAACAGTTCTACAAGGAGCACTTGATGGACTGACTGAGTGCGTTTAAAGTTCTTGCGATGAAACTGTTTCTGAACCGCGAAGTCCGTACAGGAAAGGCTCTGAAGTATTTTGCCATGGCTGAGGCAGCGTTTGATTGATGCTGTGCACCGATAATTCTCTTTCCGATCAGCTGCTACTGTGATTCCAAACTCAGATACAGTGATATAAATACTCCGAGTGGTGCAGTGAGAGTAATATGGAAAAAGATGATCCAATGTGGCAACCCTTAACGGGAGCAGCTGAAAGAAGAAGAAGAAGGTGCAGTGAGAGTAACAACGCTAAAGCAGTTATGGTATTTGGAATACTATGGCTATTCCCTGGACCATTATATTGCTACAGGTTAAATACAATCAGATGCATTACACTAATAAACAATATGCAGTTAGTTTCAGTGTATTTATAAAGCCGCGTCAGGAATGTGGATCTAAGAAAGAAAGGGTAACCACACAGGAACAGTAGCACTGCTTTGATGCTGGGTGCCGCCAGTCTGCAAAACCGAGCAGAGAACTTGCGTATGACAGAGTATGAGCTACTGTGGAAATGTGCGTGGCTTTACGCCAAGTTAAGGTTTTATACATTGCGATTTGAGCGTGGAAACGTTCACACGTAACATTTTTCTGCGTTCGCACCGTTTATACATGAGGTCCCTGGTGTTCTTTCCATTTAGAACCATTCTGATGTGGTTTATGAAATTTTTATATACTCTGGCTTGTTTTAATTTTAACATATTTTCTATCATTTCGCAGACATCACGCTGGTAGTAGACATATTCCTTATAGCGACAGTGCTGTGACCAGAAATTTGCCATAACTGGCATCAGTGTCAAAAAACATAGAGACCAAAAGGATAATATAACAAAAAAATGGAAAGGAAAAAGACAAGAGGTTACAGATTTAATAAGCCTTGTCAAGGGTCTTGGAAACTGAGAAATACAAAACAGGAAAGAAGGAAGAAGACTTAAAGGGCTGCAGGATTGGTGCTGGCTTTAGTTAAGAAAACAAATTTACGGCTGCAGATCCGGTGGTGTTATCGTTTACTTGTGTGTTGAGTCCTTTTTTCTGATCTATCCTCAAACATTAACAGGCTACCTGTACTCTGAAGTTAACTGACATCTCTTTGCACCAATTGCTGGTGTGACTGCCTTCACCCTCAGCTCTATGCTCCATTTGGAAGTGTACAAGAAACAACAGGAATAGAAAATGATTCATGGAAAATGGTCATGACGGACATGGTATATTAACTTTTCACAATAGCATTCATCTTTTAAATGCAAAATTAACAAAAACAATTCCTAAAACAGATTTGAGTGCCCTTTTGACCCCATAAACCACGGAATACCGCTAAGCTGCTTGGAGAAGTGTAATGGCATTTAGGGTACAGAACGTTCCTGGATTCATTATTTTAATCAAATGTAATTCACCATGTAAGTTATAATAATACAATCTCTGAATTTCCAGAAGTAAAGTTTGGTGTACCTCGGAGATCAGTCTTTGGCCCTGTGCTTTTTTATATCAAAATGCTTCTCTTTGGTGACATAATTTGTAGATATGGTGTTCATCAAGCATGAACTTTCTAAGATTTTCTCTTACAGTGTTAATTTTCATTTTTACGCAGACAATACACAGCTATGTATACCTTTAAAACCAAATGAATTGTCCCAGTTTCTGACTTTAGAGGTATGTCTGCTAAAAATTGAAAAAATGAATGGGGATGAACATTCTGCTGTTAGATGCTGATAAAATAGTGTTATTGGTTGATAGACCAGGCAAATATGGACACTTGTGTGAGAACTTGAGCATTAATATTGATGGCTGTGTTATTTCTGAAAAGTTTGACCATGATACTCGTCTCACATTCCAGTCTCATATCAAGGCTATTACCAAAACAGAAATTTAGAAACATTGCAAAAATCTGATCTATTATATCTTTGCATGATGCTGAAAGATTAATACATACATTTGTTTCATCTAGACTTGATTAATGTAATGCCCTTTCGCCAGTCTTTCCAGATGTGTTATTAGACGTCTTCAGCTTGTTCAGAATGCTGCAGCTAAAATCCGGACAAAAACAAAAAAATGATCATATAACACCTATTCTAGCTTCTCCTAACTGGTTACCAGTACAAGCTAGAGCTGATTTTAAAGTTCTTCATTTTGATTGTAAGGCTTTGCTTGGATTTGTACCACCTTACCTAGCTGAGCTAATTACTGTACACCATATACTCTAGCAGGTCCACTTCACTCTCTTAATGCTGGTCATGTGCTGTACATGCTTTATGACATATGATGCAAAAAAGCCTCAAACCTACTTCTATGCATGTTTTTATATTGATGCTGTTTGATTTTCTACCTTCTTCTAACTAAGAGGAGTCATTGCAGAAGGGCTATTGGCATTACATGCCTTAACATTCGTTGTGATTTACTTCAAATCATATCAGAGAAGAATTTGGATACACAACAGGAGTAAAGAGTGGCGCAATTGTATTGTTAGCTGCTTTCAGGAGAGATGAATGAGACAAACGACATTAAAATATCTGTGCATTCATCCTCATTGTACCATTAACTAGTCTGATAAGAATGAGTCTCCAGACATCATAAAGGTTTGGGGCAGCCACCCGTATATTATTTCCCAGCTGCAAAAGTTTTGAAATGTTTGAACAGAGATGTTCATAAGACTGAGTCCAAAGCAGAACTGAATATTTGGAGGTAAGATGGCCGTTTTAAGGGCTGGGGAAGGAAATTATGTCATCTAGGCTGGAACTGGAAGTGACGTCATCAGAGGTGCCGGAGCCAGAAGTGACGTCATCAGAGGTGCCGGGACCTGGTGAGATTTCCCGGGAATTGTCTGCAAGAAACTGAGAGAGACTGTCAGCACACTCTGCCACCCCCTGGTCTGGTGTAGTATGGTGTAGGCCCTTTAGCTGTCTCCTAATCACACGTATGTGACACTAGTCACTTTGTCTACTGTGATTATCTTAATGGGATACATAAAGCACAAAATTGACATAATGACATAATCAAGCCACGTCCTTGAGTAGAAATCCAATCTGACTGTTTAAACTGAGATATCATATGTGTAATCAAAACTGAAACAGAATTCAGTACTACACGAGAAAGTGGCCTATATCCAACCTCTTAAAATCACATGTGGGTTTTGGTTGTTTACACCAAAATCCTAGCTATGGCAGAAATGTGTAAAAACTGGAATCAGATCACATAACATCGATAGTGTAAGCATGGCCAAGATGCCCCAGAATCTGGTGGCCTCTCCAGGCAGGAATACAAAATCAAAATTGCTGAAAATTTCCCAGTGGGACCATCAGAAAATGCATCGGCCTTGATTCCAAGGAATATCCTTTCAGGTGTCATATTTAAAGGAATCGAGTTGGACGGCATGGCAGTTTACTTTTGGTCCCAAATGGGAATGACTTTGACTGGGAAACAATTGCTAGAGCCAAGCTTGTAAACACCAAATCCATTTGCTAACATTATGATTGCCTCCTTTTCTTCCCCCTAGTATTCTGTTTAATAGTATGCTGAACACCCCTCAGCCGCTTACTCAAAAGCAAAAAGAAATTTATTTTTTTAGACCTGTGTGTCTATTGCATTATCATGGGAGCCTAGCTCAGCAATATTGTTACATAGCAGGAGCAGGTGTAGGCAGCCATGAAGTTCAACCAGTATTAAATGTTTCATTGTGGTCCGTGTATTCCATAAGCTGTTCACTAGAATAACCAGTTTATGAAATATTATTCTTTTATGTATCATATATATTTAATTTCTACTTATTATTATTATGTTACATAGCTGCGTATTTTTTATTATACATTGTTGCTTTTTATTTTATTATCAGTCTATGAGAGAATTGTTTCTTTTATACTGCCAGGACATTTTTTTTCCCTGTGATTTTGTAGCATTGGCAGGGTATTGCAGGAACTTCTAATTAAACGCTGATTAGTATAGTGTACCAATGCAGGATTATCTGAAAGATATAAAAATGTGTTATCCTACCTATACATGGATCCCTAAACAGGGTTCAAAGGAAAATTACACAACCGAGTCTTGGAAGCTGAACCCAGCTGCCAGTAAAACACTTAACCCAGTTACAGTTAACCTAGTAAGGATTTGGAATTCCTGAAAGACCAGTTTCTGGATAACACAGAAACCTCTGTGAGGCATGACAGCTGATGTATTGATTATTATTCCTTATTTCTTCTTTAGCTGTGTTTTCTACTCTGTTCAGACAAGTGATATGTGTTAGCTGAGATATACTGTAGGGTTTACTGGTCATTAGGTTCTTGGGACAGTACAATGAAATTCTAACTCACATGTGCTAATCAACATGTAACATGTTGTCACTTTCTGATGCCATTATTAGTGAATATGAGTACCTTTTTGATGATCTGTGCCCTCAGATCCAAGGATATTTCAAACCCTGGGCATCTTGTGGTTCATAAATGAGGTCCCAGTGGGCGAAAGAGACCCAATGACCACAGTTCTTCTAGGTGTAAAAAGGGACTGTTCTTTATTAAGAAGGCGGTATCGTGGCAGCAGAGCGGGCACTAAGCTAAAAATGAAGCGGCTTGCGAGAAAGTGGCGTTTTAAGCCTTCGGTGCCTTCTGTGATTCTGGGGAATGTGAACTCAATCTCAAATAAGATCGACGAACTGGCTGCACTGGTGAAAAATGTCAGAACCTACAGAGAATGCAGTTTGTTGTGTTTTTGTGAAAAGTGGCTCACAACTAACATCCCAGATGCTAACGTGGAGCTACCCAGGTTTAGCACAGTTAGATCGGACAGAGATGCGAGTACCTGTGGGAAGCACAAAGGAGGAGGACTCGCTCTCTATGTTAATACACGGTGGTGTAACTCTGGACATGTTAACGTCAAAGTCTCCACTTACTGCAGGAACATCGAACTGTTGGCCGTAAGTTTGCATCCCTATTACTTGCCCAGAGAGTTTGGACACGTCATTGTTGTTATTGTTTACATCCCTCCTCGGAGATAGCAAGTGACATCATCCATTCTGCTGTTGCTAAGTTACAAACACAGCACCCCGAGGCGCTTGTGCTAATCGCTGGAGACTTTAACCATGTGACGCTGGACAAAACATTACCTGCCTTCTCCCAGTATGTGGACTGTAACACCCGGGGAAATAAGACTATTGATTTACTGTATGCAAACGTTAAAGACGCATACAGTGCCACCCCGCTGCCTGCGCTTGGGAAAGCAGATCATAACCTGGTTCTGCTTCAGCCTCACTACAAACCAAAAGTGAGAGTCCTACCTGTAACCACACGATCATTCAGGAAGTGGACCCCGGAGGCTGAGAATACTCTGAGAGAATGTTTTGGAACTACAGACTGGGATATCCTGCAGGGATCACATAGTGAGAACATTGAGGAAGTTGTTGACTGCACTACTGACTACATCAACTTCTGTATGGACATTGTAGTTCCAGTAAGAACTGTATACTGCTATGCTAACAACAAGCCATGGATTACAGGTGACATCAAGGGCCTTTTGAACCAGAAGAAAAGGGCTTTTAAAGACGGTGATCAGCATGAGCTCAAGCACGCGCAAAAGGACCTCCGAGTCCAGCTCAGGGCGGCAAAGGAGCAGTACAGGAGAAAGCTGGAGCAGAAGTTGCAGAATAACAGCATGAAGGAAGTGTGGGATGGGATGAAGATTATCACTGGCTGCAGCTCGAAGCGGGGTACCACCATCAAGAGAGACGTAAAGAGAGCAAACCAAATGAACAACTTCTTTAACAGGTTTGACCACCCTAACCCACTCTCACTCTCACCTCGGAGTATTGTACCCTTCACACATCCTTCTGCTGATACCATAGGAGAGACATCCCCACCCATAATTACAACAGCGCAGGTGAGCAGAGAGCTGAGGAGACTTCGTGCCAGCAAAGCAGCGGGAGATGGAGTATCGCCACGACTGCTGAAGGTCTGTGCATCGAGCTGGGGGGTCCTCTACAGTGCATCTTCAACCTGATCCTGGAACAGGGGAGAGTCCCGAGGCTTTGGAAAACATCTTGCATCACCCCAGTCCCAAAGGTATCACGTCCTAGTGAGCTGAATGACTTTCGGCCTGTTGCTCTGACATCACATGTGATGAAGACCATGGAGAGGCTGCTGCTTCACCACCTTAGGCCACAGGTTCAACACGCCCTTGACCCTCTGCAGTTTGCATATCAGGAGAAGGTGGGAGCGGGGGATGCCATCATCTATATGCTACACCGATCCCTCTCCCACTTAGACAGAGGCAGTGGTGCTGTAAGAATTATGTTTCTAGACTTCTCTAGCGCCTTCAACACAATCCAACATCTGTTCCTTAGGGACAAGCTGAGAGAGATGGGAGTAGATTCATACCTAGTGGCATGGATCGTGGACTATCTTAAAGACAGACCTCAGTATGTGAGTCTTGGGAATTGCACGTCTGACATTGTAGTCAGCAACACAGGAGCGCCACAAGGGACTGTACTTTCTCCGGTCCTGTTCAGCCTATATACATCGGACTCTGCTATCGTGGGCTGCATCAGGAATGGGCTGGAGGAGGAGTATAGGGACCTAATCAATGACTTTGTTAAATGGCGCAACTCAAACCACCTACAACTGAACACCAGCAAAACCAAGGAGCTGGTGGTGGATTTTAGGAGGCCCAGACCCCTCATGGACCCCGTGATCATCAAAGGTGACTGTGTGCAGATGGTGCAGACCTATAAATATCTGGGAGTGCAGCTGGATGATAAATTAGACTGGACTGCCAATACTGATGCTCTGTGCAAGATAGGACAGAGCCGACTATACTTCCTTAGAAGGCTGGCGTCCTTCAACATCTGCAATAAGATGCTGCAGATGTTCTATCAGACAGTTGTGGCGAGCACCCTCTTCTACGCGGTGGTGTGCTGGGGAGGCAGCATTAAGAAGAAAGACGCCTCACGCCTGGACAAACTGGTGAGGAAGGCAGGCTCTATCGTTGGCATGGAGCTGGACAGTTTAACATCTGTGGCAGAGCAAAGGGCGCTCAGCAGGCTCCTATCAATTATGGAAAATCCACTGCATCCACTAAACAGGATCATCTCCAGACAGAAGAGCAGCTTCAGCGACAGACTGCTGTCACCGTCCTGCTCCATTGACAGATTGAGAAGATCGTTCCTCCCCCAAACTATGCAACTCTTCAATTCCACCCGGGGGGGTAAACGTTAACATTTAACATTATACAAAATTATTGTCTGTTTTTCACCTGTATTATTATCAATCTTTAATTTAATATTATTTATTGTATCGGTATGCTGCTGCTGGAGAATGTGGATTAATAAAGTATCTATCTATCTATCTATCTATCTATCTATCTATCTATCTATCTATCTATCTATCTATCTATCTATCTATCTATCTATCTATTAAATTAGGTACACTCTTTTATGATTCTCAGTCTGTGCACTTCTTAAGAGTGTTGGTTAACACAAAGAAAAAAAAGAGAAAATACAAAATAATTTTATAAGCCCAGGAAGACATCTCCTCTGAGTTAAACAGAAAACATAAAAACATAATCTTATCACCACTTCCACCTGAGCTGATGATCTGGAGGCCAAAATAATTCAGCACTTCACCCAAGATCAGTTAAACACCTGTATATCCATATGCCAGACCAGAAAAGTACTGCCTGTTATCCTTCAGCATGATACCCATGATAAGTTCCACATTTCCGCTCCCTCTGTATATCTGGAGGCCCAATCACCATGCACTGTCCGCTGTCATTACTTCCAAACCTCCTCTCTGTCCATGCATTTTGTCCATGACTAGTTCCACACCTCTTCTATGTCTGTACATTCGGAGGTCCAATCACAATGCATTTTCCCATTTACATGATCCATATATCACTCACGAACCACCAGTTCTCCTCTTCGCTGCAAATCGGAAAATGGTTCATGGATCTCTCTCTCCTCCCTGCTGTTTCTCCAGAATGCTCAGCAGGTCTGATAATGATCTACAAGATACAAGAACAAAACTGAGTATCCAAACAGAATGCTCACTCAAACTGTTCAGTACAACTACTCCTTACTTGTCTTGCTCAAGCATCAAGTCACTCCCAGCTGTTCTACTTTGTCTAGTTTCTCAGTATGCTAACAGTGCCACAGGTTCCCCAGTGGTATGCAGTATTACTCATCAACATTGACGTCTCCCAGATTTTCACATGCATATACCCACTTTCTAGCGGATCTACTCACTCTAGGGTGCTTTCATAATCTTTGCCACAAATCAACTCAATGCCTCCCCGCTGAGACACACCAACATTGGGAAACCTAAAAACACTCTATGATACGACCTGCACCAATCCTGTCTCCAGGTAAATGCATATAATAGTTAATTATTTACACATTGCCTATGCTCTACAAATAGTTAACACTACACAAACCATGCCATCTTCTAGCTCCACGATAATGCAGGTGATGCAACCTGTCATAGCCTTACCTCAAAACTTTTGTCTTCCTTACCTGAAAAAAATTATAGATTATATCTGTAATATAGGAAGCACATTTCATAAGGCTGGGCCAGTTAGACTTAATGTTAATCTCAGTTTATTTGAGCAATATTTATTTCTTCTTATGTCTGGCTGTTCGATAATCTTAGAAACCTTACAAAATGCGGATAGAAACTTTCTTCCTGTTAATATGCTATTTCTTTATTCAGATATGTGAATTATGACTAATGCGATATTTGAGTATCTAAGAATTAAAAAAAATGGATAGTTAATAGTGAAAAAAACAGACTTTGGCTGGAATCAACATCTCTTATACTAAAAAGTAATTTTCCCACTCAGTTAAAGCTGGCTCATGTGTTTATCTGTTTGACAAACCTAATGCAGAGAAATAATAGGTCATAATAATAAATGTGCTATATAGCAATGATTTATTGTATGTCATGGAGGTCTCTGTTGTTTAGGCAGTCCATGCGTCTTTTGTAATTGCCACATTCTTTGTCACTTGGAGCTTCACTTTTGTGGCTGTATGTACCTGTTCGTAGTTAGGATATTAAACAGAGATAGTGGTAATGACTATAATGTTATTATTTGTATCTCTGCAGAATTGCTCAAGCACACCTCAGTGCCTGTTGTAGTGCTGGATGTCTTGAGCACAGCTTGTGAGCACCAACACCTAAGGTGCAGTTTGTTGTACGTCCACAAAATCTGGAGCTGCCCTGTTTGTTCGGCTTTAGTGAACAAATTAGTGACTATAATTTTTATGTGGGAAAGTAAGGTAGCAAAACTTTGACAGTATTATTGTCCAATTTGTGCTATTTCAGGATGTGTTATCACTGGGTTTTACTTTATTTGTGTTTTACTATTGAGTGCAAAGTGTGTATAGGTTAATGTGTTTTTCCCCAATTGCAAGCTCATCATGTAAAACACGCTAATCCTAACGCAAATTAATTTTTGTGTAAATTATGTACTATTTGCTTTCCACTCAGCTAGTAAAATAAAGTTATTAGACTGTGTTTATTGTCCTAGAAATACAAATAACTAATTGTCAATGTTTGAATAACACACTTTTATTTGAAATGTATACAAGATGTTCCTGGTTTTGGTGGGAGGAGTTAGGAGAAAGGGGCCTGAGGTCTTGTGAGACCCAGGGGCCCGTGGATTTGGGATCCGTCCCTGATCACACCCTGGCATTTAAACATTGAAATACTGGTGCACGTCAGCTGCTGACTTGTTCAGACGTGGGACTTTTAAATTGCATTCCATTCCAACTTCTGCATGATTTGACAGCATTTGGAAAAGATAACAGCCAAAGCTCTGAGAGCACCTCAGCCAACTGCTATGTTCCGCTCACTCAAGTTTTATTGTGGGTCTCCTGGCAGGGCCTGAATGTAGAACTGTATCTTGATAGATTCTGTAATACAATCTTTATATATAATATGCTACCGTGGATGTCCGTTTGTCTGTCCAGGAGTTTCAATCACCTGTAGCTCGCAAACCATTTGACCTATTGACCTGACATTTGGCACACATATACTACGTGACTTCTACTATCCACTTTCTGGGTGATGATTGACCTCCAATGTTATTACTCTTCTTATTTTAATTTTATTTTATTGTAGAATCAACACCCTGCAGCAGCCAGCAGGGCAGCCGTGCGGCGCATGCATACAGGCGCCATTCTCATCCCTACCACCTTTGTCGTCACTTCCCCTACCTCTTCATATCTTAAATCATTCTTGAGGCAGATTGAAGACTTAAGTGCCAGCTTAAATGAAAAATTAAGGAAAACGTACTAAATAATTGCAACACAAACACAGTTTTAACGCGAAAAGATGCAATGAAAGAAGAGAAGAAGCGGGGCGCTAGGGTGGAGAAAAAAAGAGCTGCTCAGGAAGCAGCAAGCACATCAACCTCTGAGCAAATGAATGCTAAACTTACAGAGAAAGACGATGAAAACTAGGAATGCTCAAGTCATATAAAATTATTATTTTCATTGTGATTGAGTTGTGGTATTATGATTGTTTCATGACTGTTGTGGCTTTGAAGCACAATGACTTGTCCACAGTGAATTTCTCTGCATTGAACTGGATCCATTAGTGGAACAAATGCTTCCTGATGGATATAGCTGGTTGTGGTCCATCACTAACATACTCAGGCATATCTTTCTGCGGGCTCAGTTTGGATTTGCCGGTTAACCTGGCTGCTGATCAATCTTTACTAACTTGAGAACATTCCAAATAGAGCGGAATCCTGGTGCGATTGCATGAAGTGGCTTTTACGCCACCTTATTGCCAGTAAAATTTAAAAACAAGAATATAACCAGGTTATTGTAACATAACCATAAACTATTCATTTACTAATTTAGAACAATGGGATGTCTGGGCCCATCCTATTTCACAAGGTATCATTTTTCATATCTATATGTTATTTTTGTTCATTTATGTGTGACTTTGTAATTGTGCACTGTCACTTTAAATGTATTACGTTTCTTGTTCTTTGTGGGTGGCACCCCAGAAGGCGGGGCCACTCTGACATTACCACTCCTGAGCCCTACCTCAGGCTATTTAAATTGGTTGAGAAGGCTCTGGAGTTGGTAATCATACATTTGTTGTAGTTTCAGAGAGTACCGTACTGTGTCGTCTGTGTTGGATTTTCGGGACTTGTTTGATATGGATTTCCCTTTAAGCAAGACCATTGCGCTTCTTTTTGCTCTTTGGAACCTAAATTTATATTATGCAATTTTTGTTAATCTTTCATTTATAAAGGTTCTCAGTTTACTAAAATCTGAGAGTTTCCGATCATCCCTTCTCTTATGGGGCTTTTGTTACAGTTGGGTGATATTTATTGTTGTTTTGCCTGCTCCCAATTTTTGGGCCTGTTCTAGTTGAAGACTGCAGGTAGCCTTAGCATACAGCCCAGAGGACAAATGAAAAAGTGTCTGACTGTAAGAAAAAACAGGCAGAGAAAATGTGAACAAAGGGTCAGTAGCAGGAGATCAAAAAAATAAGCAACGTATATATTTGCCTTTTTTTTCTTTGTATTGTGCCTACGTGACCACACGGTAATACCTGAACTATTCCGAAGCGACGTTTGCTTAGTTTTGTGTATTTGGTATCTCACATCTTTATCGTACAAGCAACCCTTATCTACAATGGAGCATTCGATGAGAAGAAAATATGAAGCTGGTTTTAATTTAAATGTCAGTGAAGTGGCAAAAGAAATTGGTAACTGTGCTGCTGCAACAAAATTCGATGTGTCTGACAAACTGGTACAAGATTGGAGAAAGCAGGAAGATGTAAAACAAAAAAAAAATCTAGCATCATATTTTTCAATGGGCATATAAGTTGGGGTCTGATTTTCTGATCGATTTTTCAGGTTTCAAGATTACCAAAGGCAATCACCACAAGACCAGATCTAATACAAAAAGGATTGCCAAGTTTAAAATCAATAGACAATAATACACAAATCTGCAAAAATAAAAAGCAAAGAAGGGTTTTAGAATCTGAGTAGTCAGATAAGGAAAAGAACCTGGAATGACCTTTTTATCCTGTTGTCATGAGTGACAGGATCTCGACCCCTGAATCCACTCCTCCTACTCGGCAAATTCTGACAAAATAGCACAGCTGAACCAAAAAACAAAATGGCATCAGGAAACATCTCAATTGTAAATTAAGATAAAAACAAAGCATTCAATCAAAAAACAAACAATTCCATATTCCTTGGTGTCAAAAATCCCTATAATTATATGCAGTCCAAAACTAGAGTCAGAAAACAAACTGAAAAATTATTTATAAAAAGTTCCAGGATTGTGATACTCAGGGGCCTATTTGGGTTAAGGTGAGGGTCCACTGAACAGACCAGTGACGATTCTGACCTGCTCCCTTGCTTCTTTTTGTAGGACCAATTATGTCTTGGAATAAACTTCAAATCATGACAGTCTATCACAGGTCACACTAACACACACACTCATTCAAGGAGGGCTCATTTAGATTTGCTATCAGACTAACTTGAAATTCTTTGGGATGTGAAGGGAAGTCATACTCACATTAGGGTGAACCAGCAATCTCCATACAGTGACTGGGCCAGGATTTGAATACAGGACTCTGGAGCGGTGAAGCAGCAGTACTAACCATAGTCTCTTCCTGTTGCTATGCCACAATGTTTTAAACCTGAAACCATACAATGAGGAGCAAAGTTTTACTAAAGGCAGAAATAAAATAAATAAATATGATAGAGAAAACTTCAGCATCCCTGAACCACAGGCCTGTAGCATTCAATATTTCTGCCCAACAGAGTAAATCAAAGTCTGAGAAAAAATGTCTACTAAGACTAAGATCAACAGCAAGGAATAAAGGAGAAGATATTTGAAATTGGAGATATGATTTTAAAAAGCTATCTTGGACTTTTCCGTTACTTCACTCACTGCAGTTTTTCTAGTAGCTGTTAGCTAACGTTTTAATGAATGTTTGAATTTTTATACTATTTTTTGGACCTTCTGTCTTCAAAAATCTTGTCCAGAATTCACCATTCACTTTGAGTTAAGAATAAATAAATAAATTGATATACATGGTGCTATCAGATAGATAGATAGATAGATAGATAGATAGATAGATAGATAGATAGATAGATAGATAGATAGATAGATAGATAGATAGATAGATAGATAATTACTATTGGTATCTCTAAAAACGTCTATTGGCAATCATTCAATCTTCTTTTTCGAGTTTGGGGTCTTGGTGGCAGCTTACTATCTTCTAGCCTTGAGGTTTATTTGAGTACTGATGTTAACACTCCTGACAATGATGAGAGACCAGGATCTTAACAGTGGTGTTCTTGTTTTAACATTTGCTAGATAAATAGATAGACAGACCAACCTCTGCCATTTCAGCACGAGGGAGTCAATAACAGAATCAGAACATGAAGCAGTGCTAAATTTCTTTTGAAAAATGGCCAGAATTTCCCTTTCGATGCCCTACCACAGAAAGACATGCTAGAGATAAATCTTTCACTCGCTACCCTTTTTCACTTTCATCCCTTTTCTTCTTAGTGTGACTAATGGTTTCTTGAAAGAAAAACTTTGAACAGTTTATCTCACTTGGGAATTTAAAGACCTCTGCTATGGCAGATTGCCTGTCTTCCCTCTTCTGTCAACTTCCCCTGCCTTCCCTTGTAGTTAAGCCCCTTTAACCTAGGTATCAGCCACACACACTCCCTTGTTAAAGCCTTCCTACTTTTGCAGATGAAAAAAAATATCAGCAAAAAGAGGCTAGAATGAAGTTTATTCCTAAGTTCATTGGTCTATTATGAAATGTACAGGCAAGTAGGCACTGTTGTTTCTCATGGCACAACATTTTTTAAGTATCAGCGGTAAATGTGTTACAAGTTTGCTTATTTGTTTCTGTTAAGACACATTTTTAATGAATGTAATTGCCTGGGGTTTTGCATTGCTGAAACATTTTCTGTAGTGTGGGTGATGATTACATATGGATACAGTTTTGATAGATTATGTAGCATCTGCTTCTATTAGTAAATAAATAAATGACTAGGAGATGGCTGCCAGCGGGATGGCACTGGACAAGAAGAGGGTCCGATAAATACACTGAGGCAATTAGAGTGGATGTGTTTAAGTCAGCATGGCCAAAACAGGGTCATCAGAGATTGGTGGACCCTGTTAGTGCAGAAGACACCCAAAAAAAGGAACCCTCTTAGAATAACCTGGAGAGCTGGAGAGATTCTCCTATGATCCAACAGGGGAGGCTACCCAGCACACTAACACAGATACGCAGATATACAAATGTGAAATGCATAATAGATAGATAGATAGATAGATAGATAGATAGATAGATAGATAGATAGATAGATAGATAGATAGATAGATAGATAGATAGATAGATAGATAGATAGATAGATGTGGTCATTGGAAGGTCCACAAAGAGAAAATATTGAGGCACCAACCTTTTCATCCCTGACAATAGTCATGGAAGGAAGGAGCTCGATCCTGTAGCGCATTCTTGTATTAATCCCTTCTTTCCTTGTACAGAATGAGTTGCTTAATACCAACCAGTCCGGCTTCAAGAGGAACCACTCGACTGAGATGGCTCTAATGATTGTGGTCGACCAGCTATGCCATGCCAGAGCTACCAATATGTCATCAGTCCTGATTCTGCTAGATCTCTCTTCTGCCTTTGGAATGGTCAACCATGACATCCTTCTTGACACCCTCTCTGAATTTGGCATCACTGGAACTGCTCTCAGATGGTTTGAGTCCTACATCTCAGGCAGATCCTGCAGTGTATCATGGTAGGGGGAGCTGTCAAAGGCACACCAGACATGCACTGGTGTACCCCAAGGATCGGTGCTGGGTACACTACTCTTCTCTCTATACACCACCTCGCTGGGCTCCATCATCCAATCCCATGGGTTCTCTTATCAGTGCTATGCTGATAATACTCAGCTGTACCTGTTGTTCCCTCCAAATGACAATATGGTATCTGCTAGAGTCTCTGCATGTCTTACTGATATCTCAACCTGCATGAAGGACCCCCATATGCAGCTCAACCTGGCAAAAGCCGAGCTTGTTGTGATCCCATCCAGGCACTCTGTTCACTTCCCCACTGTCCCCACTGGCTCACTGTTGCTAACACAGTACGCAACACTGGAGTGGTGACTCATGACCAGCTATCTTTTTCTGACCACATTTATACTGTTTCTCATTTATGCAGGTTCATCTTATACAACATCTGCATGACCAGACCTTATCTGAGTATGCAGCACAACTTCTGGTCCAGGCTTTGGTCTTGTTGCATCTGGTCTGTTGCAGATGATCCAGAATGCAGTGGCCCATCTTTATTTAACCAACCGATAAGGGCACATGTCACTCTTCTCTTCAGATCCCTATATTGGCTCCCTGTAGCAGCACACATTGAGTTCAAATCCCTGATAATATGGAGTATATGCAGACACTGATGAAGTACTGTGCTCCTTCTCACCCACTCAGGTCTGCTGTGGAACAGTGTCTGGTGATGCCACCTCTGTGTGGTATCAAGTCGGCATTCAGACTCTTTTCGTGTGTACAGTGGAACCTCGGGTCACAAACGTCTCGGACCATGTACAAATCGGGTTACGACCAAAAAGTTTGCCAAACTTTTGCATCTGTTCACAACCACACACTCGGGTGACGAACAAGCCAGTTTCCCTTCCAGTTCGTACGCGCCAATGATTTCCGCACGTGTTCAGTCTCTCCCTGTGCATTCGCTGTGAACTCTTTGTGCTCTATTTCGTTTCCATTCCGGTTCGTACGCACCGGTGATTTACGCACGTGTTCAGTCTCTCCCTGTACAGTACATTGTTCTCGGTCAGACGTGCATCGCGCAGAGGGACTTTGTGGTATAGCGGGTCCACAGCTCACGTCAAGAGGTCAGTTTTAAATAAATAATCGCCGCGCTACAGCTGCCACGTCCTCTTCATAAATAGAAGCACGAGGCAGCTAAAGGGAGGAAAAAGAAAAGAAAGACAGAGGTTGCGGAGTGAGGAAATAAGCAGCGAGTAAGCGCATTCTCACAGGCAGACAACTGGACAGTGAGCCCAAGCAGGGGTGGGGTAGAAGGAAGCGGTCGCTCCAGCTGAGCAATCAAGGAGCTGGAGTGACCAGAAAAAGGATGGCTGGCTGCGTAAGGCTGAGAAGGCAGCGGGGGTCACCAGTTAAAGAATGTACCTGGCTTGTTTTTAAAGAGACTGCTCCCAGCATTGTTTTATGGGGAATGGGGAACGATGTAGTTAGGTTGTATGATGGATCAGGCATTTAATATTTAAATAAATAAGGTCCAGCTTGTTATATCCACAAAAGCAACATTACACATACTAATGGAAGTTTCTCGAAGTTTCTTCCAAAGTTTACCTGGTTGATGTTTCAGAGTGATTCATCAACAGAGTGAAATATTTCTGTTACTGAGTCTCATTTTGCAGAGGGATGATTAAAAACATTATCAGGCTGTTGTAACTTACAATATCTCCCCAGTCACCCCCTGCCTTTTTTCCACTCTGTCTGATCATATCAAAAAGTTTAAGGCAGTTTTCTTCAATATCCAAAATGCTGCAGTACCCGAATGTTCAGTGACTCACCATGAAGGGTGACAGAAATAGGAAATCGAAGTCTGGCAGAAGGCCACTGCAACTCTGAGCCACCAGGTTCTACGTATTGTGTATGAGTCCTGCTTAAAAGAGAATAATGAGCCCTGAAGCCATCTTGGAGACGTGGTGCTATAAGAGCAAGTTAGGGCATACAGTCGTGGCCAAAGGTTTTGAGAATAACACAAGTATTGGTTTTCACAAAGTTTGCTGCTTCAGTGTGTTTAGATCTTTTTGTGAGATGTTTCTATGGTATACTGAAGTATAATTACAAGAATTTCATAAGTTTCAAAGGCTTTTATTGACAATTACATTAAGTTTATGCAAAGAGTCAATATTTGCAGTGTTGGCCCTTCTTTTTCAATACCTCTGCAATTTGCCCTGGCATGCTGTCCATCAACTTCTGGGCCAAGTCTTTGTTTGTCTACCCACCTCTTGAGGACTGACCACAAGTTCTCAATGGGATTAATGTCTGGGGAGTTTCCTGGCTATGAACCCAAAATTTCGAAGTTTTGTTCCCCGAGACACTTAGTTATCACTTTTGCCTTATGGTCCGGTGCTCCATCATGCTGGAATAGGCATTGACTGTCACCAAACTGTTCTTGGATGGTTGGGAGAAGTTGTTCTCAGAGGATGTTTTGGTATAATTCTTTATTCGTGGCTGTGTTCTTAGGCATAATTGTGAGTGAGCCCACTGCCTTAGCTGAGAAGCAACCCCACACATGAATGGTCTCAGGATGCATTACTGTTGGCATGACACAGGACTGATGGTAGTGCTCACCTTTTCTTCTCCAGACACCCCAAACAATCAGAAAGGGGATTCATCAGAGAAAAAAAAACTTTACCCCAGAACTCAGCAGTCCAATCCTTGTACCTTTTGCAGAATATCAGTCTGTCCCTGATGTTTTTCTTGGCTTCTTTGCTGCCCTTCTTGACACCAGGCCATCCTCCAAAAGTCTTCACCTCAATGTGCATGCAGATGCACTCACACCTGCCTGCTGCCATTCCTGAGTAAGCTCTGCACTGGTGGTGCCCACAACTGAATCAACATTAGGAGACGATCCTGGTGCTGGCTGGATTTTCTTGGGCACACTGAAGCCTTCTTCACAACAGCAGTGGAAACGGGTTTTTTGGGATTATGTTCATTTTCATGGCAAAGGGGGACTTTGCAATTAATTGCAATTCATCTGATCACTCTTCATAACATTCATAAAAATTGAGTTAGCAAACTTTGTGAAAACCAATATTTCTGGTTATATTGGCCACGACTGTATAAGTGCAATAGTTCAAGAGACCACTCAGAGTTGGTGACCCCAAGATTATGTAAACTCCATAGCTGACTCCAAAGAATGGCCTAGCAATTACCTTGGGGTGAAGTTTAATGGTCAGTGCCAGCCAAAGTCTAAAGGAGTCTGAAGGCAAGCTGTGTAAAAGTGCAGTGCTTGTTCAGGGGTACTGAGAGAAGGACAGATAGGGGCAAGAGCTGTGAATGCTGGCTTTGGGTTAATCCTTAGAGGTTTAAAAGTGGGGAGCCAACCAACACCACACAAGCAGAGCAGCTTTTAGTTTATGGGATTGTCTTTTTACTTTACTGCTTTTATTATTCCTCCCTTATTTGATTTGTTTAAAGAAGATCAACGTTTCACATATTTGTATTTTTCATCATTTGTTACACTCTCTGTCTGTTATGAACTAGGCACCCATTTAGGAAGGTTTGAATATGTTTTAGTTAATGAGATGTTATTATTTTGGAAGCTTCATTTTTGGGCTATGTTTTTATATATGACTTTTAATTTTATAACTTGGTTAACCTTTTTTTGTTTAAATTTTTAGTTAGCCACATCACCATTTCAGAAGCCTTGTGGCTAGGGAACCTTCTTTCTGATTCACGAAACTTGATAATGAAAGCCCCTTTTACAGAGATGTGGATTTGGTCAGTGAACAAGTGCAGTGACGGGGTGTTGCTTCTCTGGTTTTGACTCGTAGCTCTCTTTTCTCGACTCGGTTTTTGTCTTAGTGTTTTGCCTCTGGTAATAGAAAATTTTGGTGAACTACTGTGCAATTCTTGTTTGACTTTGCTTGTGGTTAAACCCCGTGGTTTGAAAAAAAAAACTTACAACCTATAAAAAAGGTTTCCTGATGTTTTCAGTTGTGTTTTTTAGAAAGACTTCTTTTTCGTTTTGATTTTATTCCCAAAAGAAATCTGCGTCACCTGGTTAGCTGCCGTAAACAAAATGACAATTGCTCTTAACAACAACAACAACATTTATTGATATAGCACATTTTCATACAAACAATGCAGCTCAAAGTGCTGTACAGTATGAAGAAAGAGAAAAAAGACAAAATAAATAAGAAAATAGAATGAGGGAACACTAATTAACATAGAATAAAAGTAAGGTCTGATGGCCAGGGAGGACAGAAAAAACAAAAAAAACTCCAGACGGCTGGAGAAAAAACAAAATCTGCAGGGGTTCCAAGGCCACGAGACCACCCAGGCATTCTATCGAACATAAATGACCTCAGTCAGTCCTCATTGTATTCAGGGTTCACATGGAAGAACTTAATGATGACAGTCATGTGGACTTCTGGCCTTTAATCCATCAATGTAGGGACATCATGGTGGTTTGATCAGGTGGTGGTGGAGCAGATCACCACCACAAAAAACCGGAAAGAGAAAGTAGGGGTTAGTACGGATTATGGAGCCACCAGGAATGATATTGATAATTAAATGCATATACAAACATATTAAACATTCATAGGCAGAAAATGAGACAAAGACGGATGATAGGTGTCCATAGTGCAGAGATGTTGGGCCGCTATATGGCAGTACTGGCATCATCCATCCATGGATTCAGCTATCCAATGCCAAGCTGGCCCCTCTTATGTCATTTCCCTGTCCATTAATTTAGTCATGGCGTTTTGTAACCGGCTCAAGCTAGACCAAGATAACATGTGTATGGGAGGGATATTGGAGCCTATCCCAGCTAGCATAGGCCACAAGGCAGGACGGCAGTCCATTACAGGACAAACACACTCACCCCCACTCCAAACACACAATACACTTACTCTGCATGTCTTTGGACAGTGGGAGGAAATAGGAATCCCATGCAGACACAAGGAGAGCATACAAACTCCATGCAGGGTTGACCCGGGACATGAACCCTGCTCTCCTTACTGTGAGGCCACAGCGCTACCAATGCACCATTATGCTGTCCCCATTAATTTTGGGCCCTGTAAAAGCCAACAGAGAATATGCAAACAAATTTCTGATTTCATTAAACTGTTAGGGTTTCATTGTCATCTGATCAGAGGGCAACCTCGATTAATAATTTTTGGAAGCCATGGTCTTTTTCATGGGTTTGGAAGGAACATCATAATATAATATGGTGGGCACAAACAACTTATTTATAATGCCAGCCACCAAAGGCTGGATGTGCCAGTTCTAAAGCTGCTGCCAACTCTCTAAGATCTTATAGGAAGGAAACTACTGATGGGGGCCATCATCACGGGGGACTTTTCATTCTTTGTTAAAGCCCACATGTAGTCTGTTTATCTGTCTTTGTCTCGCTGTTTTAACCTCACTATAAGTTGTATTTTTTATTAAAAGCAAAAGAAAATCTTCAGCACCTGTGTCAAACTAGAAAAAGGAAGGAGTGGCAGTACTAGATGACATATTTAAATGCCTAATACCGCTTATTATAAAACCAATTTACAAGAATTAGATGAAATTAGCCTTTTAGACCAATTTTTTTGCTTTGTGTGCACGACTCATTAACATTTGAAAGTCTCTGCTCTCAGGCAGAACGAAGCACTGTGATCTGATTTCCATTGATTCTTGCATCTACAAAGCGATAGGTTGTTTTCTATCTTTTGATGATAAAATAAAGAGCCTCACTAGAGTTTTTGATTAAGTGTAATTATATAGCAAGAAAGACATTTATTTTTTTTTCGGTGAGTGTATAAAAGAAAAGAGGTAAAGGTTAAAATGATTATTCTGATTTAAAGAAGGCTTTGACACTGGACCATAACAAAGTAATAAATGTGTCATTCCATAATGGACAAAAGATATAAGCTGCTCATGGAATTGTTGAAACACTAGTATGGGTGTCAAAATTGAGTTTCTTGGAGGGGGAGGGCACACCGACATAAAAAGATGGTAAGGCTTTGTAATCGAATGACTGATGCCGCCTCTGATTTCTTTTTTTTTGAACAGCAGTGGCGTTTCTAAGGCTTAATAACGACAGTATTCATTGAACCTTTTGGTATTTTTTTATTTATTTTATTTTTTAAGCATCTCAGTTTTCTTTTCACTCAGACCTCAGCGCTCTTAGATCTGTGGCACCCTCTGCTGGCTGATCTCTGAAAGGACAGCTTGACAGGAAAAAGCTGAACTCAAGTTTTGCCTCTTAATAATCATAATACAAATATTAGATTTTATTTATATGGCACCTTTCCCGTGCACAGAATGGTTGCCAAATAATACAAAGTGTACAATTCTGTTTATTTTCATGATAGTAGTTAATACAGTGTAAGTATTAGTTCTGAGTCTGACTGGTCCGCATTTCTTAATGAGCAAGCTTTAGGTGGTAACAGTTAAAATGGCTAAGCTAGGCCCTGGCACTGAATCATAACAACAAAATGTCTCCCCTCAATCTTCAATGACCTTTGTGCAACCTGATTTAAGCTTACTTCGTTCAGATATTAATGTGCACTGTATCGTCTGTCAGATATTATGTCATATTATGCACCAGTTTTTTCTCAATATTATATTTATGGCTGTAATACCAAGACTCATTTATAACAACTGTGTTGCCTGGAAATACATTCTCATTTCATTTTGTTTCTTTTATTGTTTAGAAGTGTACCAATATCCCACCCACCATGACTTCAAACACCAAAATCATCAACAAGACCGTTTCCTCTCCCCAAGTGTACTGACTTTGTACCCATGACCACACAGTCGAACACAGCAATAAACACTTCACCCAGCATTCATATTATACCAATCAGCAATGAAAACAAGGCACCTTGTAGGGATAGATAGATAGATAGATAGATAGATAGATAGATAGATAGATAGATAGATAGATAGATAGATAGATAGATAGATAGATAGATAGATACTTTATTAATCCTCAAGGGTAAATTCACATACTCTGGCAGCAGCATACTGATAAAAAACAATATTAAATTAAAGAGTAATAAAAATGCTGGTATAACAGACAATAACTTTGAATAATGTTAACGTTTACCCCCCCTGGTGGAATTGAAGAGTCGCATAGTGTGGGGAAGGAACGATCTCCTGAGTCTGTCAGTGGAGCAGGACAGTGACAGCAGTCTGTCGCTGAAGCTGCTCCTCTGTCTGGAGATGATACTGTTTAGTGGATGCAGTGGATTCTCCATGACTGATAGGAGCCTGCTCAGCGCCCGTCGCTCTGCCACAGATGTCAAACTGTTCAGCTCCGTGCCCACAATAGAGCCTGCCTTCCTCACTAGTTTGTCCCGGCGTGAGGCGTCCCTCTTCTTTATGCTGCCTCCCCAGCACACCCAGAATAAGGAGACAGATCACACAAAGTACACTATCACATCAACAACAACCTGGTCCTGATCAACACCAACATAAACTGACTCACGGTGGGCTCAGAAGACAAGAAGAGTAACATCTCGGTTGGCATCAGTGGGGACATTTTAGGTTACTGATGAGCTGAGCTGTAACTGCAGCATTGAGGTCTTACTGTAAAAGGTGTTATTTGCTCAGACACCTGAGGAGGTGCTGGATAAGAAAGAAGAGTGCAGAACTCATTTCTTACTATCCTTGCATGTCTTTCCCATATGATTTTGCTTTCCACACACTTGACAACAGTATACATTGATCCCTCCATGCTACATGTATGCCCAGCAACATATTCAGCTGTATGGCGAGACAGGCTTAGTTTCCTGAGTCAGGTTATTAAAAAGTGAATGGTTAGAAAACAGGCAAGTATGTGGACCATAACTAAGATGTTGGGCTACAGTCCACAAGGTCACCAGTGTAGTCCGTATCCCTGTGTGTCCCCAATGAGTCATTTTAGGTATAGGGAACCCAAACTGGAATGATCTGTCTGCCAGTATTAGAGCTCAATCGATCCTGAAGACCCACTCTTTTGGCATATCACACACTTATTAGTATCCTTATCCTCTGTTAGACTGCTTTTTAAATTAACTGTGGCACTTGTTTGGACTGGCCACTACTTTTACAGATAGAAAAATCTTATTCTGAACGCAGCTGGCCTAGGCCAGTTGAACCTTCACCTTAAATCTATCCTTTAATATGTAATATATATTGTATATACTGTATACAGTGATCCCTCGCTATATCGCGCTTCGCCTTTCGCGGCTTCACTGTATCGCGGATTTTATATGTAAGCAGATTTAAATATATATCGCAGATTTTTTGCTGGTTCGCGGATTTCTGAGGACAATGGGTCTTTTAATTTCTGGTACATGCTTCCTCAGTTGGTTTGCCCAGTTGATTTCATACAAGGGACGCTATTGGCAGATGGCTGAGAAGCTAGATTGCTTACTTTTCTGTCTCTCTTGCGCTATCTGTGATCCTGACGTATGGGGATTGAGCAGGGGGGCTGTTCGCACACCTAGACGATACGGACGCTCGTCTAAAAATGCTGAAAGATTATCTTCACGTTGCTATTTTTTGTAAAGCTGCTTCCTGAAACGACATGCTGCACGGTGCTTCGCATTCTTAAAAGCTCGAAGGGAACGTATTGATTGTTGACTGAAAAACAAACTCTGTCTCTCTCAATCTCTCTCTCTCTGCTTCTGACGGAGGGGGTGTGAGCTGCCGCCTTCAACAGCTTTGTGCTGCGGTGCTTCGCATATCTAAAAGCCAAAAAGCCCTATTGATTTGTTTGCTAGAGATTGTTTTCTCTATCTATGTGACATTCTGTGCTCCTGACACACTCCTTTGAAGAGGAAGATATGTTTGCATTCCTTTAATTGTGAGACAGAACTGCCATCTCTGTCTTGTCATGGAGCACAGTTTAAACTTTTGAAAAAGAGACAAATGTTTGTTTGCAGTGTTTGAATAACGTTCCTGTCTCTCTACAACCTCCTGTGTTTCTGCGCAAATCTGTGACCCAAGCATGACAATATAAAAATAACCATATAAACATATGGTTTCTACTTCGCGGGTTTTCTTATTTCGCGGGTGGCTCTGGAACGCAACCCCCGCGATGGAGGAGGGATTACTGTATATATATAGAGTCACAAAGTGGACAGTTGGTGGCGCTGTTGCTCACCTTTATCCCAACAGACAGTATGCAAGACACAGGATAAAATCACTAAGAATAAATTTTAATTTCTTCTTTTTTCAGTGTTGTACCCCAAAGCACCACAACCACCACAATAAACAATAAATCAATAATCTCTAATATAATTCTCTCCACCCAGCAGCTCTGTCACACTCCCTCCCAACTCCGGCTCTCCTGCTGGGTCTCCACTAGTCCTAGTCCTTGACCCAGAAGTGTTTCTGTCCTTCCGTCCATGTGATTCACCAGCACTTCTGGGTCAGATGGAGACTTGTATTTTCTTCAGCCTGGAAGTACTTCTGTCCTTCCGTCCCCATGACTTGGGAGTACTTCCGGCCTATATTGGAAACAGAAGTCTCCATGTCTCCCTGCAGTGTCCCCTGGCGGCACCCACAGTACCCAGCAGGACTGTGATGCCAAACTCCATCTCCCATAGTGCCCTGTGGGAATGCAGGGCACCACTAAGCTGCAGGGAAGTCACCATTTTGCATCCTGGGGGTTTCGGCCAGGTTGAACTGCCGTCTATCACTATATATATATACTGTATATATATATATATATATATATATATATATATATATATATATATATATATAATGTATATCTATTATAAAAAAAAAACTTGCGACGAGCCGTGATCTTTTGAAGAGAGGCAGAAAGACAGAAACACTTTCAAATTCCATGAGACTGTCATGTCACGTCATACTTACAACCTTTGGAACAAGTCCCGTGATACACATGCAGAGCAGGTTAGAAATAATGGTAGTAGGAAAATTCGAAAGTCTCAAATAAAGGACTGTAAAGATCGCATTAGTGCAAACAAATGGAAAATATTACTCGGTGAAAACAGCAAAAAGAGAAAGAATAGTGTTTGAGGACGTCTGGGGGAGATGAGAGACGAAATGCAGTTCACACAACACGGCAGCAGCAGCAGCAAGCCAGCAGCTGATCGAACAAAGAGGAGGTAAAAAAAAACGAGTTATTTGTTTCCCATTGTATCACCGTTAAAGAGGGGTTTTGGAGGAACGGCCACGTCTCCTTGGGGTGCGTTCAGCCACCCTCTTCACAACGGAGCATAGCGCTGACTGTGGGGGGGGGGAAGGGGTTGGCAAGTATAGTATAAATTATATAGTATAAATAATATAGACAGTGGCAAGGAAAAGTATGTGAACTCTTTAGAAATAACCATCTTTATGTATAAAGACCTTTATGTACTGTATATTTGTCTTAAAATATGGTCTGATATTCATCTAAGTTACAATAATGAAAAAACACAATCAGTTTTAATTAATAATGCATAAATTACTGCACCGTTCTTGCACTTATTGAATACACCATTCAAACATTCACGGTTGTAGGCTGGAAAAAATATGTGAATCCCAAGGCTGATGTCAAGAGATACAGTAACTGGAGTCAGGAGTTGGCCAATCTGGAGTCCATCCAATGAAATGAGACTGGAGGTGTGGCTTAGAGATAGTTTGACCAATAAAGAAAGACTCAAATGTTTAGAGTTTGCTATTCATAAGTAGCATGCCTCGCTAAAAAGATATCTCCGAAGATCAACAACCAAGAATTGTCGATTTGCAAAATTCTGGAAAGGGTTACAAAGTAATTTTAAAAGGTTAAGATTTTTGTCAGTCCACCGTTACACAGAATGTGTATAAATACAGAACATTTAGTACTGTGGCTGCCTTCCCAAGAAGTGGGTGACAGCTAAGATGACTCAAAAAAGCACAATGCAGAATGTCCAAAGAGGTAAAAACGAATCCTAAAGCAATAACTAAAAATATCTCTGTTCATGAGTGTACTATACATAAAAAATTGAACAAACATTGCGTCCATGGCAGGACTTCAAGGAGGAAGCAACTACTCTCCAAAAAAACCATTTCTGAACACCTGAATTTTAGCAAAGACCATCTTGACAATACAATGGACTGATGAAACTAATCATTGCAATGGTAAAATACTCTGGATGGAGCATCAGGATTTGGGGCTACTTTGCTGACTAGGGTCCTGGACAGCTTGCCATTATCAATGGGAAAATGAATTCCCAAGTTTATCAAAGTATCCTACAGGATAACGTGAGGGTGGCTATCCACCATCTGAACCCCATTAGAAGCTGGACAATGTCCCAATACATCAAAGTAAATCTATTACAGAATGTCTTTAAAAAAGAAAATCCACCTTTTGGAGTGGCCCAGGTCAGAGCCCAGACCTTAACCCAATGTAGGTGCTGTGGAAGGACCTGAAGAGAGCCTTTCACACCAGACATACTAAAAATATGGCTGAGCTGAAGCATGTCTGTAATGAAGAATGGCCCAGCATTCCTTTCTTGCGCAGGTCTGGTCAGAAGCTATCAGAAGTGCGTGTTTGAGGTTATTGTTGCAGAAGGAGGTTCAACCAGTTATTAAATCCAAGGGTTCACTTACTTTTTCCGAAGTGAGCATGTGAATGTTTTATGGGTGCGTTGAATAAAGGCATGAAAAGTTACAATTGTTTGTGTGTTATTAGTTTAAGCATATTATGTTTGTCTATACTTGTGACTTACATAAAGATCGGATCACATGTTATGACCAGTCAATGCTGAGAAACAAGTCATAAAGAAGGGGAGGCAGCATAAAGCAGAAGGACGCCTCACACCTGGACAAACTGGTGAGGAAGGCAGGCTCTATTGTAGGCACGGAGCTGGACAGTTTAACATCTGTGGCGGGGCGACGGGCACTCAGCAGGCTCCTGTCAGTCATGGAGAATCCACTGCATCCACTAAACAGTATCACCTCCAGACAGAAGAGCAGCTTCAGCAACAGACTGCTGTCACTGTCCTGCTCCACTGACAGACTGAGAAGATCGTTCCTCCCCCAAACAATGCGACTCTTCAGTTCCACCCGGGGGGGTAAACATTAACATTATACAAAGTTATTGTCTGTTATACATGCATTTTTATTACTCTTTAATTTAATATTGTTTTTGTATTAGTATGCTGCTGCTGGAGTATGTGAATTTCCTCTTGGGATTAATAAAGTATCTATCTATCTATCTATCTATCTATCTATCTATCTATCTATCTATCTATCTATCTATCTATCTATCTATCTATCCCAAAGGGTTCACATACTTTTCTTGCCACATATGTATACGTATATCATGATGCTTCTGTGTTTTGCTTTTATGTAGTATATTATTATTTCTAACTTATTTGTAATTATTGCAGGCCATGTTGGGGTCAAAAACTGAAGAACGCTTAATAATAATAATGCATTTAAATTAACTGAAGACCAAATGCTACCAAACTTAAACACCTTAAATAAGGTGAACAGTCATATAACAGGGATGTGTGAGCTATCAGTGCCCTTAAATAAAAACCCATAAATGGGAATAAACAGCATCCTTCTTCTTTCAGTAGTGAACGCAGATTCTTCTGAGGCCGATCGCAAGCTGAGCCTTTCTGAATGCTCACTTCACATGAACTAGAAGTGCAGGGAAACAGCTTCAATGGTTAGCTTTGATTTTGTAGTGTTGGATCCCAGTTGTAGAAATGTAAAATACAACAATGGAATGGCTATTAAAAATCATTTACCCAGCTCGCTTTGTGTTCTAAAAATAGGCCGGCTCTAAAAGCGTGTGCATGTTTGTCTCATTTGTACACAGTGCTTCATGATGATTTCCACAGTATGTATTTAATGATAAAACTCATCACATTTATGATCTATTACATTGTGTTTAAACTAATATATGAACCTCTTGTGAAAGTTCTATATAAATCATCTACACTTGGTTGAATAATGCATAGTTTATACTTTCTGATCAATTTTTAATTCAGCAACTGTACATAAAACCTTTTAAGTCCATCCACGAGTGAAAGATTCCGACTCCAGGCTCCCTTTCTGAAAGGGCAAACACACATTTATCTCAAGGAGATCCATAGATTTCTAAATGGATTTTCGACTATTTTATGTTCTCCCAAGTTCTATCCTTTTCAGATTTTCAGATTCTGTTAGACAGTAAATAAAATGTTAGGCCATCCTCAGTCTGTCACAATTCAAATTACTCTAACTTAACACTCAAATAACGTATTCAATAAGGATGACTGCTGATTATAAAGCTAGTTTCACAAGATTGTTTATCATGTTAAGCCTTTTAATAATTGAAGTATATTCTAAAATATATTGTAGCATCCCAGCCAGGGTGAAGCCTGGTGGCTGAGGGACTGTTGAGTTTAGCAAGTTTAGGGGAGAGCAGCATGGAGAACCACTGTCAGGGAAATGAGTGATGCTAGAAGGAAGAAAGGGAGAGGTCCCTTGAATGGAGGAACTGGAAATGGAGGGAGGGGTTTCTGGATGGATGATGAGAAGGTGTGGTATGTGAGGTATAGAAGAGAGAGGTACGAGTGCAGGGTGGAAGAAGATTCTGTGAGGGGAAACAGTCTTTGTAAGGTGTATGTCATAGCCACAACAACGAGAGGTTTATCGGCAATTGTAAGTAGTTCCTGTTCAGTATCGTGACTTGGGAGTCCCAAAAGCACAGACGACCCAAAAGTACTTTGTAATGAGTCCAAAAGACAAGATAAAGGTTTGGGGGGATCTGCCCCGTATATTATGTGTAAGACTGGATTGCTGTAAGGCAAAAAAGCTTTATTAATGAAAAGAGTAGTTGTTATAGACTGAGTCATGTATCTGACTGTCAAACAGGAGGATTGCTGGGTTTATATGGCTGAGAGGGAGGAAGAGGCGGGTCATCAGTGGGAAGTGAGGTCATCCAAGAGGCGGCCTATTGCTGAAATAGGATGTGCAGTTATTCTTAACCCTTAAATAACCAGAACCGGCAATAGTCGGTTCCCAATGCAATTTGCCAGCACGCCAGAGCCGAGTACATTCGGCAACGTAAATTCATTGAATGCTGCAACCAGCTATAGTCGTGTCTCAGTGCAATTTGCCAGCACGCAGGGGCCCGAGTATATTCGGCAACATACATTCATTGAACGCCGCAACCGGCTATAGTTGCTTCCCAGAGAAATTTGCCAGAATGCCGGAGCTGATCGGTCAGTGATGTACAATCGTTGTGCAGCCAGCTCATGACCACTGCCGCCCTGCAGCATCATGGTCCCTGGGATTCAGCTACTGCACTAGACTAGCCTGCAAGCATCAGCATTTACCTCTGTGTGTTTGCATGCAACCAGTTCAAGCGCAGTTGGCTCAGTGATTTACTGAATTTCATGAATGGCGTCAGTTGCACCTTGTATATATAATAACAGATTGTTGCAGTAGTTTTTTAATAGTTTTTACAGTTCATTGGCAGTGTGTAAAATGATCAGTGTTACAGTAATTGTGATGCTCTTTGCATGAAAAAAAAATGTGTTCCATTAAAATTTCATATTTTCTTTGTGAATTGTGACGTTTACTTAAAAAGTGGAGCAAAAAAGTATTTGACGTCCAGGGGTGCATTAACCCCCAAGTATGTGGCAGTTTAAGGGTTAATTGTTCCTGTAAAGAATGAGAGGAGGTGTTAGAGCACATGACCAGACCCGTATGGCATTTCAACATTAACCAGACCCTGTTGCTGCCCCCGATGGGCGCGTGTTTGACAACTTTCAGAAGTTGCCCTCTAGGAGGGGTAATACCATCCAAACCCTTGACTAGATACATAAAGGGCCTAGAAGAATGTTTATAAAACAAAAGATTTATTTTAACAAAGGTTCTGAAATTGAAGAAGTTCCTAATAGCAGAAAAGGAATTGCCTAAGAAGGCAAGGCAATCCAGAGCAAAGAAAGTCCCAATACAAAATCCAAAGGCAAAGCTGAAAACAGAGCATAGGTTCAAAAAATCCAAGAAATTACATAAACAAAAAGGAACAGCAAAACACAATTAATGCTTCACTCCCCAGCACATTTAAAATGAATAGACAGGAAATACGGAAGGCCCTCCAATATACTGTACAGGGTTGAGGGCGGTTCCTGGCAGTGATTGGCAAGCGGCCCCGCCCCTTAGGGAACCAACAAACAGAACACACGGGATATAAGTGAGGCATTTTTCAATGAATAAACACAAAGAATAATAAACATAATTAACAAAAGAAACTAATACTAGTAAGTGGCACAAAAATTAGACAAAACACAACTTTGAACTCAAGCCAGGGAAGAAATACAATCAGAGCCATGACATTCCATTTCCTTTGTTGTTGTTTTACATTTGTGAATTCGTCTTCAGAGTAAACTGTTTATCCTGCTGTACCTTCTTTCTGAGCCTGTTATGGGGAGGTTGCTGCAATATTTAAGCACAGATTGTATTAGTAGCTGGTAGTCAATGGTGCGTGTTTTGAGCCACTCGACTCTGAAACTACAGGCTGTTTGTTCACTGCGATCCTGAATTTGAATAAAGAGATTCAGAAAATGGATAAATAGCAAAATCAGGCTGGAGAAGATTTGAGTTTGTAATCGTGACATATGTTATTAAAGTTCTTTATTTCTAACCAGTGGTGCTTTTCAAATCAACATTCCGGTGGGCCCATGAGGACCTGGGAGAGAAACGGTGTCAGAAGAAGAAATCCATCCTGGGAAGTCATGCGGAGGATGCATGTATGCGTAAGTGTGACTGAGAGCGAGATGGCGCAAAAGCGCTTAAAGAGCCGAACTTTTGTGACCCACTCTACTTTTTAAATGCAGCCACATTTCACTCCAAAAAACAAATATTTCTCTACATAAGAAATTACATTGAACATTGGATTGAATTAGGATGAGTAGGTCCAGTTTGTTATAAACATTTTACAAATGTGTTTCAGGTTAAATTATCGAGGCAAGGTTACTACCTGTTTAGTTTTTGAAAAAATATCCTCAAATTGTTCCCCCTAATTTGACATTAAAGAATCCTTTTAGTAAGATTTCAGTGTCTGCCATTTTGACTTAAAAAGTTCATAACTCTTGCTTTTATTATAACATTTCCATCAAAGCAGAAGTTCTGTTAAAAATACTATAACAATAAATCTGAAATACTGCCCCACATGCTTATTTATGTGTGCTTATATCAGGTTTGAGAAGAATCTGACACATTACTAGCAAATAAACTAAATGACTTCAAGGCAAAGTGCTCTGCTGCTCAATACAGATACATTTAATTCCTTTTTTGAAGTTTGTGACTCCAATTATCCATTTGTTAAGCATCAATGTATGTGCATAGAAAACATTTTAGGTAGAGAGTGTTGTCATTAGGAGTGTGAAACACAGCAAAATGGGTGTGAGGCCTCCTAGGAGGACCATGAAGGCAGGAGGACCTGTCTAAGGAGACTCACCTCAAATCCATCTAGCTTCAAAATTGCTAACTGCAGGTTTCCAGCAGCCTAGCAGGCTCCAATAAGGTGACTTGGCAAGAAAATGTGAGCACTTCATCCATCAGGCATTAATGGTAGAGAAGCTAGACAGAAGTCACTCTCGAGTAAAAGGCATATGACAGTTTAAAGGACTCTGAAAACTCGAGGAAAAGGATTCTCTGGTCTGATGAGACAAAAGCTGAACGTTTTGGGCAGAACTTCAAGCACTATGTCTAGCAAAGACCAGATGCTTTTCATTACCTACCTAATACCATCTCTGCACTGAAGCATTATGGTTGTAGCATCATGTTATGGAGGCACTTCTCAGCAGTAGGTGCAGGAAGAGAATTGAGGTAACAATGAATACAAAAAATACAGCAAGGTCCTTGAAGAATACCTGCTCCAGACTGCACACAACCTCAGACTGGAACAACGGTTCACCTTTCAGCTCACCAATGACCCAAAGCATACAGCCAAGACATGGCTGGATTGGCTTCAAGACTCATCTCTGACTATCCTTAAGTGGACCACCCAAAGCCCAGACTTAAACATCTGTGGAGAGACCTGAAGATGGCAGCTTTTAGATACTTCCCATTTAATCTAATGGAGCTTGATAGGATCTGGCAGGAACAACAGGATAAGATGTCCAAACCCAGGTGTGCAAAGCTTGTTGAGACGTACCCAAGAAGACTTGTAGTTCCTGTCAATGGGACTTACACAAAGCAGTGAATTAAAAGTCTAAATATTTATATGAATACAAGATTTCACTTTCTGGTTTTAAATAAATTTGGAAACCATTCTGAAATCATGGTTTCACTTTCTCATTATGAGTTATTGAACATAGAATTATGTGAAAACTTTAAATTGAAACATTGAAAATGCAATAAGAAGTCGAACAAAATGACACCTTTTATTAGCTAACTGAAAAGATTACAATATGCAAGTTTTCAAGGCAACTCAGGCCACTTCTTCTGGCAAGTTATAGTCAAACTACTATAACTACACCTTGTAACTATTACTACTACAACTACAATGGCAACTACAACTTGACTATGATTTGCCTGAAGAAGGCGCCTGAGCTGCCTTGAAACCTTAAATATTGTAATCTTTTCAGTTATCCAGTAAAAAGTTTCATTTTGCTTCACTTCTCATTGCATCCATAATGTCTAACACAGTACAACACACTTCTACTACAAACATTTAAAATGAAATCTACAACATAATACATTGTGCAGAAAGTAAAGGAAGTACAGTATACTGTTACAGGTAAGACCACCCATTGAAATTCAAACCAATCACAGTAGGGAATTTTAGGAGAGGACAGGGAAATCCAGCTCTAAGTCAATAAAATGGAAGATCTGTGACAGCCAACTGGCTTCACCTACCTCTTTGCCAAATATTCCAATGTTGTCTTTATTGTGTTAGTGAATTAAAGGAGTGGATGGATGAGAACTACTCATCTTTAAACACAGAAAAAACAGACGTTAAGTACTGGAGGTAATGATGCTGATCACAACAATATTTTGTCATGATTTAACTCAGTTGGAATCCCAATTAATTTTGCTGAATTAGCCCGCAATCTAGGAGTTATCTTTGACTCTAGCATGTCATTTAAAGTGCACATTACAAAGTTGTCCAAATCATGCTTCTTCCATCTTAAAAATGTTGGGAAATTAAGGTGCTTTCTAAATAAACAGGATTCTGAGAAATTAATTCATGCATTTATCTCTAGTAGGATTGACTACTGCAATGCAGTGTTCACTGGATGTTCCAACTGTTCTCTACACAGCCTCCAGTCAATCCAAAATGCTGCTGCAATAATTATTACAACAAGAAAATATGAACACATATCCCCAATTCTTAAATCCTTACACTGGCTCCCGGTTAAGTTTAGGGCAGATTTCAAAATCCTCCTTTTAACATATAAAGCATTAAATGGCCAAGGTCCGGCTTACTTGTCTGAACTTATCATGACTTACAAACCTGAGCGCACATTAAGATCTCAAGATGCCAGTCTGCTTATGATTCCTAGGATTAATAAAATAACAATGGGAGGTCGAACTTTTAGTTACAGGGCCCCTAAACTGTGGAATGGTGTGCCTGCTACTATAAGAGATGCCCCTTCAGTCTCAGCTTTTAAATCCCAGCTAAGGACTTTCTACTTCAGTTTAGCACACCCTGACTAGAGCTGCTGATTAAGTATACAGACTGCATCTCTGTTGTTGGTCATTAGCACTAAAACATAAGTAACATGATAGTTATAATTTGTTACTAACCCTCACCTATTCTGTTTCTCTTCTCGGTACTCAAATGTGGCACTTGGTGCCACGGCCCACCTGCCAAGTTGTTTTGCCTTCCTAAGGTAAAGTCATCCCTGATGGAGGATCACAGGAATCGTTGGGTGGAGGGGTCCTTTCATCGAATTGGCTGGCCCAGTGCTGACTCAGCTGTGGAATGGCCAATAGGGGGAGGCAGCTTGATGGCCGAGGTCTCCAGGACTCTAAATAAATCCAAATCATATTATGGGATATCATCTGCTGTTGAATTCTGCTCTGTACTTGTAATATTTTTACTTTACTACTATACTGTATGGAGGATTACTTGTGTTTTGTTCTGTGTATTGTACTGTATTGTATTGACCCCCTTCTTTTTGACACCCACTACACACCCAACCTTCATGGAAAGGGGTCTTTCTTTGAACTGCCTTTCCCAAGGTTTCTTCCATTTGTTCCCTACTAGGTTTTTTTAGGAGTTTTTCCTTGTCTTCTTAGAGAGTCAAGGCTGGGGGGCTATCAAGAGGCAGGGCCTGTTAAAGCCCATTGCAGCACTTATTGTGTGATTTTGGGCTATACATAAATAAATTGTATTGTACTGTATTGTATTCCATATAAAAGGCTCATCAGTTATCACATCATCATCATCTTTTGACTAATGAGAGAAATTCTATTGAGCAACAGGCTCCTTAGGAAACATAAGAACCCTTACTACTGTTACGACTGCCACAAAGGCCATTTTGAAACAAGCAGAACCACAGATGTTGTTGCGATTGAGGAACATCGGAAAGTGTTTAAGGGTCAGATCAAAAGAGTAGTCTTTGAATAAATAGAAGCTTTAACCAGTACAGTACACTGTCATGAACATTTATTTTTTATCTGTACTGTAGCTGCTTACTTTTCCTGATTTGACATGTGTCACTATGTCTTTCAATATGCTGATAATTTAGATCACTATTCTGGTGAAGACAATTTATTTTTTTGTTTTTTGTTTAGTGATGGGTTGATCCTTGTGTTGTCTGTGGCCATATAATTACTGTTGCTGCGCCTGTTACTGGTCATGTGACACAGAAGTCACTTAACTCATTCTGTCATCACACTCTTCCTATATAAGATGGCAGTGCACAGCGTCTGCCATGGTTTTGGCTCTTTTTACTTCTGCTTCCCACACTTGCTGTTTTTAGTGTTAAATTAAGCCAAAGTGTTAAGGCCTTTGCTTTCTCTCCCTGTGTTTGTGTTTGCACCCTGTGTTTTGGGGGCAGTTGAGGTGGTGGTTGAATCATTCTTAGTCGGGACCTCACCTCCATGACTGGCCCTACCAGGAGTACACGACTCTCGACAGCATCGTTCACGGATTGATCACGCAAACCACTCTGCCACATTAAGGTGCTGACTCAGTGGAGGATTTTAATGTATGCCTTTGTATTGTATATCATAACCAGAATAGAAAATATTGAAAATGGATGAAAAATGACAATATAAAATGGAGAAAATAAAATTAGCAATAACAACAAGCAGTGCCAAAGGCAAAGACGAGCTACTCAATGGCCCGATAATTAAAATGGGACTCAAAGAGTCCATAAATAAGGCAGCCTAGGGGGACTGAAGTAATGACCAGGGACCCCACCACCCTGGGCTCCACAACTAACAATGAAAACAATCAAGCACAACTAAACAGTTACAAAACATAAGAACATTATTACAAAATAATTAATTTAAAGACAATAGTTAAAAAACTATTTTGACCTTTTAGCTTCTTATTACTATATCGTATATTTTTCATGTTGTTCCCATTACTATTATGATATAAATTGCTATAATAATAATTTAACATGATATTTTAGCACCACTTTCTGTTTGTTTTTTTCTCTGGCCATCTGCAGGTTTGCCATGCCATTGTATCGTCCATGTCCATGTGCATAATCGATGGTGGCATGCATGGTGAATCTTTACAAAATTTCATTATACTCAGGGAAAGGAATTTTACTTATACTTAGGACTTTTTTTCAGTTTTCTGACATTCAGATTTTAATGAACATTTTAGTTTAATATGTTAGATCTTGCTGAGTTTTTGGCACTTCCTTTGACCATTTTCTTGGTTTTCCTATGGCTCTTGACTCCCAGTTCCAACTTTTCTGTCCAGTTTTTTAGTGCTTAGGCCTCAGTACAACAATTCAACTCACAAGTGGCAATAAATTAAAATGCAAATTGATAAAAGTAAGTAACAATGAAAAAAGAAAAGACATTCCTGTTAGGGGTGGCCACAGCGGATCATCTTCTTCCATATCTTTCTGTCCTCTGTATCTTGTTCTGTTACACCCGTCACCTGCAGGTCCTCTCTCACCACAGCCATAAACCTTCTCTTAGGCCTTCATCTTTTCCTCTTCCCTGGAAGCTCAAAAAAGAAAAGACAATAAAAATAAAAAATCATTGAAATAGAGCCCCAGTGTGAATCTGGCATGGCCCACAGCAGCTGACATGCAGGTTCACAGGTTAGCTTGGTATTTTGAGTTAAACACTATCATTTTTGTAATGTAAATGCAAGGTATCTTGAATTCTTATTTTAACAGATTAATAGCACTCACTCACACTGGGCTAATTTGGAGTCACTAACTAACCTGCACACGTCTTTAGCAGAAAATCCCACACAAACAGGGGCAAACGGTACATCACATAAGTTGATTTGTGTTTTCTGTCTGAAAGAGTTCAACAGTAGGACAGAAAATTGATGAAGTATTTTAAAACTGTCTTTTTTATCATTGTGGCAGAATGTGATGATGTGTTCTGTGTTGGCCAGACATGTCTACTACTACTGTGTTTTTACTCAGCTTTGTACATCTGAAAACTGCTCTAACTGGGCGTCTCTCAAAATCACTTTCTATACATCAGTCGTGTGTTTGCTTTTGTCTGCGGCTCCCACAATACTTGTTTCTAAGAGTTCTATTCACACACCAGCAGTTCAGCCCAGGCCATAACACTCACAACATGAAACACCAGTATGGACCATCACTGGCACTGGCAGTGTAAAAATGTGGTTCAGTGTGGTAAAGCATAATCGTTACACTTCCAGACACAGAGGGCCATTTTTATAGAAAGTATCCTACCGCTCTCTATTTCTTTTACACAAATGCTTATAAAATGAATAAAAGCTTACAGATAGATGGATAGGCTGTCTACTAGCAAATGAATCCACTTATGAAGATGTAAGATGAGATGCGTTATGAAGATTCCTAAATCTGGCTAATCCAGTTTGTGGTTGCGGAGAGTCACAGCCTATTCAGGTACCAATGGGCACAAATTCGGCCGCAGTCAATTGTCACAATCGGAGAGGTCGATTTAGAATCACCAGTTAACGCCAATGTCTTCAGGGTGTGGGGGAAAATCCCAGGTAAAAACTCACTCAGACATGGGGAGAATATGCACGCAAGGACAATGAACAGGCAGAATACTGAGAAACGGAGGAATGTGTATTTCGGTGATTTCAAACAAATCACCAGGACCAGATAATATTTAACCTCAAGTTCTTAAGGATGCTAGTGAGTACATATATAAACCCTTGATACATATTTTTAGGAAGTCACCGTGCACTGGAGAGATTCCGAAGGACTGGAAAATGGAAAATACTGTATAATCCCATTATATAAACTGGGTGACAGGGCAGATCCAAGCAACTATAGGCCAGTAAGCTTAACATGCATCACAGGAAAATTAATGGAAGGAATTATTAAGGATAAGATCGAGCAACACCTGGCAAGGACAGGAGTTATTCTGAACAGTCAGCATGGGTTCAGAAGAGGGAGGTCGTGTTTTACTAACATGCTGGAATTCTATGAGGAGGCAACAAAAGGATACGATCAAAGTAGAGCTTATGATATTATTTATCTGGACTTTCAGAAAGCATTTGATAAGGTGCCACATGAAAGGTTGGGCATCAAATTAAATGAAGTGGGAGTTCAGGATGTTGTTTTTAGATGGGTGCAGAATTGGCTCAGACACAGGAAGCAGAGGGTGATGGTGCGAGGAACCTCATCAGAACTGTTAAGAGTGGTGTTCCACAGGGGTCAGTGCTAGGGCCGCTGCTATTTTTAATATATAAATGATTTAGAAAGGAATATAAGTAACAAGCTGGTTAAGTTTGCAGATGCCAGGTGGATTAGCAGATAATTTGGAATCTGTTATATCATTATAGAAGGACTTGGATAGCATACAGGCTTGGGCAGATGAAATTTAAGGTCAGTAAATGTAAAGTATTACACATATGAAGTAAAAATGTTATGGGTTTGAATACACAATGGACGGTTGGAAAATCGAGAGTACACCTTATGAGAAGGATTTAGGAGTCATAGTGGACTCTAAGCTATCGACTTCCCGACAGTGCTCAGAAGCCATTAAGAAGGAAAACAGAACATTAGATTATATAACACGATGTGTGGAGTACAAGTCCAAGGAGCTTTATAATGCACTGGTGAGGCCTCAACTGGAGTACTGTGTGCAGTTTTGGTCTTTCAGCTACAAAAACGACATAGCAGCGCTAGAAAAGGTCCAGAGAAGAGCGGCTAGGCTGATTTCAGGGCTACAGGGGTTGAATTATGAGTAAAGATTAAAAGAGCTGAGCCTTTACAGTTTAAGCAAAACAAGATTAAGAGGTGACATGATTGAAGTGTTTAAAATTGTGAAGGGAATTAGTCCAGTGGATCGAGACTGTTATTTTAAAATGAGTTCATCAAGAACACGGGGACACAGTTGGAAACTTGCTAAGGGTAAATTTCTCACAAACAGTAGGAACTTTTTCTTTACATAGAGAACCATAGACACTTGGAATAAGCTACCAAGTATTGTGGTAGACAGTAAGACATTAGGTACGTTCAAAACTCGATTTTTTTTGTAAGAAATAAGTGGATAGGACTGGCGAGCTTTGTAGGGCTGAATGGCCTGTTCTCGTCTAGAGAGTGTTCTAATGTTCTAATTTTTAGAGAGCTTGTGATCTTTCTTTGGAATCTTTATCTTTATTAAATGTAAAAGGAGGGACATTTTGATCAGTGTTATGTTATTTTATCAAGTACAATAGGTATGGTGTGCGGTAATGTAAGCTGAAATTCAAATTTATAAACAACTGCACAGCTGTCTTTTTTAGCAGCTTGTAGCTTTCTGCTCTAAATAAATAAAGGTGTCACTTCCTTTAGTGCGGGGATTTCATTTTATAAAGGTACAAACGTTTAACTTCTCTTTAAGCTGTTCAAGATGTTAAAGCATATTTTAATGTGTTGTCAATAACCGTGATTTCTTTATTGATTAAGCATTATTCACATTATCTGCTTGCTATAAAGCAGTTTAACAGTGACACTACTCAAAAATCAATTCTTTTATTTTTCAATAAACAGGTATATAAAAAGTCAATAAAACTGATCATGCAAAATCGTATTACACTGAGAAAGTGTTCTGTTATTGGGAAGATGTAAATGGTGCTGCTCTCTTCTACTATTCTCTATTACCATAAAACTTTGAGCATGGATATTTGATCCAAGATAAAAAGATGTGCTAATATTGTAGCAAGTAATTAATTGAATTGCTTTTTTGGCTAAATATACAAACAGTTCATACATAAATTTCATAAACATCTGTTCATAGAGCGTCTCTTTAATGTCTACTCTTCGGCAGGTTGTGCTTAGAGACATTTTACACCAGTTTTCAAACTTTTGTCCATTTTAGTTTTGTGTTTGGCACTGTTGTGTTTGGTTGGTGATCTCCCACAGTATCTTAAGGTTCAGGATGGTTCAGGTGTTGTGGATGTAGCAGCACAATATGGTGGGTGCAGCAATGTGCGCTGGCACAATAGTTCATATTGTCACTTTTACTTGGTGGAAGGGCAGTTTCCATCATTTAGACATTGCTTTGAGTTGTTCTTTGCTGATGTTTGTGCATTTTTACATGAATCTCTGTGCCTGGGTTTGTTCTTCTTTTTACATCATGGTGGTCTTACTTTGCTTATACAGGAGCTTGTCAGTTTGGGCAGCAATGACAACCATTTTCTACCATCAAGTGAATGAAACACTCCTTTGTGAGAGCAACCTTTAATTTTTAGCTCCTTTTTTTAAATGCAGGGAAAAACCTGAAGGTTAGTATCTGAAAACTAGAACCACAAAGTGCTGTTTCATCAAGATGACATACCAGAGCGCAAGTCCTTTGTTCTTTGTTGCTGAAGCAGGGTTCAGACTAATAGCCCATGCTCCATATTCACCTGTCCTTAAAGTAAGTGACCATTTATTTGGTGCTTTTTAGATAATTTGTGTGCTACCAAATTTTCAAGCAACGGTGAAGTGATGTCTGCCAAAAAGGAGTAGTTTAATAGCCAATGGAAAAGATCACAATGTTGTAACATCATTGAACAAGGAGGTAAACCTTAAAGGAAGCTATATTTAAAAAAAAATAAAATATACCGTCACATCAAATCATTTACTTCTACATTAAAAATAAAAATGAATGATTGATACATAGACAATAATATCTTTTGCATAAATTGATAACAGACAATGTTTGTAGGTAAAGTTTTACAGAAGAAAAAAATAACTGTGTTTGTGATTCCAAACACAGAAACACATTCAGAAGCAGTATGGCCACATGGCTGCTTTCTGCTGAAAGATAATACAACTTCAGGTTCGTTTATACGAAATTTCATGCATCAGAGAGGAAATGTTTAATTAAACTTTGATCCTGTTTTACGCAGCTCAACTACTCACATATATTTTGCTGTAAGGGTTTTATTTACAAATGTATACCAAATTAAGAATTCACTTGAGGTTGACATTAATAAACTTTTAAATTGCTTACACAGTTTTATTCTGCTGCAGTGTTTAAGGTGAAGCGCATCGTTTTAGACGTCAATGTTTTTGATTATCTCTGTTCTCTTTGCATTTCAGTAATGCTTGGTAAAAGTATCTTCTCAGACGACATAAAAAGTAAATCCTCATGTCAAACTCAAATCAGGAAGAAAACTTTGGCAGCCATTATGAACCATCACTGGCTCTCCTGTATTCTTTTTCTCTTTTTGGCACCCTGCTGTAAATCTTGGTGCCATTGCCACATTACCAGGCCAATGATCCTGTCTATGGAAGGTGACACAGAGACAATGGGAATTTGGGATTCAAAAAAAGAGGACTTAATCTTCATTTTTCACTGTTTAGAATGTGATGGTGGTAGGAGTACTAGTAGTACATAAGAATGTAAGAAGTTTGACAAATGAGGAGACCATTCAGTCCATCAAGCTAAAAGCTAAGCTGTCCCAATATCTCACCCAGATTCTACTTAAAGGTTGTCAATGTTTCTGCTTCAACTCCAAAACTCGGTAGTTTGTTCCACAATCCTACAACTCTCTGTGTAAAGAAGTTCTTCCTGGCTTCAGTCTTAGATGCCCTTATGCTTTAATTCCCACTGGTGTCCTCGAGTACATGATTCACCCTTAAGTTGAAAGAATGTTGCTGGTTCTACTTTATTAATGCCTTTGAGGATTTTGAAGACCTGGGTTAGGTCCCCATGCAGTCCCCTTTGCTCGAGAGATTCTCTGAGTGTGTCAAAGTAGGAAATGTCCTCGAGTCCTGGGATGCAGCTGGTTGCTCTCCTCTGCACAACTTCAGGGGCTTCTACAGTATGTCGTTCTTGTACTGTGGTGACCAGAACTGCAAACAGTACTCCACATGCGGTCTCACTAGCGCATTATATAGTTTAAGCATAATGTCCTTAGGTTATATTAAAAAAACTTGAAAATAAACCAAACATTTTATTTGCCTTTTTAACTGCTTCTACACATTGCTCGTGCTGGAGAGTGGGAGCAGGTGCAAGCGGTCTGCCAAAGACATCCCATCGCCAGGTTGATGAGAAGCGGCCAACCGTCTGTGCATTGCCTTGCCAGCATGTGCAGTCAATCTGATTGCCTTATTATCAGCCCGGGGTGGCAATCAGGTGATCGCACCTGCAACAGCTCCCCAGCCGATAAAGGGGACAGCAAAAATAAGAAGGAACAATTAGGAGTCATAGAAAGAGAATGGACGTTGAAAGATGGGAGAAGAAGCAAGCAGGAGAAAGAGAAAGGAAACAAGCTGGTGAACAGAGAGGAAACAGGTGGACGGGAGTACAGCCCCAAGGAGAAACTAGTGGCCATCAGAAGGGGGCTGTTGGTCGCTCCTGTTGATTGTGCTTGGTGGTTGCCCAACAGACTCCGTGGTATTGTTGGCGGGGGGTATGGGCCAGATGAGATGGGTTTCTGCACCTGATGGTCGATGTCTCTCCAGACTGCAAAGTCTGAATAGGATAAGCCGGAGAGGCGTCAGTTTTAAAGGAAGGCAGTAGGGCTTGGGATTTTTAATGAGTTTCCTGCACTGAGTTGTTTTAACCTCGTTTTTAACAGATTTTCCTATTTATTGATTTTAACCTCCACATGAACACTTTTTTTTATGGATTATTTATTTATTGATAGTTTGGAGCACTGCACTTTGGGACAGTTGTTTTATGGATTTTTTATATTAAACGCACTTGCACTTTTCACCATCCCCTTGCATGGTGTGCTTTGTCCTCATCTGCCATGCTCATCCCAGTCATGGCTATTGACAGTGTCGGGTTCAGGAGGCTCCCATTATAGAAGAGGGAGCAAGAAGCTGCCTTGCACTGTTACAGCACTTTGGACTTTTCTTCTTTTCCAAGTGTTCGTCCGTTTCTGAAGCCTTTCTGAATTGTTTTTGCCACCTTTTCTGTATCTGTTATTGCCCCAGCTTTAGTATCATCTGTACTAACTATACCAAAACTAACGTCATAAATATAAATTAGAAAAAGTAAAGGTCCCAGGACAGAACCCTGAGGGATGCCAATGATGACCTCACTCCACATGAAGCAGTCTCCTCTTACCTGTACTTGTACTCATATTATCACAAGTACAATGAAAATCTTCTTTTGTGGCTGATCAACACGTGGAACTTTGCAACTGTCTAACACAACAATAAAAAAGATAGAAGTAAAATATTTAATTTCATTTTATGTAAGAGTAAGCACAAATCAACTTACCCGAATTACTCCTTGCCCCTGTTTCCATACCACTTGTTCATAATATTGCAGAATTCCCAGGAGAGGGTGGGCAGCCAAGTGGCCTAGGTCACCAGAACTATCAATTTGTTGCATTTTACAAATGTCTTTTCGTGTTATAATCAACCCTGAACCCCAACACAGAGGTTTATTTCATTCAGGGATACTGTTGACTGAAGTTTTTGTAGTTTTTGCTTTCATCTTCTGCATCCACTTGCCATATCTCAAATATTATTTTAATTTGGCTTAACAATGTCATGATTTTTAAGTCAATAAATAAGGTTCTTTGTGTTTTACTGTGTCTTAATGTTAAGGTGTGTGTTTATGTGCAGTCACTGAGAAAATTACAAATGTACACCCGCTTATCCATGCTAATCATCCAATCATGTGACAGCAGCATGATGCCCAAAATCATGTAGATACCAACATAGGAGCCTCAGTATATGTTCACATCAAACACCAGAATGGGAAAAAATTATGATCTCAATGATACAACCATGGCATGATTACCTGTGCCAGACAGGCTGGGCTGAGTATTACTGTGACTGCTAATCACTTCAGATTATCTCAAATGGCTTTTACAGCAGATCTAACTTTTTTAAATGTTCTAATTCTTTACTAAACTATATCTTGGGACACTTGCAGAAATTCATAGCTGATTCTGGGTGTATTGATAAGGGTGAAGAAACAGGAGCATAGGAGTCAGTTGGAAATTTTTTTTCGTGGTGCAAAGAGAATTGCCTGTAATTTAACATCAGAAACACCAAAGAACTGCGTATTGACTTTCACAACACCACACAGACTTTATGTCCGGTCACTGTTCAAGGAGTGAATGTAGAGGTGGTCCACTCCTACAAGTACTTGGGGGGTCCACATCAATGACAGGTTGGAATGGTCTCAGAACACAGAGGAACTATAGAAGAAAGGGCAGAGCAGAATTTATCTATCTATCTATTGTCACACACGTGCGCATGGGAAACAGCCAAAGGGCCTAAACAATACTAATTCTACGCCAGACCAGGGGGTGGCAGAGTGTGCTAACTGTCTCTCTCAGTCTCTTGCAGACCATTCCCAGGAAATCCCGCTTGATTCCGGCACCACTGATGACATCATTTCTGGTTCCGGCACCAATGATGGTTTCGCTTTCAGTCACGATGATGTCACTTCCGGGTCTGGTGCCAACAATGATGTCACTTCCGGTTCAGGCACCAGTGATGTCACTTCCTCTACTCGTGCTTAAAACGGCCATTTTGTTTCAAGGCCAGTCAGTTCTGTTTAGGTTACTCTGTTCTATGCACATTGTGCTTATTTAAAATCAATTTTTGCAGCCAGGAAAACAATATACGGGTGGCTGCCCCAAACCTTTATGATGTCTATGACTCATTCTTATGACACTATCTATCGATAAATACCAGGGTAGTGTGGACTAAAAGCGAAAACAGAGACTAATGTCTCCATTTTTAAACAAAAACATAGTAGGGTGGACATAGCATAACCAAGATTGACTTTCTATGAGTAAATGCCAACTGGAGCTACAATTGATATCACAATCAAGGAACACAAAAAGCTTCAACTATCCTCCAATTTATAATCTTATTTTCTTAACTGTCTTGGACTGTAATGGCCAGCCCAATCATCCGGACCAGCAACTACACCGCCAAGACCTATGGCCTGGCAACCTGAGGGGAGTTAGACTTAGACAAACCGTTCTTCTTCCGAATACTTCCCCAATCGGTTATCAAATAGGCAGAAAATACAAACAGTAGGTAAGTAACTAAAGTGAATATATATTGATGAAAAGATGTGAAACAAAATGCCAAACAGTATAAATATCTCACCTGTCCCTTCTCTAACACACACAACCCCACGAGTGAACGGTGGAATATTATAATAAATATACAGAGTAAACCTTCCCTTGACCCTACACTGAACATAAAATAGATATGAGGCACACGAAACACATAACGCACGGAAAGTCCAAGAAATTGTCCAGAGAATGATAAATGATAATGAACTTGAACCAGTTAGAAACTGTCCAGTGGTAAGTGCGATATGGAAGCACTTGATTTGTTTGCTCCTTTCCCGAAATAAAAAGAAACTGTCTCACCATATGGTCCTCGGCGTGTCCTGTTACTAGTGAACCCCGAGGTTTTGTGAGAATGGCGAGATCATTACAGGGCTGTCATTGAGAGCAGCAAGCTGTGGAAAGGTCTGATCAGCGCTTCTCTGTTCCTTGTGATGCGTTTCTGTGTTGTGTTCTGGTTTCTCTCCTTTCCCCCTCTATCTGCTCCTCCTCTCATTTAAATAAAAAATAACTGGATGGACTTGATGGGTGGACAGACAAATTACCTTGAGGGGTCACGGTCCTACAGTGTTCTCCTTCCCCCTTTTTTTTCCAGGGGACAACATTTACACAGACGCACCATAGACTACATAAACAGGACAACACTACAAAAGACGCAACTCGGCACAAAACACATTAAGACGTCCCCATTCATGTAGCACTGCTACAAGACATTTGGAGCCATGGTGGGTACAAGACATGTAATTAATTTTGTTACATTTTTTAACTGCTAAACTCACATTCTCAGTTTTTTCTTATTTCCTCTTTGTTAAAGTACTGAAAAGGCATTTGAGTTTCATCATTGTCCTTCCCATCTGGTACATATTTACTAGAGAGTTTAGAGAGTAAAGTAAAAATAAATTTTCTAGAAAGTAATGAGTAAAGCAGTCCTGTTACAATTTGAGAAAAGTCATTAGTAATTTGTTATTGATTACTTTATTTTTGAGTAACTACCCTACCTCTGGTTGTCATGAGCCAAAACCTTCACCGACAGCATGAAAGATGCAGTAAGTCAGGAGCCAGGCCTGGATAAGATGCAGGTTCATCTCACCAATGCACTCGCCCAACAGATCGCCTGTCTATCCTTACGTTTTCACTACAGAATCATGAAGCCTTGGAGCTTATGCAGGCCACATTGGGCGCACACTGGGGCACACTTGCAGACTCCCACCAGGAAAATTATGAGTTAGCAAATTCATGTAACATACATGTTGTTTGGATCTTGGGTGATGACAGACCATATAGAGAAAACCCACAGGAAGAACAAACACATTGTCCTCAGACAATAATCAAGCCTGAAACTGAACTGGAGTTATTGGAGCTGTGAGGCAGTAGCACTAACCACTCTGCTTCACAAATAAACATATATTTTAAGACTACTAAAGAATATTTATGTACATTACTGTGTTGCAGCAATTCAATTCCAGAAGGAGATCTATTAGCTGGGACCACTTAGCAATGGGCAAGCATAAGGTTTAGAATACTAGAGCGAGATGTCATTAATTGGGCATTTTAATTTGGTATAAGAAGGGTGAGTGTTAAACTTCATTATTTTTAATTATATTCAGCTACTATGTCATATGGATATAATATTCACCACATGGCTTTTGGGAGCATTACAAAAAGGGTCTGCACAAAAGTGTACAAGGATACACTTAAAGAATACAAATTAAATAACTCAGTCATTCAAGTGTAATTAGGAAAGCAGTACAGCATGACAAGTTGTGGGCTGTTGTCTGATAAGAGCCGACTCCGCAGAATGCCTTCAGCACCTGGTAAGTGCTCCTATCAGAAAACACCTCTCACGCCCGGCAGGGTTTTAGTGATTTTACAAAAATGACCAAAAAATAATAAATAAATAACATGATCCTTAATCGGACAGCAAAACTCAAATTGCTTTCCCTTTGGAACACAAAATAATATCTGTTGCACTGCCCCTGGAAACAGGCGCTGGTTCCAAGGTTCTTATTCTGCTGCCAGCTTGTCCAGTCAGCTAATGGAAAAATCTCTTATCTGTTAATAAAGTGTTGACCTTTTTGGCAGATCCTACATGTGTGACAGTTTGGGAAGCGATAAAGATGAGTTTGTAATCACCTTTCAAGAAGTAATGTTACAACTGCAAGAGTTTCATCTTATACTTCACAGAGAAATCCAGAACTACTGTATGAATATGGGCATTCAGTCAGTCAATTTATTCATTATTTTTGCAGTATTCAAAAATCTTTTTTTAACAACACAGATAACTGTCTAGCTATCCATCAATTCTCTAAACCTGTCATTTCCAGATCAGACCTGTGTTGTGGCTTTAGTGCAAAGTATGAAGTAGGCCTGGAGGGGGTGCCAGCCCACGAAAGGGCACACTCTCTCACACACCCACACAAATGATGAGGGGCCACCAACCAACCCAACCTGATGTCTAGGGGAAATGATTGAAAACCTTTCTGTCCATTCATTTTTAAACCAGCAATTACAGGTTCAGTGCCATTCTTCAGTTCAGTCTAATCCAGTTAGCGGCTTTTAATGATAGGAAGCTCTTAAATAAATTTACAAAAAGAATTACAATACATGTTCACATACATCAACATGCAAAATCATAAGATAACAGACTTCAGGATTAACAAATTATAAATCATAATCTACAGTAATCTAATTAATTAATGGCAACCAATCTGTCCATTCATCCATTCATTTTGTAACCAGTTTATGCAGTTCCAGCAGTGCCTGTCTATGGGCACAAGACCATACCAGCCATTCTTGGGGTGCCACACTGTTGCACACACCCGTACTTGCTAACTCATGCAAAGCCTATAAAAGTGAATATGAGGGGAGAATCCCAAAAACTTCAATGACTTAAAAAAAAAACAAAAAAACTTTTATTCAAAACTTGGAACAATTTCCTTTTGGTCACCTTCAAAATACTTTCCTTCAGATGTAGCAATACTAATAAAATAATGATAATCATTCATTACATTTATAAAGTGCTTTTCAAGGTACTCAAAGCTGTTTACACAGTGAGTGGGGAGCCACTACAACGATCACTAATGTGTAGCATTCACCTGGATGATGTGACGGCAGCCATTTTGCTCCAGTACTCTCACCACACGTTAGCTGTTAGGTGGTGAAGTGATGAGAGTGAAGTGATTAAAAGAAGTGGTGAGGCGGCCTTCTGCTGTTATGCTCCTAAAATCTGGAATAGTTTACTGATAGAAATTCGCCAGGCTAATACAGTGGAGCACTTTAAAAAACTGGTAAAAGCCCATTATTTTAACATGGCTTTCTCATAGCTACATTTTAGTATAACCCTGATAATCTGTATATGTATTAGATTACCATTTTTATCATGGCTTCGCAATCCATACTAACCCCTACTTTCTCTGCTGTTCTTTTTCCGGTTTTCTGTGGTGACGATCTGTGCCACCATCATCTGATCAAAGCACCGTGCTGTCCCTACATTGATGGATTGAATTCCAGATGGCCACATAACCATCATCATCATCAAATTCTTCCACATGAAGACTGAAAACCACGAGGACTGATTGAGATCATCTGTGTTAGGTAGAATGCCCAGTGGGTGCTGAGTGATCTCGTGGCCTCGGAACCCTTGCAGACTCCTTCTGGAGTTTTTTTTGTTGTTTTTTCTGTTCTCCCCGGCCATCAGACCTTAGTTTTATTCTATGTTACTTAGTATTGCCTAATCTTATTTTTATATTTTTATTTTTTTATAAATTTTTCTCTCTTCATGCTGTAAAGTGCTTTGAGCTACATCAATTGTATGAAAATGTGCTATATAAATAAACGTTGTTGTTGTTGTTGAGAGAGAAAGCCAAAGCAAAATAGCATGGTGCCAGTGCAAAAAAAAAATAACAACTATGTTTCGGAAATGTTATAATGAAGAGTAACCAGGCAGAAATGTTCCAGAATAATAGAAGCCCATTTTCCCATGAGTAGTTTTGCTTAAAAAAATGCATTTTAATATGAATACATTTTTAAAGTGAACAACTCGTAACACTTGTAGTCTAACTTTCTGGCTTGAACAAATTTAATGCTGTACATCTGTCAGGTACTGCGGTGGGCTGGCGCCCTGCCCAGGGTTTGTTTCCTGCCTTGTGCCCTGTGTTGGCTGGGATTGGCTCCAGCAGACCCATGTGACCCTGTAGTTAGGAAATAGTGGGTTGGATAATGGATAGATGGATAGATCTGCCAGGTAACACCATCTCTCCTGTAAAATTTGGTGCTGACAGCATTATGTTATGGGATGCTTTTCAGCATCAGGATCTGGCAGTCTGGTCAGGACTGATGAGAGGAGAACTACTGCAAAATACCCGTAGATTCTACAGGAAATATGTTCCCCTCTTCCAGAAGGTTTAAACTAGAAGTTTGTCTTTTAACAGGGTAATTACCCCAAAGCACACTGCCAGGGCAACAATGGAGTGGCTTAAAATGAAGAACATTGATGTCCTTGAGTGGCCCAGACAGGGTCCTGTAAAAAGGGGACTTTTATTAAGGCACCATAAATACATGTTAATGTATCAATTGAGTACGGACAACTCACAATGGAGGAGAAAAAAACAAAACCTCCAGTATTTCTGGACAGCATACACCTTATGGTGGTCCAGGGTCATTTACAATTGGCATAGTCAGCATTCTCTGTGGAGTTTTCAGGCTCTCCCTATGTTCCTGCAGTCCAAAGATGTAAAGTTTAATTGAATAGTGACTCTAAATTTGCCAAGGGTGTGCAAGTGATACATGCCAAATGAATATGCCCAGTGATAGGCTGGTATCCCATCCATTGTTGGTTCTTACTTTCCTATGAGGACAAGCTCCTGTTTTCTATAGCCATGTACTTTACCAAGGCAAGTTTGAAAAATGTATGGACTTTTTAAATCATATTGCAACTCTAATGTAGCCGGCCACCATAAAGCCATTCATGACTTATAGTGTTCTAATATCAATTTACAGGAAGGGTATCATAACACACTGTTCACCCAGCTAATAGATATTCATTGATTCATTCATTGATCCACTTATTGAGTCCTGGGTAACGGTGAGACAGAGCATAGTGGTTAAGGCTTTGGCCCTAGGACTTTAAACCCTGAGGTTGTGGGTTCAAATCCTGCTACTGACACTGTGTGACACATGAGCAAGTCACTTTACCTGCTTGTGTTCCAGCTGGAAGAAAACAAAAATATATAAACAATTATATCTCTTAAATGTTACTAGCTGCCATTGATGAAGGTGTTAATCAAATAATAATACCATATATACTCGCATTTAAGTTCTCCCGCGGATAAGTCGGGGCTTGATTTTACTGAATAATTTCCAGTATTTTATAATGTTGGTCGTATAAGTCGAATGCTGAAATCTCACGCTATCGGTCCAAGAGATTATAATACGCTAACGCCCACCTGAGAGTCACCATGGAGCACACTGCCTTTTTTTTCTATGTATTGTGCCTACGTGACCACACGGTAATACCCAAACTATTCTGAAGTGACATTTGCACTGATTTGTGTTTTTTGTATCTCACACCCTTACAGTGCATCCGGAAAGTATTCACAGCGCATCACTTTTTCAAAAATTTTGTTATGTTACAGCCTTATTCCAAAATGGATTAAATTCATTTTTTTCCTCAGAATTCTGCTGCTTTGAAGGTCCCAATGAGCACAGTGGCCTCCATCATCCGTAAGTGGAAGAAGTTTGAAACCACCAGGACTCTTCTTAGACCTGGCTGGCCATCTAAACTGAGCAATCAAGGGAGAAGGGCCTTAGTCAGGGAGGTGACTAAGAACCCGATGGTCACTCTGTCAGAGCTCCAGAGGTCCTCTGTGGAGAGAGGAGAACCTTCCAGAAGGACAACCATCTCTGCAGCAATTCACCAATCAGGCCTGTATGGTAGAGTGGCCAGACGGAAGCCACTCCTTAGTAAAAGGCACATGGCAGCCCGCCTGGAGTTTGCCAAAAGGCACCTGAAGGACTCTCAGACCATGAGAAAGAAAATTCTCTAGTCTGATGAGACAAAGATTGAACTCTTTGGTGTGAATGCCAGGCTTCACGTTTGGAGGAAACCTGGCACCATCCCTACAGTGAAGCATGGTGGTGGCAGCATCATGCTGTGGGGATGTTTCTCAGCGGCAGGAACTGGGAGACTAGTCAGGATAAAGGGAAAGATGACTGCAGCAACGTACAGAGACATCCTGGATGAAAACCTGCTCCAGAGCGCTCTTGACCTCAGACTGGGGCAACGCTTCATCTTTCAGCAGGACAACGACCCTAAGCACACAGCCAAGATATTAAAGTAGTGGCTTCAGGACAACTCTGTGAATGTCCTTGAGTGGCCCAGCAAGAGCCCAGGCTTGAATCCGATTGAACATCTCTGGAGAGATCTTAAAATGGCTGTGCACCGACGCTTTCCATCCAACCTGATGGAGCTTGAAAGGTGCTGCAAAGAGGAATGGGCGAAACTGGCCAAGGATAGGTGTGCCAAGCTTGTGGCATCATATTCAACAAGACTTGAGGCTGGAATTACTGCCAAAGGTGCATCGACAAAGTATTGAGCAAAGGCTGTGAATACTTATGTACATGGGATTTCTCAGTTTTTAAATTTTTAATAAATTTGCAAAAACCTCAAGTAAACTTTTTTCATGTTGTCATTATGGGGTGTTGTGTGTAGAATTCTGAGGAAGAAAATGAATTTAATCCATTTTGGAATAAGGCTGTAACATAACAAAATGTGGAAAAAGTGATACGCTGTGAATACTTTCTGGATGCACTGTATACATCTTTATCGTAAGAGCATCCCTTATCTACGATGGAGCGTTCGATCAGAAGAAAAATATGAAGTTGTTCTTAAATTAAAAGTTGTTGAAGTGACGAAAAAAATTGGTAACTGCGCTGCTGCAACAAAATTCGATGTGTCCGAGAAACTGGTGCAAGACTGGAGGAAACAAGAAGATGAAAAAAAAAACAAAAAATGAAGTGTCGCATTTTTGAAAGGGGCATGTAAGTCGGGGTCTGAATTTATGATCAATTTTTCGGGTTTCAAGACCCGACTTATACGTAAGTATATAGAGTATTAACTCTGGATGAAGTGCCAGTCCACATAAGCGCCAAATGCAAAAAGACAATTTTAGTTCTGTTCAACAATCAAGTTCACTAGCTGCCTTAAACTGCACATCCCACTTGGTTGTCAGCAGTTGTGTGAATGTCTCTGGTCTTCTGGTCATATTATACAGTACATCCCTATATTTGAGTTCTGAGCAGGTCACATCCAGCATGTAAAGAAGCCTTTTTTTAATGTTTTAAGTGTTGTCTGTACAGCTTTGAAGTCTTCATTCAAATATGACATGAGCTAGCAGAGCAGTATGAATATTTGACCTTGCCTTAAAGCTTAAATTACATTTTCAATTTGTTTTATTTTCCTTTTCATGTGCTCCTCACATTTGAACCATAATTATGCATACTGCACAGATTATTTTAAATGCATATTAAAGTAATAATCTGTTAAAAAAAACATTAAAAGCAGTAATCTAAAAATCAGTTGGAGAAGATAAAGTCTAAGCCACAGGTCTTTGTATTTAATTAATAAAATTCACTCAGATATATTATTATAGTATCTGCATCATAAGTATTAAAAGATCAGGCAAAAAAGGGTAGATGGACCTCTGTTTAATGAAACACACGGTGCAAATTAGGTCCCTTTGTGGCCAGCCATTGGATTTAATTCCACAAATTAAAAAGATGCAATACCTGGTGTGACCAGTAGGAAGCAGAAGGTTCTCAGTCCGAATCCATGACTTGATAGATAGATAGATAGATAGATAGATAGATAGATAGATAGATAGATAGATAGATAGATAGATAGATAGATAGAACTATATTGGCTGTTCAGAAAAGTGATAGGAAGACAATTTATTAACAATATACAGGTAAAGCATGTAAAGGAAATAGGATGGAAGGAGTGAACACAATGTAAAAATAATGCTCGTCTGGGCCTAACTATACTTTTGCAGTACTATTTCCTCCTCACGTCTCAGTCTTCTTCCTCCACAATATACTGAGCTCATCTTCCACCTCTTCACCAGATGCCTCTGCTACACATCCATCTTCAAGTGTATCTGCCTGAGGAAGGTAGAAGTAGAGGCCTTTATAAACTTAGACCCAGCAAAGCTTTCATTGTCTTTGCATCTTAATAGGAAGCACTTCCATGCCATCCCCAATTCAGGACTCTCTTGTCCCAGAAGTCTTTGCAGTAGCCTGAAATACAGCTGCAGAGGACTGGTAATGTCAGCTAGTGGCACCTTTACACTTAATCCCGTCGGCAATGTTTACCATCCTTCAACTCTCACAACTGTCCTGGTTGCATTCACCCCAGGAATAAAATCACCTTTACTGGAAAAAAGACACATTTGGAAATGTGATCAGGCAATCAAAACATAGCAAGATGAACAGAGCAAGAGAAGGTGAGAACAGAGTGACTTGGAGAGAGTATGTGCATGTGGACCCAGGGCCATCTTTTGGGGGGGGGCAGCTAGGGCAATTGCCCTAGGCCTTGTCCTTTATGTGGTCCTGCATGAGATGAACATTAGGTTAATTAAAATAGTATTTATTAAAATTTTAAATATGACTTAAATACAGTAAAAAATAACCAAATTTGCAAAATGTGCAATACTCGCACAAAGAGCTAAGGCACCATTTAATTCTCTCAGAATATTCTTCCTACAGTGTTCATTATAGTGCAGCGTTTATTTAGATGCAGAGTTTATTTCCCTTTCTCAACTTTTGTTTATAAAAAATAGTAATTTAATTTGTTGACATTAATGCTTTAAGTGACTCATAATCCATTATTTATCAGATTATAAAATGCAATTTTGAGGAAACAACAGCTACTGAGCTATGCACTTTACAATCTTTTGGGTGCATATGTGCACCAAGAATTTCAGTGTACGGACACCACGCGTGCCTGGCACCTCGGTTCATTAAATGTGAATCCCCAGTTTTAACACACCACACATTAATGCGAATATTTCATACCAGTGACCACAAATCCAAGGGTCTTCTTGTTTTACAGTAAGTTTTTAAGAATATTTTTCTGGAAGAAAGAATAAGCTTTGGGTGTCAGTACAGCGTGCCCCCCCCCCCCTTGCACAACTGCACTCGGATTCCAATCCAGGTGGTCCGTCGTGTGGTGGGTGCGACAATGTGCTGTAATGCTCCCAACCTCCCTCCCTCCCTCTCTCTCTCTCTTATAGTTAAATGCCGTTAAATGCTACATTTTGGAGAGTTGCTTCAAGACAAATAAAGTTATTTACTGACTCAAAGAGTTGCCACACCGTTTATATGAATGTGCCGTTTATTTGTGATGAGGTGTTTATTTTCGTGAATATGGTATCGACGCAAAAATTGTTTTTGAAAGTTGGACAGATAATGGAACTTTTCTAAAATAAAATTAGTAAATAATTAGTCACCTGAGACATGGGTGTCCGTAGATATGTTGACTTGTAATAATATTTATTGAAGAGAATGTTGTTGGACCCTTCGGCTATTATTGTTTAATTTTGGAGTTTGCCTCAAGGAAGTTCAAAAAAATGAGACTGTTGGCAAGTTGTAAGATCTTTTTTTGGTATGATAAAAATATGAGCAGTGTAAATGCATATTCAGTCTGAATGCACTGCTGACCTGTAGGCCAATGGGTTGCCTTATCTTCACCTTAACAGCTGGGCCCCGTGGAGGTTGTTCACCACAGGCCCTGGCCACAACTTGAGTCAGCCCTGGACCAAATAGGTGTGCCATCTGACCAAACACAGGGATATTTGAACCTGCCATTTTGCTCTTCCGTTGCAAGAAGCGCCAAATGTGTAACAAAATCACAAGGAGATTATCCTGGCAGCAGTGGTCAAAGGTACAGGATGCTAGTCCATCATAGGGCACGTTCATGCAGAAGCTGGGTCATTTGGTTCCCGAGACAAGATCATCTTTCATGGCCACAAGCTGCACTTGCAAATGTTGGACCCGGTACCATTAGCACCCGCTTTATTGCCATAGATTCTTTCAGGACAAAAGCAACGGCAAAGTGCAGTAATACGCTTCATTCACTCTTGATAGGGGTTTCTGGATTAGTCTTATTATAAATTAAACAAATATTAATACACCACTGAAATAGAGAAAATATCACACACGCACACACACACACACACACACATACATTTGCAACTGCAAAATACAAACAAAACAAAAAAATATATATATTTAGTTATGAATGTGGAAAGAGAATAATGCTATTTCAAGGGTAAAGCTGGCTAAAAAAAGGAGACACCATGATAATTAATCCTTTACAGAATTTGTATTTGTGTCTCTTTAATCGCAAAACCAGTAGTGACTTATAACACAGCAACGTTTTTAAAATTGACATTCAAGGACCCCCAACAAGATTTTGGTTTTGATGCTTTCAGAGGAGTTCCAAAGGAATAATTAGGTGGCACCAGAACCCCTCAGCCCCCACATACCCCCCCCCCCCCCTTGCTTAAAGGTACTACTGTAACAAAAGTTGGCAATAAGAAATATTAAAGTGTGGGGATAGAATGATTACAGTGTGAAAGCTGAAAATTTCCCTTTTATAAGACAAAGTTACTTTTAAAAACTATTTCTGAGTTTCAGTGCTTTGAAATACACAACACAGAAAAGAACATTTCAGTGAAGAACTTGTACAGTAATTCAGTAAAGTTACAGAACTGAATACTTTTTTAAGGCATCATACATAAAATTTATAATTAATTTTCATTACATTTCACCTACCACTTCAGGTCCGGGAAAGGTCCAAAAGGCTCAATAGTGGGTAAATGGCTGGCAAGGCTGAGATGTGGGGTATGTCAGGGAAAATATCAAATTAAATAAGAGTATAAAAATAACAGAGAGTCACCCTTACGAACATCTCCAGAGATGGACGTCCTCTATTACATCAAGCCTGGCTGATGGAGCCTACCAAGTGCTCTGTTCAGTGCCGCATGACAAGGCTGACATATCTTAACACAGCAGCGTCTTTTACAAATTTAGGTTAATTTACAAAAGAAAGTCAGATAAATGGTATGATCTTTAAACACACATATCTCATGAGTTGTATCTAAAAGGTCTGAAAATAGTTAGACAGATTACAAGCCTTTGGCAAATATTTGATTCGTTGAATAGGACGTCTTACATACAAATTCTTACAGAAAACAAAATTACATGATCTCATAGTTCTTATAGTTAAAAGCTTGTACAAACAATACATCACTTTACAAATTCATATATAACATTTTTCCCTTACAGATAAAATGCACTTGTTTAACATTTAAACACAGCCCTAATGCTTTGGACCCACCGATGGGACCAAACAATAATGCAAAATGTTTAAAACAATGCATAAAATCATTCATATCCTCACTGCTATAATTAAAATACAGTGTTTTCTCGTTACACTGCAGCATTGCCCACATCGATATCACATTGCAATGTTTTTCTTCCTTCCCTCAAAGATGGCTGAACAGCAACCCCTGCCCCAAATGGCTTTCTTGAACATCCTGATACAATTGTGTACAATTTGACAGAGAGACTATTATGTACTAATCAAGAGGGGTGTTTAAACTTCTAAATGATATTGCATTCCACTTTCCATGTTTTCCATTTTCAGTATTTCAGAATTTTATTTATTTTTTTTTTTGTAAAGACGTTTTTGAATCTTCCAACTATCTTCCACTATCCAACTATAATTTGGACACACGGTGTCATTTCTTTACCAACTACAGTATATATGTTCTAACAGAGCAAGATCTTCCCTTCCAAATGCTACATAGGCCATGGGTCTTCAATAATGGACACTTCTACTCTATTGATACTTATTTGAAAGCAGTACACGCGGAGAAAAAGAAACCTGTCTTTCGTACTGATTCAAAACAGTTCAACTTGACATATTACTTGTGGGTATTTCATAATTACAGGTGCTCCTGACACGTTCACTGGCACTTTTTATTGTATTTGGAAGCTTATTCCAATACCTATGGATAGAGGAATAACATTCAAAGTGCATTTTTTGGTAAAAATGTTAATGGATTTTGCAAGTTGTTCTGCATAAACACATATGTATAACATAACTAATTCTCCAACTGTAAAAATTCTGAAAGAAAATTTCGAGAGTCAGAATGTGAATATTGAGTGAAGAATGATGAAGATATAGCCACTTAAATCAAAATGAGGCTGAGTTTAAAGGGATATGCCATAGAGCATCGGAGTGAAACAGAAATCATGGGCAAATGGTAAAAATATCTATATATATAATTCACTAAGGCAAGACAACCATGGAAAGCATGCCAGAAGGGGCGTGGATTCACTAAGCAGCCGACAAGTAAGACACCCATGGCGCACGCAAGAAGGAGCCACACCCACCAACTCTAAGACCATTGGATACGAGGACAACTCGCAGAGCCACGCCCACCAACTCGGACGCGACGCCTCGGAAAACATGCTGTCATTTCTGCTTGTCTGTGCCACAGTCCACATGCAGCTCTGAGCCACGTTGACTTTTCATTAGTCAACCTCAGTGGAACCTTGGTTCACACAGAGGCAGCGTGACATACAGAGGCACACACAGGCAGCCCGAGAGAGAGAGCCACGCACACACAGGCAGCGAGACAGAGGCACACACACAAGCAGCATGACAGAGAGAGCCGTGCAATCCTTTAAAACTGAGGTTAAAACACAATGTAGGAAGCAGTCTTTAAAAACCAATAAGCCCTGTGCCTCTTTTTCATTAGCATCTCACCTGCTTCACCGCCCTGCAACAGTCGAGACGCTTTCTCAGCAGCTGACCTTCTCTGTGCCTGACTCCACTACTGTCAGTTGCCTGATTAAAAATGGTGAACTCCTGCAATGTTACTATCTTGGTTGGCTTCCTTTTTTTCCCTCTGTGCTTAAAACTCATTTTTAAAAAAAGTGTTTATACAACTGCTGCAATGTTACAGAGAGAGAGAGGACTCACCTGCTTCTGAGAGATAGAGGGGGAGGGGCCTCGCGTGCTGCTGAGAGAGAGAGGGGGAGGGGCCTCGCGTGCTGCTGAGAGAGAGAGGGGGAGGGGGAGGGGCCTCGCGTGCTGCTGAGAGAGAGAGGGGGGGGAGGGGCCTCGCCGTGCTGCTGAGAGAGAGAGGGGGGGAGGGGCCTCGCGTGCTGCTGAGAGAGAGAGGGGGGGAGGGGCCTCACGTGCTGCTGAGAGAGAGAGAGAGAGAAAGAGAGGGGGGGGGGGGCTGGGGAGGCTCGTGTGCTGCTGAGAGAGAGAGAGAGAGAGAGAGAGAGAGAGAGCCTCGCGCATGCAGTTGAGCAGGGAGGCTGGGTTTTTTTCCCCCTGTGCTTAAAACTCATTTTAAAAAAAAGTGTTTATACAACTGCTGCAATGTTACAGAGAGAGAGAGGGCTCGCGTGCTTCTGAGAGACAGAGGGGGGGGGGGGGGCTCGTGGCGTGCTGAGAGAGAGAGAGCGAGAGAGCGAGGGGGGGGGGGTTTGTCTGGGGAGGCTCGAGTGCTGCTGAGAGAGAGAGCCTGCGCATGCACTGCACATGCCATGCACCTGAGCAAGGAGCCTGGGTGTTTGTGTCAGTGTTATTCAATGTTTTTACTATTACACTGTGCATTCTATGGTGTAATAATTAACTATATTTGTGCTTAAAAATCTTTAAAAAAATATATTTACATACAGTTCGTACGGTCTGGAATGGATTAATTGTATTTACATACAATCCTATGGGGGAAATTGCTTCGGTTCACGACCAAATCGGTTTACGACCAGAGGTTTGGAACAAATTATGGTCGTGAACCGAGGTTCCACTGTATATTGAGTCTAGAAAACATGATCAGCAAGTCTTTGATAGGCTGCAACAAAATGATGAAAGAACGGGCACATTTTTTTCTCACAAGCTGGGTGGGTGGGTGTTAGTTAGTTAATTAGTTACTCGAAGGATTTCAAGATTTAATATGCACAAGCGGTAACACTGCAAAAGCAGCCCAAACCAGAAAAGACGGCTGGCAAAAAGTGGCTGACAAATTAAATGCGTGTGCATTGTACTTACTGAAAGCGGCGTTACGGATTTTGCAAATGTTCATTTTTTCCCTCTGCTTAAAAAACATTAAAAAAGCAGCGTGATTATGTGGCGTATACTACACCGCAGGTTGGTATGCAGAGTGTAAAACAGTTTGTTTGTCGCGGATAATTTGCCTTTTACTTTAACACAACGACAATTTCCTGTTAGATTTGCCTTTGCGATGACAATTAATAAGGCACAGGGCCAAACTTTCAAAAAGATGTGCATGTATCTGCCAAAACCAGTTTTCAGTCACGGACAGTTGTATGTTGCTCTCTCCAGAGTTCCATCTTTTCATTCACTTACTGGTATGCCTGCAGGTACACGTGCAGCGAGCGAGAGAGAGCAAGCGAGCGACACACACACACATAGAGGCGCGCAAGAGAGAGAGCACTGGACGCATAAGAATAATAATACTTCATTACATTGATATACCAGTGTTTTCAGTATTCAAAGCGCTATCCACACAGGGACAAACCCGGGAAGCAAACCCAAAATCTTCCACAGTCTCCTTACTGCAAAACAGCAGCACTACCATTGCGCTACAAGGCAGTTAAAGAATGCACCGGCCTCGATTTTGTTTTCACTTCTGCTTACAGCGTTCAGATCGTAGCGTGCATTGTTGCAATGTTACTTTTCTTGGTGGCTTATTACATTATGGATGTTTCACATGTTAATTTTTTTCCCTGTGCTTAAAAGACATTAAAAAGTGTTTCTCAACTGTGACTCCGGAACAACTCAGTACGCAAGCTATATTAAGCGTCAACAACGAAGACTCACTACACCTTAATGAACAAGTGCTGAAACTTATCCCTACCGACGAAGTAACTTTCACCAGCGTGGCCTCCATCGTCACAGACGATCCCACTTTCAGTCACGGACAATTGTATGTTGCTCTCTCCAGAGGTCCATCTTTTCATTCACTCACAGTGGTATCCACAAACCCACCCCATTTGGACAACTGTGTCGTTCAGCAAGTGTTCACCCATCAATACATAATTATGCGGCATATGTTACGCCGCGGGTTGGCTAGTCAGAAGAATTTCACCAGTAGGTCAGGAAACACAAAACTCCATGAAGAACAGAATGGACTGCAATGGGGGAGATCCATGTCAAAATTGAGACTTGCAATGAGACATGATCTTTCTCTTCCAGATATTGGTCATTCAGTTCAAAGAAGTGGAGGTCCTTACTTATGTCATGTGGTTGCTATGGAAACCATATTCCGTAATGTTCCTTGCACAAAACGGCAGAGTGTGAATACGTGTGCCTTGAACAATTTGCACATTTTATAGTAATATTGGCTTATGACATCTTGGGAAAACCTGTGTGTTTGGAATTGCATGATTCCTTTTAAAAGAAAGAGTCAAAAATACGGACACTGAGAAAAAAATGTATTGTTTGACTTTTGTCTTGGCATATTACATAGTCTTTAGGCTTATGGTATGCGGTCTGCTATGTAAAAATGATGGCTGCTGGGGGTTTTAAAGCAAATTCAGTTTTGTTCACTTATCTGTCAACATGTCTGTCCTTCACATTTTGTAAAGATAAATCAATATCATTAAAAATATCTTCCAGCATTTTTTTCATAACAATTCCATATCCTTCCCTGCACATACTGTACAGGTGCTGGTCATAAAATTAGAATATCATATGACAAAGTTGATTTATTTCAGTAATTCCATTCAAAAAGTGAAACTTGTATATTAGATTCATTCATTACACACAGACTGATGTATATCAAATGTTTATTTCTTTTAATGTTGATGATTATAACTGACAACTAATGAAAGTCCCAAACTCAGTATCTCGGAAAATTAGAAAATCAATTAAGACCAATGCAAAAAAAGGATTTTTAGAAATGTTGGCCAGCTGAAAGGTATGAACATGAAAAGTATGAGTTGGGGCTCCTTTGGCCTGGATTACTGCAGCAATGCAGCGTGGCATGCAGTCGATCAGTCTGTGGCACTGCTCAGGTGTTATGAGAGCCCATGTTGCTCTGATAGTGGCCTTCAGCTCTTCTGAATTGTTGGGTCTGGCGTATTGCATCTTCCTCTTCACAATACCCCATAGATTTTCTATGGGGTTAAGGTCAGGCGAGTTTGCTGGCCAATCAAGAACAGGGATACCATGGTCCTTAAACCAGGTACTGGTAGCTTTGGCACTGTGTGCAGGTGCCAGGTCCTGTTGGAAAATGAAATCTGCATCTCCATAAAGTTCATCAGCAGCTGGAAGCATGAAATGCTCTAAAACTTCCTGGTAGACGGCTGCGTTGACCTTGGACCTCAGAAAACACAATGGACCAACACCAGCAGATGACATGGCACCCCAAACCATCACTGACTGTGGAAACTTTACACTGGACCTCACGCAACGTGGATTCTGTGCCTCTCCTCTCTTCCTCCAGACTCTGGGACCTTGATTTCCAAAGGAAATGCAAAATTTACTTTCATCAGAAAGCAGCAGTCCAGTCCTTTTTGTCTTTAGCCCAGGCGAGACGTCTCTTGTTCAAGAGTGGCTTGACACAAGGAATGCGACAGCTGAAACCCATGTCTTGCATACGTCTGTGCGTGGTGGTTCTTGAAGCACTGACTCCAGCTGCAGTCCACTCTTTGTGAATCTCCCACACATTTTTGAATGGGTTTTGTTTCACAATCCTCTCCAGGGTGCGGTTATCCCTATTGCTTGTACACTTTTTTCTACCACATCTTGTCCTTCCCTTCGCCCCTCTATTAACGTGCTTGGACACAGAGCTCTGTGAACAGCCAGCCTCTTTAGCAATGACCTTTTGTGTCTTGCCCTCCTTGTGCAAGGTGTCAATGGTCGTCTTTTGGACAACTGTCAAGTCAGCAGTCTTCCCCATGATTGTGTAGCCTACAGAACTAGACTGAGAGACCATTTAAAGGCTTTTGCAGGTGTTTTGAGTTAATTAGCTGATTAGAGTGTGGCACCAGGTGTCTTCAATATTGAACCTTTTCACAATATTCTAATTTTCCGAGATACTGAATTTGGGACTTTCATTAGTTGTCAGTTATAATCATCAACATTAAAAGAAATAAACATTTGAAATACATCAGTCTGTGTGTAATGAATGAATCTAATATACAAGTTTCACTTTTTGAATGGAATTACTGAAATAAATCAACTTTGTCATGATATTCTAATTTTATGACCAGCACCTGTATGTCAGAGATTGTTATTCTGTTTTAGAGTTTTGCTATGATGAGACAGATAGTTATACTAATTACAGTGTATTTAAGGCAGATACATAAGAAGCAAAAATCTAATTTAACCTACTTTCTCTTGTAGCAGCAGCTTTACTCTTAAATTGAATTACAGACCTGTCAACATATGTGACTGAAAAAAGTCACACTTCTTTCCTCATGTAATGTAGGTGAAGAAATTTTATACTAGCAAATTCATACTCTCTTAGTCTTGTAATAACAACTAAAATCAGGCCTTGTGGTGCACATGACAAGACAAGGAAAGGCACTCATTTGGATTAGTTGAACTTTAAAATGTAAAGGGCACCAGGGCTGACAGGTGCAAACCCTTTATATTCTTTATAGATGAAAAATAAGATATCATAGATAAATGCTTGCTATGGGTATTTTGAATCCTGTAGCAAAAAGAAAAATGCACTCAAATACATATGATGAACTGAAAATGCACAGAGGAGCAGAGCCGATTGGTGGGTTGTCAGATCTGCTCCTTTTGTACTCCATGCATAAAAGTGGAGACAAAATCACATTTTGCCTATGAGATGGAGTCCTTGTGTCTTCTGTAGGAAGACCAAAAAAAGTATAAACTTTGGAAAAATATAAATGGTGTTCTTTTGTTTTTTTTTACTGTCTTAACCTGTAGATCATTAACCATCCATCTATCCAACAATTTCCAAACCTGCTTACCCAAATTAAGCAGACAATGCAGGAGAAGCTGGAGCATATCCAAGAAAGTATCAGGCACAAGAAAGGAGCAATCCCTGGACAGGGTGCCAATTCATCACAGGGTGAATACATAAACATTAGCTTTACCACTTTTCCTAATCTATCTAAAACTGCTAAGATTTTAGAACCAAGTATATTTATTCCTGCCATCATTTAAGTTTATTTGACTCATTCAGTAGATTCATTAGAACAATCTAGACAAGAACAGGCCATTCAACCCACCAAGGCTTGCCAGCCCTATCTACTTAATTCCTCCAAAATAACATCAAGTGAAGTTCCGAATATCACTAGAGTCCTGCTGTCTACCACACTACTTAGTAATTTGTTTCATGTGTCTATGATTCTTTGTCAGTCATTCAGTCAGTCATTTTCCAACCCACTATATTCTTTGTGTGAAAGAAAAACCACCCAATGTTAATGAGAAATTTATTTCCAACAGTGTCCAGAGTTCTTGTTGAACTCATTTTAAAGTAACAGACTCTGTCCATTAGACTAATTCCATTCCTAATTTAAAATACTTTGATCTTATTGCCTGTTTAATCTCCATTTGCTTAAACTCCTTCAGTCAGTCATTTTCTAACCCGCTTAGTCAACCTTTCCTAATACTTCATACCTATCAGTCCTAGAATCAGCCTTGTCGCTCTTCTCCGGACTTTTTTCTAGTGCTGCTATGCCTTTTTTCGTAATACAGAGACTAAAACTGCACACAGTACTCCAGATGTGGCCTCACCAGTACATTACAAAGCTTGAGCATAACCTCCTGTGACTTCTACTTAACACATCATGGTACATAACCTAACATTCTATTAGTCTTATTGATTGCTTATCAAGTGACTGGACTCCAGCTTGTATCAGCATCTGCCTGGACTTCATCTGATAACCAAGGTGTAAATGTGATGGTGAGTTCAATTCTTTCCAGAAGCCCTTCTGCAGACTTCTTGTGCCAGAAGGTGCAAAATGGACTCAAGCACGAACAAAGAGGAATGAAAAGTCTGATGGATAGAAAAACTCGCCTCTGAAGACATGCTGATTTTGTGAGTGGAAGTGACTTTAATCCAATCAGTAGAAGATATACAATCCCTTAAACCACTTATCCCATCTGGGCATAGTTCTCTTGGAACATTCTCTGGCTGTCTCAAAGAAACTTCCATGTGAGCTCTGCTTTCACTCTCCAAAATGACAGAAAACCTCTGGAACTAAAAAGCCATGAGCCACTCTTCCATGGGGAGATGAAGCCGATAAACTTGTCTCTTTGTGAACCGTAGGGCTGAGATCCAGTTTGCCGTGCTAAACATTGAGCCAGTCTGAAGGCTGAGAAGGAGTCATCACTTCAAGAAGGGAACTTCAGCATCTAAATTCTTGTGCCAAAAAGAGTAATGATAATTCCTATGAAGTCGCAGATGATACAGCAAAGGGTCTAACTGAATAAAGCACTGCAAACCACAGAACAAAGACCATATCACAAAGAGAAAGGGTGCACTCCAATGAAAGAAGAATCCACCTCTTGTAATTGTTGCTTTGTTGCTGCTCCAGGTTCAATACAATACAATACAATTTATTTTTGTATAGCCCAAAATCACACAAGAAGTGCCGCAATGGGCTTTAACAAGCCCTGCCTCTTGACAGCCCCCCAGCCTTGACTCTCTAAGAAGACAAGGAAAAACTAAAAAAACCTAGTAGGGAAAAAATGGAAGAAACCTTGGGAAAGGCAGTTCAAAGAGAGACCCCTTTCCAGGTAGGTTGGGCGTGTAGTGGGTGTCAAAAAAAGGGGGTCAATACAATACAATACAAGACACAGAACAGAACAAATCCTCAATACAGTATAAAAATAAAAATTTTAGAAGTACGGAGCAGAATTTAACAGTAGATGAAAGCACATAAGAAGATTTGGATATATTTAGAGTCCTGGAGACCCCTTTAGGCCATTCCATGGCTGAAACAGTGCTGGACCAGCCAATCCGATGAAAGGACCCTCCTTCCCACAATTTAGGTAGGCAAAACAACTTGACAGGTGGGCCGTGGCACCAAGTGCCACATTTGAGTACCAAGAAGAGGAACAGAATAGGTGAGGGTTAGTATCCAATTATAACTATCAATTCCACACAACGTCAGACATCATCCATAAAGACTTTGTATTGTAAAACTTTTTATGTGTGCCAAGAAAGCCTCTGTCTTATATAATTGCCTTTCTAATCTGCGTCCTGTCTCATATTTCAACATACAGTATATGCAGTTATCACATTTCTATAATCCTTGTTTCTATCAATAAATTGTAGTATTCTGTTTCTTAAAACAAGTGTGCTTCAGTCACTTTAATATAAGTCAAACAGCCAGAGACCCCCTCCTTCAACAGAGAAAGGTAAGGTAAATAAAATAGGAGTCTTACTAAATTATTTTATTAATTACCAGCATTGCCAAAGGCTGTCTCTAGAGTTTATAGAGAATGGGAGGATAAACAAAACACATGCAGTGAGTGGTGGTTCTGTGGGTGAAAACATCATATTAACGAGAGAATTCAGGCGAGAAAGGGCAGACTTGTTCACAATAACAGAAAGGCCACAGACTCTCAAGTAACAGCTCTCTGTAACAGTGGTGTATAGAAGGGCAGCTCTGAATACACAATGGAGTGTATCCTGAAGAGAATGAGCTACAGCAGTAGAAGACCATCCTGGAGAATCTGGCACAAATATTATGAATCCATAGCTCTGTCCTGTCTTTGGTTAAACTGTAAAGGGAATGTATTCCTCGTACATTTTAGTAGCAGATGGGCACCATTTGAATGTCACAGCATACCTAAGCATTGTTGCTGACTTTTCACATCCATTCATAGCCACAGTCCACAATTTTTCAAATGGATATTTCCATTCGGAGAAGGCACCAAGTTATAAAGCATGCCTCATCTCCAGCCATTCTACGAACATGACAGTGACTTGAGCTTACACCAGTAATAGAACTCCTATGTGAGGGCGTTTGACTTTTTGTGGACTGACTTCAAGGGTGGACCCAGGAAGTATTTGAATAGGGCACAATCACTTACATATTTAACATCACAAACTCTACTTAGACCATCACTGAAACCCCTTATTTAACACCCCCCACATCTGAACTTCTAAGACCAGAAAAATGAAAGCGAGACCAAATAAATATTAAGAGTTCAGCATGCCTATAGAAGCAAAAAATAAACCGCTCAAAAAAATTAAAGGAAGACTGAAAACACTCAGATCTCAATGGGGAAAAAAATCCTGCTGGCTATCTCTACTGATATGGACTGGGTAATGTGTTAGGAACGAAAGGACGCCACATCGTTTGATGGAAATGAAAATGATCAACCTAAAGAGTGCTGAATTCAAAGACACCCCGAAAATCAAAGTGAAAAAATGATGTGGCAGGCTAGTCCATTTTGCCGAAAATTTCATTGCAGCAACTCCAAATCGAACTCAGCAGTTTCTATGGCCCCCACATGCTTGTATGCATGCCTGACAACATCGGGGTATGCTCCTAATGAGATGATGGATAGATGGATAGTAAGATGATCTCTATTTCTTTCAAATCTCATTGGGTTTTTTAATGAAAATTTCTCCTCAAAAATGTCTAGAAATTCCAACTACTGTCCTTACTTAACCTTTGTCACACCCAGCACTTTCCCTGCTGAGATGGTGTAATGCTACTTTTGAAGCAGACAGTTTCTTCTTATGTCTAACAATCCTTAATATGTGATTAAATATACATTTCTTTGCATAAGTAGTATTTTCTTGTTTCTATTTCATTTGTCAGAAGCTTCATACTTACTATTATCTAAAACATTACAATGATTAAATAATCTAATAATTATTTCAGAGTTTAAAACTTGAGTAATAAAATAAAGTTCAATTTTTCATGGATCAATAAACAGAGAATTGTTTTCTGTGGCTTTAACTGATATCCTTATCCTCAAGTTCAGCTCATTGCTACACTTTCAAATTTACTGGCCAAACAGTCTTGTCTTGACATGGCACTTTCAGTCTTTTGATATCTGAGTTCTTCCAGTCCTGACCCATTTCATTTTTTAGGCTGAGCTTTCTCTGGTGGCCCAGGGTGCACTTTTTGACACTCTTTCTCTACAAATACGACAGCAGTAGAGGACATTCTATAGGTGTTCATTTTGGAGACACTTAACTCTTTAATGATTATTTCCTTTTAAAAACACCTTTGGAAAAATGCCATTAAACAGGAATTCCCCATAATTGCCCAACCGTTCTTACGCTTTTTGTCGTGTTCTTTTAACTAGTGTGGTTTTGTGTACAAGTATGTTCACCCTACGATGGACTAGTGCCCTGTCCAGTGATTCTTCCTGTCTTGCACTCAGTGCTTGCTGGGATAGGCCCTGGCTTCTCCATGACCCTGCTCATGATAAGCAGGTGTATAAAAATGGATGGATGGATGGATGTATTTATATATACTGTTACATGTGAGTGAGAAGTGAGTGGACTGGAAGATCTGACTTGCTAAGTGAAATGGGGACCGGTTACACTGCAGCACGTATATAAACAATTCCCTCTGTTTCAGTCCTAAAATGGAAGAGGAGACTTTTGAGGAGCCCCCTGATGTCAATTCCCACGTGGCCATGAACCCTGCCTCTTCCAACCCCATGGATATTTAATCGACAGACCCACTGGACAAAGGCGGTCAAATCAGAACTCAGCAAGCCTAACTAGCCCTCAGTAGCATTATTATAAACAACCCTGGAAATACTGAGCGTTGCTTTTCTTTACTATTTCTTCATTTTTTGTTGTGTAGTTGTTGCATGCTGTGACAATTATACGGGGCATACCTTTGTTTTGTGCATTCTTTCTACTTACAGACTCACTTTATATACAGTGTATGTGTAAAGCCACACACTTTATTACACAGCCTAAATTCCTACAAACCTCTTATATTATCTCCACTAAACTTGAAGAAATCAGCTTCACGGTTTTAAAGATGACTCCAATTTTGCCCTTAATGTATTTACTCTGTCTTGTGATGATCTGCTCTTTGATAAAGACTCCAATTCAGAAGGTCACCATCTGGTTTTACTAATAGAAAATCAAATCCTGATTATTTTGCTTCATGTTTGGATGCATCAGTCACTTTTGAGAGTAAGTATGGCAGACACACTGTCACTGTAGCTATTTCTCCCAGACTCCTTTTACTCCCTCCATTTTATCCTGTTCCTTTCTTAGTTCCTGTACTTTTTTTAGGTTCTTTATGCTTCTCTTTCCATTCTGACATATGACTTGCTATGGTTGCTCCACTGATCTTTGTAGTCACTGACAGTGCCTCTAGGGTCTTAGCCTTTTCTTTTGGTCACCATCTGTTTTTTCTCTAATTAAAGATAAATTGGCTCAGGCTCATCTTTACCCTTTTATGGGCCATGTGCCTTGATGTGGCATGCCATCTACTTAAACTTTCACTCTGATCAGTTCTCTTTTATGACAGGGAGCTCCAGTTCCTATACTGGGTGGCCTCTTCATACGCTTTGTTATGTCAGTTGCCTCAGCTCAGTCAGAGACCTCAGACTGGAGCACTGTCGTAATTCGAGGAATAAATTGAGAGGTCAGAACATTTAGTTATTCTGGGGACCCTCCATATTGTCCAAGCAACCCCATCCTTGTCATCATTTTAAGGTACTTTAAATACTGGTCTAAGACAATCATTTTCTGGTCAGGGCAGTGAAACGGGGCATACAGGATACAGAAGAGACCCAAAGCCATTAAAATATCCTTTTCATGATGGCAGGGATGCATATGAAGATAGTGGTTGTAGGCAGGAAGCTCTAAAAGAAATGAAAATATTACAAAAAGGTCAACTGAATACAAATCAAAAATAACTCATGCCACTCAAAATATATGCTAATGCACTTGACCTGCAATATCTTCTTATATAATATGCTACCATAGTTGTCTGTTTGTCTGTCCAGGATTTTAAATCACTGTAGCTCACAAACTGATCTATTGACCTGAAATTTGGTACACATATACTACGTTACGTCTACTATCCACTTTCGGGGTGATGATTGACCTCCAAGGTTATTCCTCTTTGTATTTTATTTTATTGTAGAATCAACTCTTGGCAGTGGCCAGCAGGGCGGCCATGCGGTGCATGTGTATGGGTGCTGTTCTCGTCCCTACCCTACCACGATTGCCGTCACTTCCCCTACCTCGTCATATCTTAAATCATTCTTGACGCAGATTGAACACTTAAGTGCCAGCTTAAGTGAAAAATTAAGGAAGACGTACTAAGTAATTGCAACAAAAACAAAGACTTAATCAGTTTTAACGCGATAAGAGAAGAAGCGGGCCGCTAGGGTGGAGAAAAGAAGAGCTGCTCAGAAAGCAGCAAGCGCATCAACCTCTGAGCAAACGAATGATAAACATACAGAGGAAAAGTATGAAAAATACAAATGCTCAAGTCAAGTGTATTCCGTGCAGTGAGCCATTACTGGTACAGTATAAGGCGGTATTAGTCCAGACATAGGAAGCCAAGGCATGTATTTGCTTAGTAAATCCTTTTATCCAAAGAAATTTTCAAAAAGGTCATCATAATCAAGTACACATCGAGTACTGTGGCCAAAAATGTGAGCTTTGTCACTGTGCATCCCTGGGGAAGAATTCTGTCACGAATTGGGCTACAATGTCACTTTTACAGGTGGCTTTGTAGAGAAAACATACTTCACACAGACAGAAGTCAGACAAATGCTGGATCAACTGTGATCACGCACAAGTCTCATATCTTGTGGTAATAAAATCTTTTATAAATGATTGATTGAGTGATGCAATTGGCTTAACCCGTATAAGATGCTTTCCTCCTGTGTCATGTTACCCCGCTTCTCTGTCAGGGGCAGCTCTCTACAGGATACATTTGAATTCTTTTAATTTCAGGAAGACAAGAATAGATCTGAACTGATAAGCTGAGTCAAAATCTGAGTAATAAAGAGAGATTTATATAGCTCTTCTGAGGTGGCCTTATGGGTGTGGAGGGCCTAGGGCTGATCAACCCCACGCGGGGCTGGTTACGTCAAACGCTGTTACTGGTATGTGGGGACTGTACAAACTTGCGCTCGAGATTATTAAAAATAATGTTAACATACACCGGATTTTCTTATTACATTATTCAGCTAAATTTTTGCAAGATAACACGCGGACTTTATCAATATATTACTGGAGAATATAACTTGACAAACCCACTCGAATGGTTCTGCAACTGAGGACTGGGTACCATTGGCAGACTCTGAGCCTGTGATACAACAGATCAGTATTATATACTCACGGGCCTATCCACCCAATATCACCTGCTACAACTCTATGAAGTCATGCAAGCTTCACAAAGCATCATGGGGCACTGGAAAAAAGTTTTCCTAAGCTGGGTGAACAGCAGATTTTCAGGGAAAAAGTTCAAATGGCAAATGCAGCAAATTTGCTGTGAAAAATCCATCCATCCATCCATTATCCAACCCACTATATCCTAAGTACAGGGTCACGGGGGTCTGCTGGAGCCAATCCCAGCCAACACAGGGAGCAAGGCAGGAAAGAAACCCTGGGCAGGGCGCCAGCCCACCGCAAGGCGCATACACACACACACACACACCAAGCACACACTAGGGACAATTTAGAATCGCCAATGCACCTAACCTGCATGTCTTTGGACTCTGAGAGGAAAACGGAGTACACGGAGGAAACCCACGCAGACACGGGGAGAACAGGCAAACTCCGCAGGGAAGCGAACCCGGGTCTCCTAACTGTGAGGCAGCGGCACTACCCACTGTGCCAACGTGCCACCCGCTGTGAAAAATGCTTCAGCAAATTTTGCTGCTCAACACTATTGCTTAGCTAGCAATAAGAATGCACATTTGCAATTATCTCTAACAAGCTAAACACTCAAGGTATGGATTAGGCTAATGAGATTTTATAAAATTTAAAAAGTGTTCCAAGCCTTTAATAAGAATGAGGCATGGAGGAAATGCTACGGGTTCAAAGAAAAGCTGAGACAAATGCCTCTTTAATACGAGGTGAGACACAAAATAACTGAATTGTTAAAAAAAAATATATATTTATTGATGAATTACAGAATTCTAAACATCGTCACCTTCTATATACTCCCCCTCCCGATCTCTACACTGCTCCATACGTATCTTCCATTGATTGAAACAGTGCTGGATGTCTTACTTGAGGCTCTTCAACAGGCTTGCCGTTTTTTTGTCTTCACTTCATCCACTGAAGATAAATGTGTTCCCTACAGGTCACTTTTGATTTTCAGGAACAAGTAAAAATCACAGAGAGCGAAATCGGGCGAATTGGGAGGATGATTGAGGACAGGAATGTTTTTGTCAATCAAAAATTGCTTTATGGAAAAAGAGAAAATTCACAAGAAATTTGATGTTGATTCGTTGTTCGATTTTTTCACCCGACATATGGCGGCAACTCGTGCAGCGATTGTTGTGCAAATACTGACTGGGCTATTCACAGGATATACCTAGCCGGTCGGCGGTTTGAGAGGGAGTGTAGGAGGGGATATAATTCTATGATTCACATCTGGCTGACCTCCAGACAGTTTTCCAGGTAAGCCCCAAGCCCAGTCCGGTTATTTTTGTGTCTCACCTCATATATTTATTCACAATTATTCAAGTTTTTATGGCAGTCTTGTGTATAGATTTATGGTGATAGCTTATCTTTAGGTTATTGTACATGTAAGAGCCATTTTCCTAGTTCTAGAAGATTTATGAATATTTATTAAATGACAATGCATAATCTATAGGAGGTTCCTATAACCCCTGTAAATAGAATTGTATTGGTATATTCTTGACATTTCTAACAGCTTTGAGTAAACATTATTCTTCAGTTAGTGACAGCCTTGCCATGAGTAAGGTGTGGAAGGCATAAGGTTTTAAACCGTGCCTGGGCACATGCCTACGTGCCAACCAGCCTACGGGCCTTTTGAGTGTGTACAGAAGAAGAAGCTAAAGAATCTTTAAGTAGAGAAGAAGTAAAGAACCTTTAAGTACAGGAATAACTAAAGTTTCTCAAGAAAATCTAAGTTTAGAGAAGATATGTTTTTCCCTTTTTTTGCCTTTTATTCTACGTGTGTAACTATTTTTTCTTTTATTCTTGTATGGATTATTTGCTTTTAACTTTCACTAAATATTTTTAAAACGAACTTTTGGGCTTTTGAGATTTCTTTCGGCACGCGTTTTACCCGTGCTTAACCACACCTTATATTTCGGCAGCTACAGTACAGTTTCAAGTCTAGATTTTTAATAAAAACTCACTTTTTGGATATGGTAAGTTTCGAGTGTAGATTTTTGGTGACAATTTACTATCAGGTTATTGTATATTATATATATATATATCCATCCATCCATCCATTTTCCAACCCGCTGAATCCGAACACAGGGTCACGGGGGTCTGCTGGAGCCAATCCCAGCCAACACAGGGCACAAGGCAGGGAACCAATCCCGGGCAGGGTGCCAACCCACCGCAGTATATATATATATATATATATATATATATATATTATATATTGTATATATCTCTACACATCCTTCTGCTGATACCAACATAGGAGAGACATCCCCACCCACAATTACAGCAGCGCAAGTGAGCAGAGAGCTGAGGAAACTTCGTGCCAGCAAAGCAGCAGGTCCAGATGGAGTATCGCCACGACTGCTGAAGGTCTGTGCATCAGAACTGGGGGGTCCTCTACAGCGCATCTTCAACCTGAGCCTGGAACAGGGGAAAGTCCCGAGGCTTTGGAAAACATCTTGCATCACCCCAGTCCCAAAGGTATCACATCCTGGTGAGCTGAATGACTTCCGGCCTGTCGCTCTAACATCACATGTGATGAAGACCATGGAGCGGCTGCTGCTTCACCACCTGAGGCCACAGGTCCAACACGCCCTCTGCAGTTCGCATACCAGGAGAAGGTGGGAGCGGAAGATGCCATCATCTATATGCTACATCGATCCCTCTCCCACTTGGACAGAGGCAGTGGTGCTGTAAGAATTATGTTTCTAGACTTCTCTAGCGCCTTCAACACCATCCAACCTCTGCTCCTTAGGGACAAGCTGACAGAGATGGGAGTAGAGTCATACCTGGTGGCATGGATCGTGGACTATCTTACAAACAGACCTCAGTATGTGCGTCTCGGGAATTGCAGATCTGACATTGTGGTCAGCAACACAGGAGCGTCGCAGGGGACTGTACTTTCTCCGGTCCTGTTCAGCCTATATACATCGGACTTCCAATATAACTCAGAGTCCTGCCACGTGCAAAAGTTTGCTGACGACACTGCTATCGTGGGCTGCATCAGGAGTGGGCAGGAGAAGGAGTATAGAAACCTCATCAAAGACTTTGTTAAATGGTGCGACTTAAACCACCTATAACCGAACACCAGAAAAACCAAGGAACTGGTGGTGGATTTTAGGAGACCCAGGCCCCTCATGGACCCCGTGATCATCAGAGGTGACTGTGTGCAGAGGGTGCAGACCTATAAATACCTAGGAGTGCAGCTGGACGATAAATTAGACTGGACTGCCAATACTGATTCTCTGTGCAAGAAAGGACAGAGCCGCCTGTACTTCCTTAGAAGACTGGCATCCTTCAACATCTGCAGTAAGATGCTGCAGATGTTCTATCAGATGGTTGTGGCGAGTGCCCTCTCCTACGCAGTGGTGTGCTGGGGAGGCAGCATTAAGAAGAAGGATGCCTCACGCCTGGACAAACTGGTGAGGAAGGCAGGCTCTATTGTAGGCATAGAGCTGGACGGTCTGACATCCGTAGCAGAGCAACGGGCACTGAGCAGACTCCTGTCAATCATGGAGAATCCACTACATCCATTAAACAGTGTCATCTCCAGACAGAGGAGCAGTTTCAGTGACAGACTGCTGTCACTGTCCTGCTCCACTGACAGACTGAGAAGATCATTCCTCCCCCAAACTATGCGACTCTTCAATTCCACCAGAGGGGGTAAACGTTGAACATTATTCAAGTTATTGTCTGTTTTTTTATCTGCATTTTTTATTACTCTTTAATTTAATATTTTTGCTGCTGGAATATGTGAATTTCCCCCTGGGATTAATAAAGTATCTATCTATCTATCTATCTATTTTTGAGTCTGGAAACAGATCACCTTCAGGTTACTCTGCCATTTAAAACTAGATTTACGTGGAAGCTGCACTTTAGGCTATTTTACGATTTAGATGTTTGGTAGCAGGGTCATGGTGCTGGTTGTTCACTTATGACAATTGACATTTACGGATTAATCAGTTTTACACTTTGTTTTGGACTATGGCTTCTCTAGTTATTAAGGGTTCAACCCTCAAATAACTTTGACCTTTGCACTCTTAGTGTTTTACGTGTTGTGTTTCATTACTAACAAAGGTGGGTAGTAACAAGTTACATTTACTCTGTTAAATTTACTTGATTAACTTTTTAAAAAAATTGTACTTCCAAGAGTAGTTTTATTGCACCATACTTTTTACTTTTACTTGAGTACATTTGTGAAGAAGAAACGCTACTCCTACTCTGCTACATTGGGAAACACTTGAATAGTTACTTTTTTTCCATTATATACACTATATTAGAGAGAAGTTGCCAGTGGATCTACTGCATGACTGTTTCACCAATCAGATGTAGCAACAATAATCACATGGCTCCGTTTCACAAATAAGACGTAGCCATGCAGTCACATGACCACACACAAACTGTGGTGGCATAGCGGCACAAACTCCTCACAGACAGCAGACAGGGAAAGAAGGAATACATGAAAAATGAGAGCCAACTCCTGCTGAAGCTTAACCATCACTTTACTGAGTGAAGAACAAGCACGTTTTAACCAAACAGGCACAGATACAGTCAAGGTAAAGTGAGACTTCTTGTACATGCACAAGCTGCCTTGTTCTAATGTTATTTTCTATCAGCTGTGCTATTTGGAGGGCAAGTGAATATGCAATATTATACTGTCAATGTACAGTATATCTTGTCACTGTAAGTAGTTTGCACTGTTCAAACATACGTTACCTACTGTAGGTATTGGCTTCAAAAGCTTTGTTGTGAAAAACTGAGATTTGGAACTTTGTGTTATTTGTGCATCTTTATTTTGTACAGATGTTATTTATTTTTACTCATTTTATTATTTGGAAATAGCAGAATTTGCACATTATTTCATATTTTTGTCTGTCTTATTACAACATTTCTAAAAAAGAAATCATTTATTATGATCAAACAGTTACTCAGTACTTGAGTAGTCTTTTCACCAAATACGTTTTTACTCTTACTCGAGTAATTTTTTGGATGACTACTTTTTACTTCTACTTAAGTAATATTATTTTGAAGTAACGCTACTCTTACTTGAGTACAATTTTTGGCTACTCTACCCACCTCTGCTTACTAATAGAATTCTGCTTCTCAACTGTTTTAGTGTCTCAGTTTTCGTGATAACATGTCTTCTAGTTAAAGACTCCTGGCAATTCTTGTTTCGACTTTGTTTATGATTTTTATGAAGTTTAGGTATTGACTTTCATTACAGTCTTGCATTAGCACCTCCTAGTCTGGTTAATGCCATTCTCGTGGTTGCTCACAATCATAAGAACATAACAATATCAGACATTTGTCAAATGAGTGGAGATCATTCAGTCCAACAAGCGTGTTTGTTTAGCTGATAGCTAAGCGGTCCCAGTATCTCATCCAGACACCTCTTAAAGGTTGTCAAGGTTTCTGTTTTGAATACATGTCTCTGTAGGTTGTTCTGTATTCCCACAATTCTTTGAGTAAAGAAGTGCTTCCTTTCTTCAGTCTTAAATGCACTTCTCCTTAATTTCCATTGGTGTCTTTGAGTATGTGATTGAGTTTAAATAGTTGAATTCTGCTGGCTCTACTTTATCAATGCCTTGGAGGATTCTGAAGACCAGGATTAGGTCCTCATGCTGTCTCTGAACTGGTTTAATTCTCTGAGCTGGTCAGAGTACATCATGTCCTTAAGTTGTGGGACACACTTGGTTGCTCTCCTCAGCACAGTTTCAAGTGCTGCTATGTCTTTTTGTTAGCATGGTGATATTCCACATATGGTGTTACTAGTGCATTATATAGTCTGACCACAGTGTCCCTACATTTATATTAAACATTTTTTAAGATATAAAAAAACACTTTTTGCCAGCAGGAAATTCAATGAGGTCGCCTAAGACTAAAAACGCACTTGGATTGTCTATGCTGCAGTCTAGCAGATACTCTTTGGATACTCGCAACTGGCACAACGAATACATAAATGGGGTCCTTAGAAATCCTACACCAATATCCAGAACTCGTGAAATGAAGAGAGAAAGACATAGGAGATCAACAAGAGGACTACCAGTATGATTTCAACAGAGTCTGCAGGCTGTTTTTATATAAAAAAAAAAATGAAAGCAGCAGGCTCCCTTTATCTTCTTCTTTCCACACTCTTTCTCATTTTAAAATACTACAGATTATATTTATTTGCAACCCACAGATGAGGTTAATTTGCTCCTCACTTCACCAGAACAACTGGATCCGTTTTCCCTTCCTGCTTTTTCATTTCACATATTGTACAGATTAGGTTTTGAACTAAGAATCTTAGCTTGTCTTCACATCACTTGAACTGTGGCATTCCGCCTCAAGAGATCTGAAACGAGACTCTTGTCACTTTTAAGGTTTTTGTCTATAGGACCTCACAAGAAGAACCAATGCACGATTCATTTATTAAGTGGAACTCGATAATGAATTCATTCACAATAAGAGAACAAGAAAGCCTGCCAATGCGGAAAGCACTAACAGGATATTATACTACTGTGTACAATTACTGTTTATTTGCAATGATAAAACAAATCACTGATAAGCTATGAGCTTTGCATAATCTCTCTGATGGGCCTTTTACAAGTCTGCGATTTGTGAGAGCACAGCAAATGATGAAATGGATTACACTCGTGCAGCTCCAACGTTCAACCTTAAAGCAGAACGAAACTCAGGATGCACGAGAGAAGAAACGTCTTGAAAACCTTACAATGTGCATTTAAGGTTAGAACCTGCAAACAGATATTAAAAAGCTGTTTTTCCCTTTCATCTGAATTTCCATCCCCTCTCTTCTGCTTACTGATTGATGAAAAGGGAATCTTGACGCATTATGAGGCCTATATTTGGTGTTGATTTTTTATACTGGGAAAATATGCAGAGACCAATAAATTGAGTATGAATAAATTAAAAGTGAACTCTAGTAGAAAATTGCTTTGAAAACAACCACCTCCCCCATTAAAATATGTATAGCAATGCCTTTTATGTGCTGTAACTTGGGATTAGATATCACTGTAAATTAACATGCCATCAGACCGTAGTAGAGAACTTTTCACTTTTAATAAGGACTTATAAAAAAAGCATTTACTCTAGTGTACTCGCTAATTAATTTGATATTTAAATGAGCTGATGTATTATAATTGCAAATATCCTAAATAAGAGTACTTTAAAAACGGAATGGTGTCAACAAAGATTGATGAAGCTTGCTTTGAAAATGCCATCTGTTTCCACCATTTACTTGAGGCATTATTTTATATGATTATATTTTAAACACAAATACCTGCTGTACAATTATATAAAAATACAGAGAAGCAAAAGTGCAATGATATACAGACAAATTAATGATTTTTTTAAAGTTATTTTCCAGTTGGATACATTTAAAGGGCATGAAGAAACACATTAGAAATAAAACATTTGAATTCAGTTTTCCTTAAAAAGAATTAGAAATACACCATAAAATTTATTTTAAAAATTCATTTCATCTTTTTCCTGAACTTGTTAAAGCAAATGCAACCTCTTCTTTCAGCATGAGGTACACATCAGAAGATGTCTATGGATGGGATGTCATTTAATAAGCATACAATGACCAGGCACAGGACACCGAGTCCATGAGGCAACGGCACTAACCACTGAGCCATCAAGCCCACCCGGGAGTAAGCTGCCACGTCACCTTTCCAAGCATCCCTTTCCACTTTCTGTATGGGGTCACTTATTGTTCTCCTCTACTACTGCAATACATTTCTTGCATTTATGTAGATGAAATGACACACTTTACTTCTGATATGTGTATTCTTCCTGTGTCTATCCATCCATCCATTGTCTCCCGCTTATCCGAGGTCGGGTCGCGGGGGCAGCAGCTTGAGCAGAGATGCCCAGACTTCCCTCTCCCCGGCCACTTCTTCTAGCTCTTCCGGGAGAATCCCAAGGCGTTCCCAGGCCAGTCGAGAGACATAGTCCCTCCAGCGTGTTCCTGTGTCTATGTGCGTTTTTTCCTCACATAACTGAAAATGGGCAGGTTAGGTTAATTACCTCCTCTGAAATGGCAAATGTGAGTATGGATGTGTGCATCCCACAATAGAATGGTGCCCATGTGCTTGAAGAGCCCCAACGTTCAGTGCCAATTTTTTCCACTTTAGTTCCATTTTCTCAGGAGTCTGACAGGCAGTGATGTGCTGTGCATCTTCGGTTCAATCTTAAAGATGGACTCAACCAAGAAGATGAGCAAGATTGCCATTACCCTTCCTTCCTTTTTTTCTTCCTTTCTTCCAAATTTACTATCTCTTCCATCTTCCTGGTGACCAAGAAACTCACCAGTGCCGCCACCGGCCTGAGTGACCAATGTGGGGAATGAGCATGGCCAGATCCTCACCAGCATCCTCACTGCCACTGAGGCTGCTGGCCTGCTGATGCAGTGTTACTGGGAGGCTGATGTGTCCCCCACCTCTGGTCCTCTACGTGAACCTAGACTGCTGTTCCCACGGGGGAAGATCCAAGGTGGCGGCCATGTTTTATGAGTGGGATCAGCTGGTGGTGTGGCTCGACATGTGGCAACACAGAGAGCAACCTGTGTGCAGTCTGTTCATGGCATGGCTCTCTCCTTTTGCATCTTTCAGTGGCACCAGGAAGATGTCGCCCGGCTGTGGGACCCTGGGGCTTGAGCGTCGAAAAACATTCCTTTCAAGAAACTGACCCCCACTATGGGCATCCCACTGTTGGATCGTAACAAGATCCAAGACATGTGGAAGACACAGAGGTGCCACCTCCACTGCATCTAGAACTCAGCCGGCATGCACCTGTACATGCAGACAGGGGAGCTGGTCAAAGAGGGGAATCACACTGCCAGTGTTGATGTGTGTGTGGTGCCTATCTCCTGAAAAGCCTGGTGCGTTGGAACAAGAACCGTGCAGTACAGGCAGAGGTGGCAGCAGACTGTGAGCTTGTCTGCTACAGTGGCCAACTCCAGCATTCCCTTAATCAGTTGAGTGAACGTATGCTTGGCAACAAGCTTGTTGAGTATTACACCTGGCCTTCAAAATACAATGGTGAGGAGCCTGTCTGGTTCCATCTGGCCCTGGTCTTTTTCTCTGTGTCTGTCTGCCTCTCTGTCTGTCCCTCCCATCTTTTCATTTTAACCGGTCCCCTCTTTTTCAGCATCCAGTATCAGTTTTCACAGACTAGTAGAGTGCTGGAGGAAGTGATCGCCAGGGTTTCCCTATGTACTGGATGAAATGATGACAATGGTAGTGTCGATGAGGGTTTCCAGGGGGAGGTAGTATAGGAGCCTCTGGATTACAAACTCTTCAGTCTAGAGGAGCATATTGCCCCACCAACCGCCGATCCCATGTCATCTGAGAAGTCTCAGTTGCACCCTGCCACCGGTGCCTCACAGTCTGGGCCAGATGACCAGGAGCCATCCCCTGAAAGCGAGGCCATTCCCAGGTTGTGCCATGAGCCTGTAAGTCTCTGCCGAGGAGTGACTGGGGAGTTGCAATATGCCATGAATTATCTGACAAGCACTCCTTTCTCACTCGCACTCTCTCTCTCTCCCTTTTCCCCAACAGGATAGGTTTCCATCTGACATTGCCCTGGGTTACCAGTACGTGGTCAACCTGGCCTGCAGTCTCGTTCCCTAGATCCGGTGCCAACAAAACTAGTAAATAGTGCAATGGATGTTCTTGCAGTGCCTATTCTTAACATTATTAATAGTTCATTATTGCATGGCACAGTACCTGATGCACTAAAAGTGTCAGTCATCAAACCATTAATTTCAAATTTACCATTTCTCTCTAAAATACTTGAAAATGTAGTCGCCAGTCAGCTTCAGTCACACCTTACGCATCACAATTTTTTTTAGAGATTCCAGTCTGGTTCCCGCACTGGTCATAGTACAGAACTGGCACTAACGTGGGTTGTAAACGACATTCTGATATCCTCTGATGAAGGAAACTCCACTGCAATTATGTTGTTAGACTTAAGCGCAGCATTTGACACCATTGACTATTTTATTTTACTGAACAGGATGGAAAATGATGTTAGGCTGACAGGCACTGTGCTCAGCTGGTTTGGTTCTTATTTATCAAATCGATTCCAAAATGAATAGAAATGTAATGACAGTGCTCCATCATTATACACAGAATCGAGATATGGTATCCCGCAGGGCTCAGTACTGGGACCTTTACTGTTTTCACTTTATATGCTTCCACTGGGATCTATCATTAGGAAACATAATGTTAATTTTCACTCGTATGCAGATGACACCCAGTTATACTTTTCTTTTAGACTAAATGAAGTTTCTCTGCTGTTGTCTTTAATTAGTTGTGTTAGTGAATTAAAGGAATGGATGAATGAGAACTACTTGTCTTTAAACACTGATAAAACATGTTAATTGTTGGAGTGAATGACGCTGATCACAACAATATTTTGTCATCATTTAACTCAGGAATCACCATTAATTTTACTGAATCAGCCCGCAATCTAGGATTCTGAAAAAATAATTCATGCATTTATTTCTAGTAGGATTGACTACTGCAATGCTGTGTTCACTGGATGTTCAAACTGTTCTTTATACAGCTTCCAATTAATCCAAAATGCTGCTGCAAGAATTATTACAAGAACAAGAAAATATTAACACATAACTCCAGTTCTTAAATCCTTACACTGGCTCCCAGTTAAGTTTAGGGCAGATTTCAAAATCTTCCTTTTAAAATATAAAGCCTTAAATGGCCGAGGTCCAGCTTACTTGTCTGAACTTATCATGACTTACAAACTGTGTGTCACCACACCCCTTATGACGCAACACCAATGGCAGAGATCGTCGCCATCCGGGATCAATTTCCACACGGTGACGAGACCCTGGTTCAATTCCCACAACACCAACAGGAAAGATTAGTGAATGGGAGGTTCCGGTGCATGCACTCGCACACCAGCATCACTCCAGGAGTGGAAAGCTTGCAACGGTAATTGCTCGACTCCTTTGGCTGCCTCTGTTCCTTTCGGCCAGACAAGTCAACGACATGACTGTCTTTCTTTCCCCCTTTCTGCAGGTGCATGGTTGGCCAAGGTGGCCAAGTTGCACAGATGCTTGACGTCATGGAGGCCATTTGCATCCAGCTGACCTGGATTCACCCCGAGGGAACCACCATTTGCAGCATGAGAGTGAACTGCTGGCCACCCATCATGAGGGACTATCTGAGAATTTCCTCAGCAACCCAGTAGTCTTGGCCCAGACAGATATTCAGCTCTTCACCCTTAGTCAGTGCACCCTGGCGAAGTGGTAAGTGTGGAACGGGCAGCAGAGTCCTCTGTGCCTCTATCTCTCCCCCTCTGACCCCCTTTACTTTGTGTCCCAGCAGGCACTATGCATGCGCCAGAGATATGGTATGGAAGGCTGAGGAGAAGACCATGCCCTTGCCAAGTGCCTCGGCCATTGTTTCAGAGCCCATCCCCTCCATGTGCCTGAGGGCCCAGAGCTGACTACCACCCAGAAGCTCCCTGACCCTCAGGATTTGTTTGGTCAGGCCAAACGTCAAGCTCAGGACTCCGCAGACAGGGCACCGCCTGTCATCAGGCATCCCCCCTGCCACCCAGCCACTTCCCTTGCAGGCCAACTATGCTGTTCCTCCGCTGCCAGCAGAACCTTCTGTGCCCCGCACCACGGCCTGGTGACATAACACAAAATCAGGAGGTAGAGGAGCTGTTGTGCCACCAGTGGCTAACCGAAGAGAACAGAGTTTGGCCATAGCTGTTTTGCAGGGGAATCCTTTTGCTCCACCATGGCTGGAGTGGCTGGAGGAAAAGAGAAGAGAAAAGCATGGTGGCACTGTGGGGATGACCATTAAAGTAGCAAAACTGGACTTTTTCTTTTTTTTTTTTTAACTTTGAATCTGTAGATAGGCCGATATATTTTTTGGTTTTGTTTTGATAAATTGAACTGATTTTTAAGAATGGAACTTTGAATGTTTACGAGGAGGCCTACTTAAGATTTTGTTGAAATCTCTGCAAGTGATTGGCGTTTTGCATGTTTACAGGGAGTCCTCCTCCTTCTCATCGCTCTATTTTTTTATTTTCTTTATATTTTAACTTTTTTTTATTTTAAATTTGGGATTCATCTGCAGGTTATTAGCACAGCACTGTAAAATATCATATTTGTAAATAACTGTTAAATTATCGCCCTTTGTATTTTCAAACCTTTGGATTGCTGTACAGTATATAGTTGATGTCATGATTTTTTGTTTAATTTATTGTATGTATATAGTTAATAAAACTTGGATCATTCTGTCTGCCTGCCTCTTTTCACCGCCATGGTCCCCATTAAGAGCTCTCTGTTTACCTTCCTATGGCCGTGTGGCTAATTGCCTACGCGCCCTGCCCTTATTGCCTTAGATGGAGCTGGCACTGGTGGGCAGGCGGCCTCTTCTGTCACAAGGATCGGTTTACATTTTTTTGCAGAGCTACTCCACTGGTGTTCTCTGTTACTCATTGAACTCCGACTACTCCTCTGTCTTGGTCTCTTCACTTCTGGACACAGTTCAAGACTCTGTGAAATGAGCTCTCTTTGTCTATTCCAACTGCACCCAATTTGCTCATGTTTTGGAATCCTTTGAAAATGTACCTTTTCATTGAATATTTTGAAACTGGTTAACTTCTCTTCTATATGATGGCTGCTGTTGTACTGATACTGATTTTAGCCTTAGTCTAGTTGAAGATTTAATTATACAGTAGCACCAATACTATTCTCTCTTGCTGAGTATTGTTTCTTATTTTATGTTGTTTTTGTTGCTTGTACTTTCTAATCATTTATGTATGTATTATAACTTGCTCTGTAAGTTACCTTGGATAAAGGAGTCTGCTAAATAAATAAACAAATAAAATTAATTTACTTATACAGAGCTCTTTCAACATGAATACATATGTTGAGGCAAAAAGAACCATAAGTGTGCACACCAAACAGTAAGAAAGTTAGAACAACAACATTTATTTCAATAGCACATTTTCATACAAACAATGTAGCTCAAAGTGCTTTACATGATCAAGAAAGAGAAAAAAGACAAAATAAATAAGAATTAAAATTAGGGAACACTAATTAACGTAGAATAAAACTAAGGTCCGAACACAGAATGGACGAAGTATCTGACTAACATGGAGGTACCAGACATACGTAACTCATCTATTCAGTAGAACTCTCACATACACATATGGATATTGGGGACTACCCACACTCATACCCACATTGCACAGAGATGTGTTGTAAAAATCAAAATGACAAAAAAGTTCATAGAATCGCGGCACAGTGAATGGCCTTTCAACAGATGCATGCGCACCCATGGAGAGCCTTTACTGGTCTGCCTAGATCAGGGGTCTCCAACTCCAGTTCTGGAGCACTACTGTGGCGGCAGATTTTCATTCTAACCTTTTTCTTAATGGTGACCAGTTTTTGGCCTTAATTTTAATTGACTTGCTATTTAAGGCTCAGCCCCCTTATTTTTCTCTTAATTAGTGGCCCAACAGTAAGATATAATATTAGCCAACACATGACCGATATCTGAAAATAAAGAAAAGTGAAGGTCTCAGTAATGTTAATCTGCTCCAGTCCACAAAACATTTTGACTGTCGTCTTAGGAAAAAGCAAATCAACCATTTTGTAAGTGTTAGCTGTGGCAGAATGAGAGCACCAAAAAGTCATGGAATTAAATAACGGATTTAATTAACAGCAAAAATCGGCTTCAAATTAGGAAAATGGTCGGAGTGACACTGGCTGGAGTTTGAGGCCCTGACTTAGCTGGTCATCTGTTGGCTCACTTCATGTCACATTTCTGTTTGGGTGCCATTTAAGAAAAAAAATGAAGCAATTCAGAGGACTGAGTCTTCAAAAAAACTGCCAATTAAAATGAAGGGAAAAGAAGTTAATTAGCAGTATAAAATAGTCAGTAATTAAGAAAAGGGTTAGAATGAAAGCCTGCATCCAGAGAAACACTGCAGTACTGAAGGTGGAGACCCCTGGGCTAGTTCAAGGCTTTTCAGTCTCAGCCCTGGGGACCCACTGTGCTTGCAGGTTTTTGTTCCAACCAGCTTCTGTTTTAAGTGAACTCCTGGGCTAATGAAGTGAACTGTCATTTCCCAGATTCTGCGTTTTGGGAACAATATAGAAATTGGAAAACTAAGTTTGGTAAAAAATTTTTATTAAAATATACTAAGCAGTCATAGGGGAATAATGTATTTTTCCTTTTAACAATATTGTCATCTTGATTTTCAATCTGCTTTTTCCGGTGTTCTAATTGTTTAGTTAACCTATTATTTACTAATTAGTGGGTCTGACACTAAAGCAGTTGCAGCCTTTGATTATTCAATGTTGTTTTCCTGGCTGTCTACTCGTTTTTAATTGTCATTATTAAGATACAATGAAGGGAGCAAACTGCACAGAGAAAGGGCAAAATATAACGAAATCAACAAGAGAGTTAAGTCTCTAAATCTATATTAAAAATAGACATATTTCTAAATGTCTTAAAAATGTAAAAATCATGCTGCTGTGCTTTTCTGAATGTAGAATAAGAGAAGAGGAAAAAAAATCCATATTACTAAATGAGAATGGTAAACCGGATATGGACGCAGGGACCTGCCCGTGGACGCAGGAGACATAGTGCGCAGGTGCCACACAAAGCCCCCCTCCCCAGAGTGAAACGGGAGAGACTACGAACGTGCGCAGGTGCCTCACAACGCCCAAGGGCCAAGAGCAAAACGGGAGAGACTACGAACTGTCTGACATGCCGCAAGCAGGATAAAGCGAGGTCAGAAATAAAAGACAGAGTAGGAAACAAAGTAAAACGTCATAAAGAGGTTAAAGAACGGGGCCACACACATGGAGAGCAGGTTACAGATGATGAAAACTGGAATGCAACAGCTTCAAAAAAACCTAGGCATGAAACACATGCACAGTGAGAGACAGAATATAAAGGCGGAAACAACGATAGTTAAACGTCCACACCACACAGCGGAGGCAGACCCGGATGGTGCAGGCGCCTACATCGCGCGTCGGAAAGCGCGGGAATGTACGAAAGGCAAAGGCGCCTACACAGCATGGTGAAACCCGACATAATACGGAAGGCGCAGGCGTTGCCACCATATTGTGAGTGGCACTAATGCGTAGTGAGGGCGCAGGCGTCACCGCCATATTGTGCGTGGCACTACTGCTGAGTAAAGTTAGGAATAATGTGCTGCTTGGTGTGCCACACAAACCCCGCCACAGACTACGGAGTCCATGGAGACTACGAACGACATAACCACACAAACAACAGGAGTCAGCGCCCAACCCCAGTGTAAAACGGGACAGAATACGGAGTCGAGAAAGGTTCACAAATCAAACCCGACATAATACGCCACCCCAGAGTAAAACGGGACAGACTATGGAGTCCAGAAAGGGTCACAAATCAATTAGAGTACGGAAAGCGCCAGACAGTACGCAAACACACTACACATGCATGATCCACGCACCTCTAATAACCCGCAAGCAAAAACACGATATAGTACAGAAACCCCACATATACGGACTCCACAACATATTTGAATCACATTACAGTGATTCAATCACACAAACAACAGGAGTCAGCGCCCCACCCCAGAGTAGAACAGGACAGAATACGGAGTCAAGAAAGGTTCACAAATCAAACCCGACGTGATATGCCACCCTAAAGTAAAATGGGACAGACTACGGAGTCCAGAAAGGGTCACAAATCAATTAGAGTACGGAAAGCGCCAGACAGTACGCAAACACACTACACATGCATGATCCACGCACCTCTAATAACCCGCAAGCAAAAACACGATATAGTACAGAAACCCCACATATACGGACTCCACAACATATTTGAATCACATTACAGTGATTCAATCACACAAACAACAGGAGTCAGCGCCCCACCCCAGAGTAGAACAGGACAGAATACGGAGTCAAGAAAGGTTCACAAATCAAACCCGACATGATATGCCACCCCAAAGTAAAATGGGACAGACTACGGAGTCCAGAAAGGGTCACAAATCAATTAGAGTACGGAAAGCGCCAGACAGTACGCAAACACACTACACATGCATGATCCACGCACCTCTAATAACCCGCAAGCAAAAACACGATATACTACAGAAACCCCACATATACGGACTCCACAACATATTTGAATCACATTACAGTGATTCAATCACACAAACAACAGGAGTCAGTGCCCCACCCCAGAGTAGAACGGGACAGAATACGGAGTCGAGAAAGGTTCACAAATCAAACCCGACATGATATGCCACCCCAAAGTAAAATGGGACAGACTACGGAGTCCAGAAAGGGTCACAAATCAATTGGAGTACGGAAAGCGCCAGACAGTACGCAGACACACTACACATGCATGATCCACGCACCTCTAATAACCCACAAGCAAAAACACGATATACTACAGAAACCACACAAATACGGACTCCACAACATATTTGAATCACATTACAGTGATACATTATTAACAGTGCAACCACACATGACACAGGCACAACACCTGATGGGTAATTAGAATAAACGAACACTCCGTATTAAAGGTTCGTCATCCTCACACGTGAAGACTATATAGCATAACTTAATCATCACATTACAGTCATACATTTTTTAACAATTCAACCACAGAAAATGCTACGTATTAACAGTAAGTGCAATCCATTATCCATATTACTAACGCTAAACAAGGAAGAACTAATGTAGTTGCGCTCACGCCTCCAAAACAATAGACCAGATACCACTGTTAACGCGACGGGCTATATTATGTCCAAAGAATATTGATGTTGATCAAATAAATAACCAAGTCATTGCATTAATCTTCCTGGAGAAAGCCGCCTCTTTCTAAGTACTGACAAAATTGATTCTGAAGACGACATTGAACATCTTAATTTCCCTTTACAATATCTGAACACTATTAACCCAGCCGGATTGCCACAACACAATCTTAACCTTAAAATCGGAACAATTGTCATGCTATTAAAAAACCTTAATACTAAACAGGGTTTATGCAACGGTACACGTTTAGTCATCAACACCATGACAAACAATGTTATTGAAGCAAAAATACTTACAGGATCACATACTGACAATACTGTTTTAATTCCTACAATTCACCTTACAAGTTCTGCCCTTGAATTGCCATTTACACTTGGGCGACGCCAATTTCCCAGCAAACCTGCATTTGCCATGACAATCAACAAATCCCAAGCACAGACCATGGACAAAGTTGGCATATACCTCTCTGAGCGTGTATTTGGACATGGACAACTTTATGTAGCCTTCTCATGAGTTCGGCGTTCATCTGACATTAAACTTAAAGTTATAAATACTCCAATACCAAGGAAAAATCATTCAAGGACAACAAACCATCTTTACTACAAATATTGTATATAAAGAGATATTCCAATAAATCTTTGTGATTTGCCATACAATGCGTTCTTTACTTCCTATCCACCATCTGAAACTGCGGAGGCAAAACAGGCACGGGTTCAAACCGAACGAGCTCAACTGACGGATATACGCCTACAACGCGCGTCTCAAACCGCAGAAGCAGGGCAAGCACGGGTTCAAAACAACGCAAGCTCCTACAACGCGCATCTGAAACTACGGCAGACCAGCGGGCACGGGTTCAAAACGCCGGGGGTAGGCGAGCGAAGCGAGCAGGGGGTGGAGCCCCCTTGTACCATCTAATCAAATGAGATCAGTGTTATCAGTTGTTGTCACTGATTAGGAATCTGGCTAGAACGGGAGTTGGAGACCCCTGGGCTAGGCTATACCTCCACCTTCAGAGCCATCAAATTCAAACCATTACTTGATGGCAAGAACTTGACCACTTCCTGCTGTGAAGATGCTGCTCTGCTTGGTTGCTCTTCTAGATTCTCATTGTCACTCTAGCCATAAAAATATATTACTTGTGTACCATTTTGTGAAGACTAATACCTCATTCAGTCTTAAGCAATAAGTGAAAGTAAGCTCCCATACAGGCTGCATCTTTACCATTGTGTTATGTCAAATAAGAAATTCAAACATCTGTGCCATGGAATAAAAGCTCAGAGATTCCACCTAAGGTAGATTGTTCTTTGTTTCATTCCATTTGCTCTTGATACTGTTATTGAGCTTAAAATCCCCTTCTATCCTTCTCCCATTTAGATTTTCTTTCCCTGATCATCCTCAAATTGGAATTGTTCAATTGGACTGACAATAATCGAACATTGTAGTCACGCAGGTACAAAGTCCGGCAGCCTTGATATTTAACCTTAGTGTTAAAAAGCAGCCATGTGAATGTGCGAAAGTCACAGCAATGATCTGGCTTCATGATGTTTATTGAGACCTGGACTTATCACCATGGGGCGTGCAGAACACTGGCTTAATTAGTTGAAGGTGTCATATCTTGTAGAATTACAGAGGGGATAAAATGAACCGAAATAATTAGATGGTTCATTGCCTCTTTATGTTCAGAATAATCCATTAACAAGGTGATGAAATAAGAATATTGTCTCAACAGAAACAATGGAATCCCTACCCCTGTGGGGTTCTCCTCATCTTGTATAAAGCATTCTTATTTACTGTTGGATCAGAGCAACAAAGGTTTTAGACAACACGCCGGCCATTCTTCCGCAAGGCACAGTGTCTCATTATACACTATGGCATGAACTCATGTTTCCCTAGCTGGACCCCCTGCCAACACTGATTTCAATACTCCATCCATCCAGTTTGAGAAACCTTTTATTTGTCATTATAGGACCACAGGGGTCAGGCTCACATTGCACATCCACACTAGTTTCTTGATCAATAGTGCTAAGGAAGATGAGCAACAAGGACAGACAATGCATCAAGGCTCAACAGGCACCATACTCTGGATTTAAAGACATAATCCTGAGTTGGTGATAACAGCAGAGACATGAAATGTTGGTTATAAATTGCTCAAACTCACATAGCCTCCTTAGTGTTAGACCCAAGTGCTACTCAGGCTGCAAAAACCGTGCTAAAAGCGTTAGTCCTGAGTGTTACTTGGGCAACTATACAGATGTGCCTTGCATAAGCATTAGAACCGAGAATCACTCGGGCTGTAAAAGTGCTGTCAGTGCTGCCATTCTTTGGAGAAATTATGTCTAAGTGTAGGTTTTCACTAATTATGAAATATTTGCACTTTTCCAACAATGAAGACTTTGATGAGAATACCCATTCAGCACCCAAAATTAAGAAAATTTGTAAAATATAACAGGCAATTGTAGTAAAATTTCAGAGCGTTTACATTCCAGACCATGCTGTCAGCATCGATGAAAGTCTCATGGCTTATAAGGGCAGACTGTCATGGATACAGTACATCGCGTCAAAAAGAGCATTTGGCATGAAGTTTTACGAGCTTTGTGAATCTAAAACAGGATACATTTGGAATTCGGTTCTGTACATATGGAAAGGGATAATGTTTGATCTGAAATACAATCAGTACGGCATTGTTACATCATTGGTGCTGACCTTGATAGATGCTCTGCTGGATCAAGGTTACTGTGTAATCATGGACAATTTTTATACTTCGCCAGAACTATTTGACATCTTGCTGCAAAAAAAGAATGACACATATGAAACAGTGCGTCCTAACTGTCGTGGTATGCCTGAAGACTTTGGAAGAGCTAAATTACAGCGAGGTGTCCTAGCAGCTTGGCAAAAGGGTAAAGTGCTTGCACTGAAATTGAAAGACAAGAAAGATGTTTGTCTTCTTAGCACCGTACATAATGCAGCTACAGTCACTGTACAGGCAAAAGGCAACAAGCAGGTTACGAAGCCTTGTGCTGTGGTCGACTACAATAGCATGATGGGTGGTGTAAATCGTCGATTTTCTATCCCGTTATAGCCAACAAAAGAAATATTACAAAAAGATATTTTGTCATCTAGTGGAACAGTGCATTTGGAATGCGTTCATGTTATACAAACAAAAAGCTGTCGAAACTGTATCTCATGCAAACTTTACATGCCAACTTGTAGAACAAATCATTGCTGCACATCCACTGTCCACACTACCACTAAAGAGAACCGGTCAACCCACCATATTGCGGATCAATCCTGAGCATCTTATTGGTAGACATTTTATTAATTATATACCTCCAACAGAAAAAAAAAACAGAATCCAACTCGCACCTGTGCAGTGTGCTGTTCACAAACAGTTAAATCTCAAAAGAAAAAAGGTATTATTGTCCCGACTATGACGTTGGATTGTGTCTTTCACCTTGCTTTAAGATTTAACACACAAAGGACACATTTTAAGATTGTATTCTGTTTTGGCATCATTAGCAGTATTATTATTTTTGTTATTATTGTTCATTTCGTATGATCATTGTCATTGTTACTGTTATTATTTGTATCGTTATTACATTTTTATTAAATCTCAAATGTATAATTTTTCATGCCAAAAAAAATGCAACGCTTTTTACATGTTTTTTTGGAATAAAATGCCGTGCTAAGGAGGTTAATCTAATTCACCTTTGTGGAGCACCAGGAGACTATCCTGGCAGTATCAACCACAGGCAGGTCCAAACTGAGACTTTAGGGTCCACATATGCACACATTCTTGCCCATACTCAAACTGTGACAATTTAGTAACCCATTTGTATAGGATGTGGAAGGAAAACTGTAGCATCTGAAGAAAAAGTCCACATAGACATGGCGAGAACATGCATATTCCACAAAGTCATCAACAAGCTATGGGTTTCAAACTCAGGGAATAAGGCAGCAGTACTATGCCATTGTGCCAGTATACCACCCACTATTTAAATATTTTCCAAAAAATCTTAATTTCAAATTTCAAAACACCATAATCTAAAGATAAAAGGTTAACGATTCAATCACTGAAGCAAAGAGCAAGACAGGCACAAGGCCGACAGTAAGCCACACTAAGCAGAAGACCTGAGCTGAAGGCTTTCACTAGCCAGGTTTCCATCCAAGGAGTTTTTGCGAAAAAATATTTAGCGCTTCAAATTTTTTTACCGATATAGCTGATGGAAATGCTAATTATCGATAAAATGTTGTACATGTCGACATAATATTTTTCCGTTTAACTTTAGCGCATAAATTCCATATCGATACTTCAGATGTCGCAAAAACTACATTGGAAACACTTTTTGTCGGAAAAAAGGGCTTTAGCGCAAATAAATGTGTCACATTTTCATCACGTGCAATCAAAACGAGAATGGCGGAGCGGTTCTCATGGTCTGATGAAGAGAGTTTTTTTTTGATTAAACGTCGTTATTTTGTATTAATTCAAATTTCAGTTTTAATTAAAAACCTTAAGGGAAGCAGGTTAATTCAGTTGTTATCGCACTGAGAAGGGATGTTGAAAGGTAGGCTCACCTGTACAGATCCGATGCTGCAAACACAGCTGCCTCATGGGCACTTCCAGGAGTGCCAACGCAAATGTCTCGTATCATGCACCTGTCATCAACAAGGGCCTGGAGAACAATAGATGGCCACCCTTTGCGATTAATGTAATCGCGGTAGCCTTCCGTCGGGGGAAGAATAGGCACATGCGTGCCATCCAGCGCACCGTAAATCTGTGGCACAAGATGCACCAAGGAATTGCGGTATGCAATTTCATTGGCCTCCGCTACAGTCGGAAGTCTGATATAACGCCGCATTAATTTTTCTTTAATAGCGGTGCACACAGCATATACACATCGATGGACGGTAGTTTTACTAACCTAGAAAGTTTCTACAACTACTCTATACTCGGCGCAGGTTGCCAGCTTGTAAAGGGCAATGGCAATCCGCTTTTGGGTTGGAACCGGTGGTCGGTGGCAACCTGTGATGGGCGCAACATCAGGACTGATGAATCCACACAACATCTCAAACGTCGGCCGTGTCATTATAAAATGTTGCAGCCAGAGATTTTCTGTGAAGTGTCTCTCCACCACCTCCTCCTCCCAGAAGGTCTTATTCCGTCGTCTCTCCCATACCCGTGGGTTTCGTCGCACTGGGGTACTTTCTTCGAGCTCTAGGGCTATCAGACAAGCAACTGCTTCATTCTGCTGTCGTCTTCGGATATTATGTACAATTCCAATTATTTGTGAAACTGAAATAACAGTAAGCTGGCAAATTTCAAAAAACTGTCTGAATAATCTCTCCATTTCTTTGTTTCTTTGTTTAGTGGAGGGGGTGTAACGTGGAAAACAAAAGGTAGATAATTTGCGACATACACAAAATTATGTATGGAAACGGCTCAAGCGCAGATTTTTTTCGCGATACAACAAAAGTTATGCCCACCGTTCGTTTTGGGGGGGGGATGACGTCATCACGCACACCATTTTATCGATAAAAAGCCAGTTTGATGGAAACAGGCTGGAGACAGCAAATTTCGCACATTTTTTTTACGTATATTCTGTTTGTCGATAACAAAACGTCGCAAAAAACTGGATGGAAACTTAGCTACTGAAGGTGCTAAGCTAGGGCAAATAGCTCTGGTCAAACTCTGTTTATGTCTCTGTTGTCCACTCTCATCACATGAGTATAGGGAATTGCTAAATAACAGAAGAATATGAATGATGTCATAATTGATTACTCAGAACAGAAAACCCAAGTTTATGATGATCGTCATAATGGGGGTGGCGTCCCCCTTGGAGAATCGATAACAGTTGATATATTGGACAGTGGGTTGGTTTCCCCCTTGATGAACTGCTAATAATCTACATAGTGGTGGGATGGGTAGAGCATTGTTAATTGCTTTATTAGCCTATGGCGACAAACCATGACACACATTGCAAGCTTTATGCACCCCCAACCCCATTGAAGATGACATGACACTACATAATCTAATGGAAACAATGGTTAAAAAACTCTACCCTAGACACGTGAAAAACTGAATTCTTTCACATTTCCCCAGAATGTGTACCCTTTTTTGAGATAGTAAGACAGGCCCTAATAAACAGAACACCCAGTAATGGTCATACCTTGATTGGTTGAAGCTAAAACTGTACACCATTTCTACCACATGCACACTTTTTAAGAGCCACCTATTATTTTTCACCACTGACCATCTATCTACCAATCAAAACAATCTCCTCAGCCCAGGACTCTTTACAATACAACATGAGTCACAGAATCACAGTTTACTGTCTTTTTTTTTTTTTTTAAGAAATTGTCCACCAGTTTTCATTGGAAAATTCAGGAGTGGTCTCCCCCTAGACTTTCTCGTATACTCAGATATGGGGATGGATATTTGAGAAGTAAACCACAAGACAATGATTATATTTTTATATTATGTACATTAAAGAACCATCAACAACAAACAAAATCAAGTTGAATAAATCAGACTCTGCAGCTGCATGAATAAAAGGTAAAGTACCACTTCCAGTTAAAGTAAATAGCCCAAAAGTTGATAGAAATGTATGTTTTGTACCTAATATTTGAATGCAAAATTTGGTTGACCTAAGTGAAAGCCTACTCAAGTTATCGTTTACACACACACACACACACGCACAAACACACATACAGACACACAGACATAATTCCAAAAATGGTATTTTTGGACTCAGGGAAGTTGGGAGGATCAAAATCCCAACACTGAATCTTTGGACGATTACAATAATTTCCCTATACTTCTTATGCGAGAAAGTAAAAAGAGAAGGATGTCTTTCATGTTATTATACCCAAACATAACACAACAAATAGTACATAAACACAAAATGTAACAATAGACAAAGATAAGGACATATTTCAGGTTATGCAATCTCGGACTTACATTATGCAATGTAGTCCAACTATGAAGCAGTCCAACTGTAGGAATGGAAAAATGAATTTTAACTTGCCAACAGTCATATTGTGGGATGGAAAAAAGATTTAACTTGGTTATTCAGATATAGTCTTTGGCAATACTGGTAATTAATTAAATAATTCAGCAGGGCTCCTACTTTATTTACCTTACCCTTTTCTGTTGTAGGCAAGTCTCCGGCCTTTAGACTTATACAAGGTAACAGAAGCACATTGGTTTTAAAAAAACTGTATAAAACAATTTATTGATAAACAGAAGGATTATAGAAATATGACAAATGCATTCATACGTTGACGTATTAGACAAGATGCAGACGGACTAGACAGACAAACACGTAACATAGGCTGGTCATTTACTTACTATTTAGAGTTCTAATTTATCTTGATTCAAATAAACATTTTTATGTTGCCAAGACTTTAAGGATGATGTCTGAAGTTCTGTGGAGTTGTGGCTTTGTTGCTGCTCCGGCTTCAAGTGAAGGATACTTCTTGTGTTGGAGTGCACTCTTTCATTCTGTTTGTGTGCAGAGCTTTCCTCAGTTAGGCCCTTAGTTGTGTTATCTGCAACTTAATAGGGAAAAGCGTTAGTCTTTTCTGGAGCAAGAGTTTAGAAACTGTTTCTCAGCCTTTTCAGCCCACCAGCCCACAGCTTGGCTTGGCAGAGAGATTTTCTGTTTCTGATCCACAAAGAGAAATATGGTGTCAGTTCTCTGCTCCCCAAACAGAGAAAGGCTCATCAGTTTTTAGTATCAGAAAGAAGTTTCGGAAGGTCATTTTGAAGAGTGTCTCAAGATTGTGCAGTTTTAATTGAATGTATAACCTCTTCTGACTGGATTAACATCACTTCCAGTTACAAAATCACTGTCTCCTTACAGTGGAGTCCTTCTGTTCATCAGAATTGTTATTAATTGATTTTCAGCTCTTTGCTCTTGCTTGAGTCCATTTTGTGCCTTCTGGCTTAAGTCTGTAGAGGGGGCCTCTGGAAAGATGTCAGTTCAACTTTGATTTTCTGTATACCTTAGTTATTAGATAAAGTCCTAGCAGATCCTGGTACAAGCTGGAATTCAGTCACTTACTTTGGAATACAGGTGTGGGAAGATGCAGCTTGGATGTCTGCTAAATCTGCTGCCTTAAAGGCCTGGTGTGCCCACTTTGTCCTACATAGCACTTCAGCGAATTACAGAGTAGTGCAGTGCAGTGCTCACGTGGCGTCTTCTCTTACTCTGCATCAGCCTTCAGTGTTGCTTTGTACTTGTTGCAGAACATTCCATCTTTGTGTTGCCTCATGCAACATTTCCTTCATCTTTACCTAGCAAGTAAGCTATCACCCCCAACTAAAATGCTGCCTGCATATATCTACAGTAATATTAGGAACGATGTAAATGCCATTGAAGTAAATTAAGCATTCAACTTTTCATGCAGCACTGTGTACCCAAGTATAAATTGCCTGAGATGTGTGATTAAAGGGTGGGACAATCTAGCTTGACTTATATTAACTTCTAGTAGCTTAAGGATTTCCTAAACAGAACTATTATTTTGATTAACCAAATTAGAAAGCTTAAGTTTATGGAAAAACTATGAGCCATCACAGCATTCTTACTATGACTCTGTATACATTGCCATGCATGCAAACAACAGGACATGGAACAACACAGAGACAAGACAACTGGTTACACTTGGTATAATAAGAATATCACTTTCTGTTGCAAGAAAGGAGAAAGTCCCACCTGATACCCGCTTTGCTCCTCCCCTTCCATTCTGGACTACAGAAAAGAAGACCAGCATCAGATGTAGTCATCATTTATTCTCGGGATTGAGAATAAACACGAAAAGAGGAAGGCCTAAGAGGAGGTTTATGGATGTGGTGAGAGAGAACATGCAGGTGGTGGGTGTAACAGAGCAAGATGCAGAGGACAGAAAGATAGGGAAGAAGATGATCCGCTGTGGCAACCCATAACAGGAACAGCCGAAAGAAGAAGACTGAGAATAAACACCTGGGGAAAATTCATTAAAGAGTGTGTAGTGTAAAGTTGCAAAGTCTGCCGCTAAAAGGCAACAGTTTTCTAAAAAATCCACACTATATTTCCAGCGTCCATTCACTTTAAATATTCGGAGCTGCAGTGTCCCATTTATCCTTGTGTATCAGACAGCTATGTAAAATAACTATAGAAAGAGAGGAAGAGATCAAAAGAAACTGAACAAAATACCTAATGGGGAAGAAAAATAAACAGCTAAAATTGCTGTTATCAGCTCAGTAGCATACGGTATCTAAAACTTGATTAATTTATGCATCTTGCTGTCATTTTGATGATTGTATCTCTGCATGGCATAACAAAAGAAAATGTGTTTAGAAAATATTATGGTCTAAATATAAACAGTAAAATGCAGTAAATACTGTATATTCTGTTAAGGCATTTTTGGTATTTCCAATTTTGACATGCAGTCAGAAGGTGGATGCTGTGCAGCCTTGTCTGTGGTTTGGCTGGAGTGGTGTCAAAGTTTTTGGGAACACTTACTGTTTCAGATATTTTGAGTACCAAATCTGCATCACCTGTGGCTGTTCATTATCAACACACATAATGGGAGTTCAGTAAACCGGGTGTGACGGCTCATTTAGTTCGAATGCATATTTTACAGTTCATCTTTTTGCAACCATAAGCTGACAATTCTTTGACTCTCTCATCCAACTACAGGTCAAATCCTGTTATAGCGAAAACAGAAGTAACGAAATTTTCAGACTAACAGATACTTTTTGTTGGCCCGGAAATGTTCATAGAACAGATTTCACGTTAATGAAATGTAAACTGCAGTATAATGGACATTTTTTTGATCAAAAATGGCAACCGAAGATAAGAATGATGCAAAAAATACTTAATGCCACACCTATACTTTTGCCAAGTCTCGGGAATCCTGCAATAGACTGTCTCTTTCTTATTAGAACAAAAGAAAGTGACAGTCTATTGTAAAAATTCTAGTCTAAGGAAGTATTGGCAAGGCTCAGTGAGAGTGTAGGCACAACACCATACACATAGCTGAATTCTGAGTCAGTGCTCCACCAAGTGGCCCCATGGGTAGTTGTGTTGTGTGCAGAATTGTGTCCTGTTCGAGTTTTGTAGTGCTTCTGATGAACAAAAAAAAGTGAGAAACAGGGTCACTTTATGCTGGAAAAAAAAATGTTACCTCTAGCATCATTCTTTTCATGCATTTTCATCTTTTTCTGTATTCATACCTGTATTTCTATAAAAAAAGTTTCATGTAACGCCTCATTTTCAATATTTTTTGCAGTTTAAGAAGCACTGGTTTTTTTTTTTACAGTTATTGTCAAGCTTGGGTCACAGAGTTGCACAAGAGACAGGAAGGTACAGTCTTAAGACACAGGCAAACATCTTGCTTTAGCTCCCATCTTAAGATAAGAAAACCACCAGAAGTCCGGAATCATTGCTCTAGCAGACCAGGGGAGTGCAAGCAAGAGCAGGTGAAAGCCCGGTGTTAAATGTTCTAAACATTGTGCGACAAGCACATTACGTGGTAAGCTTGATCCTGCAAAGGACAAGCAATTGCTTTGCCTGTGGTTTACTGCTTACCAGACACAGCAGAGCAGATATGGAGCTGTCCTTGCACCACTGTCGTTAGAGATGTCAAATCTCCGGTGACCCTGGTCACAATATTATATTTATTTTCCCCATATTTATTATAATGAAATTTCCATTATAATGAAATATTTTTATGGTTCCATGAATTTTGTTATAACAAGATTCCGCATGTATATAATTGTAAAGGTGAGAAACCTTTATTACTAGCCCATTGATGTCTTTGTATGCGGACATATAATCTGCTTTTACAGAAAGGTATTTTCCTTTGTAAAGAGTTATATTTATTTTTAACATATGAAATATGTTTACTGCACACACAACAGACATTTATATGATTAACAATGGTCTTTTTAGAAGACTTTTCAGCTCTAAAAGGCATATCCATGATAACTTGCTGTCAGTTGGATGATGTTAACAAGACCACCATTTCTCTTTACTATTTAAATCACCATCTCTAGTTTGAGTGCCATCTTCATGAGGTGTTGGGCTGGTTTAGAAATGTCACACTGAATGAATTACCTAATTGCTGTAACCACATTAAAGGCAAATTCACTCATGATTGTCTCCAGATGTATATATTATACAAATGAGGAATCCCAGCTTGGGGCCCCCAACTCTTTTATTTTTTCTTCAACACAGACACAAAAACACACACACACACAAGTGTAGTCACACACATGCACATTTGGGGACAGTTTAAAGGTGCAGATAATTGTGATCTCCCTCTGGAACACCAGAGGGCGCTGTTGACTGATACCTTTTCTCTTCCTCTCTCTGCAGAATGGAAGACTGATGACCATGACACCTCTGCTGTCACTTTTTGTGTCTGCCTCCCAGGACCCACCTCTTCCTGCCAGGAGCCCATAAGACCAGAAGCTCTGCCATCTTGAGCAGTTAATTTTGTGACTTGCATCTTTATGACGTCTTTTCTTTTGCTTTTCAATGCATTTTAAATCAGTATCTTCTTTACACTGCGGTGGGCTGGCGCCCTGCCCGGGGTTTGTTTCCTGCCTTGCGCCCTGTGTTGGCTGGGATTGGTTCCAGCAGACCCCCGTGACCCTGTAGTTAGGATATAGCGGGTTGGATAATGGATGGATGGATCTTCTTTACAATATACAGGGTTGGCCTACGGGAGCCCCAAAGATATATAATTTGTTTCTTTATTACAATAAATGTACAATATTAACAGCATATACTGCATAAATTATGTACAGTCTTTGAATTTAAATTTCAACTGTCCTAGGTCAGTTCCATTGTAAAAAGGGACAGTCAGCAAATGATGATAATTTCTTGTGGGTGGAAGATATCTGAAAACAGATCCAGCACATCATATTCAAAGTACATCAAGAACCGGACAGGGCAGACATAAGAGGAGAATAAAAATGGAAAAGAGTTATGAGAAAACAAAAACAGTTACTACTGTGATGGGGGTAATAGATGAACTGGTATCCCGATGGGAAGGTCCTGTTCCCTTTCCCAGGTAGGGTAAAAATATAATAGATGGAGTAGGGGAAGCTGTCTGCCAAGAACAGTTATTTCCCCCAATATGAAAGATGGCAGTGCTGCTCTGGTCTGGCTCAAGTTTTAGGCCCACAGGGCTGCATGGCACTTGTAGTTCTGGAATGCTGCCCTATTAGGTTCCGCAGGGGCCATTATGGAGAGGACTCTCATAAATTATGGGAGTACTCCTGGGTTTGACATAAAGGAAGCCACTCTGCCTCACCCAGCTGAGTCATAGTGGGGAGGAGGTGGACAAAATAAAACCAGTTTATTTGAACCCAGGACTGTGTTGGTGCAGTTGTGTCTGGGGCTTTGAGACACCTCCTAGTGGTGACAATTCATATAGCATAATATGAAACAAACTCACTATCAACTTTACTATTAGTGTGCTATGATGAAATAATGAACATTTCCCTTTCATTTAAATGCTCAGACTAATATGGCTTCTCTGATATTGTTAGGTACAGTGAATCACTACACACTTTGAGTGCCCTGTTGCTAACATTTCACTTCACTTGCTCACTAACATAATGTTCTCTCTCTTTATGTTCCATCATAAGAATTAAAAAAACATGAAACTTGGTTTCAACATCTCCAATAGCAATGCACAAACATATAGGCCTTTCATCTTACCCTTTATCTTCAAAGATTGCCAACTTTCCAAACTATTTTCAAAGCCAAGTAATTTGAATGACAATATGCCAAAAGCCTTCACCTCCATACCAATTGAAATGCTTTGAACATTTGGTGAAAAACTCTTAATAGCACAGACTAAGGCCTTTCACAGTAGTCGCCAATTTGCTTACCTTATAAACAGAAGTTTAGAGGACAAACTGTCTCTTACTTTACATAATATTGACTCTTTTGTTGATAATCCTAGTTGCTACATCATAGTGCTATTTCTGGATTTTTCTTCAGCATTTAATCCTGTCCAGTCTCACATATTGATTGAGATGCGGAACGATAGAAACGTGAATCTGCATATTCCATTAGGGACTTAGGACTTTCCTTTAAGTCATTCACAGTTAGAGGACAAAACACTTCTTCTAATGTCATTCATGCACACACAGGGTCTCCTCAAGGTTGGGCTCTGTCTCCTTTACATTTTTTTTTTTTTTTTTTTTTATACTTATTTGGCTGACACACCAAGGCAAACATTTATGATACAATTGGTTACATTTCATTTTTTGGTTTTCCAATTGGAGCACAGGCAGGTCAAGCGACTTGCTCAGGGTCACAGTGTCAGTACTGGGATTTGAACACACAACCTCAGAGTATGAAGTCCAAAGCTTTAACCACTACATCACACTGGCTGCCTTTACTATTCAAACTCTACCTCTGATCTGAGACACATCAGTGATCAGCTGTGCAGATGACACCATGCAGATACAACGCATATATTGAAGAGGAGTAAAGCCATCAATTCATTCAAGAGGCCTGCTTGTTGGTGTAGTAATTATTGCATTTCTTGGAATGTCAAAAGAGTAAAAAAAATGCAGTTTGACTAAAGGAAGTAGAAAATGGTATGCCCACTCCTCATCATTATGGGACAGAAGGTAGAAATATTGACTGAAATTAAATATCTACAGAATCACATTGATAATAATTCAAATTACAATATTAAGATAAAAATTTCTATCATAAATGCAATTAATACTTACAGTATTTCTCCTTCTTAGATTATTCAAAGTAGTCCTTATGATCCAGTCTGTTATCACCTTCATCTCTATTGTCTTTTTCATTTGTCAATTTCCAGCCCACTTAATCCAGACCGGACGGCGCGGTGGTAGCACTGCTGCCTCGCAGTTAGGAGACCCGGGTTCGCTTCCCGGGTCCTCCCTGCAGGGAGTTTGCATGTTCTCCCCGTGTCTGTGTGGGTTTCCTCCGGGTGCTCCGGTTTCCTCCCACAGTCCAAGGACATGTAGGTTAAGTGCATTGGCAATCCTAAATTGTCCCTAGTGTGTGCTTGGTGTATATGTGTGTTGCCATCCCCCGTGGTGGGCTGGCGCCCTGTGTTGGCTGGAATTGGCACCAGCAGACTCCTGTGACCCTGTAGTTAGGATATAGCGGGTTTGATAATGGTTGGTTGGTTGGTTAATCCAGACCAGGGCCACTGGAGGCCTTGATAATGGAAGGACAGGGAGGGACTGATATCTCCTTTCCAGGATGCAAAGGTGGAGGGATGTTACAGCAGCTGCATTGGGAGTGGCGTTCTAACAGCACAGTAGTTGATTGCCTGCTTTCAGCAAAGCTTCCCCTATACAGTGGGTGGCAGCATCCCATCTGGCAAGCCACAGTATGGATGTCTATAGGGCATCCTGGGAGTTGTGGTCCCAGGTTCTTGTGGTTCTGTGGGGCCCACCTTGGGTAGCTTTTGGATACTAATGTCACAAGGACCCAGAAGTGCTTCCCAGGAGCAATAGATTAAGCACTGAAAGTACTACCAGGTCCAGAGGTAAAAGAGAGCTCTCCACTAGTTAGTCAGGTCTGTGGAAGATAATGGAGGTGGAGAAAAAGAAATGGAAGAAAAAGAAAAGAAAGTGTTGTGCTGTACAAGTATTGTAAACAAAAAAGAGGCCTGTATGGAGGTATCGTTTAAATTAAAAGCACAGTAGTTGAACTGGGACTGTTGTGGTGCAATTATGTCTGGCTGTTTGTGGCTCAGTAGCATTCCCTACAGGCCACAGTAACACATACCAGAAAAAAAGGTGTTCACACTGCTAGGTCAAAAAGAACAGAAATAGCAAAATACATTGTGCAATATTTAAGACAGCCAAATGAAATGTTAAATTGCTAAATACGATCAAGCTTTAGGGCTCTTAGAACAAGGAAACCTCTGCTTGTGCATTCAGCATTGCAATAGAGAACTAAGATGCAAGTTATTCATCCTTAGTCTTTAGTGAATGACCATATATTATTGAGTGGCTCGTTCCAATAATGCACTGCCAAAGCAAATTATTTCCATTAGATGGCCCTAACCCTAACCCTATGTGAGATTATTGTTCCCTTTGGTGTTCAATAATAAGAATGCCCACAACTATGGTATACATTCTATAACTAATGATTTGAGAAGCCAAGTTATGAAACGTCTACACCTCCTATGAATATCTGTGGCCATAATCCATCTGTGACAATTTCTGGGGAGGTGTCTGTGACAGTGATAGCAGAAGAAAGATATTCTATGCAGATAAAAGGAGATTGTCAGAAACACAAACTTTTGGCCTTCGAGACAACATGAGGCATATTCCGGAGAGGGGAAATTTGAAGAAACTACAAAAATGAAACATATTTGCACATGGTCAAGGAAGCAAAAAGTGAAAATAAAAAAATCAACAAAATAGAATTAATGAGGAAAATACAAGACCGAAAGAGGAAGCACAATATTTTTAAAAAATGGATACGATAAGAGGATGTGTGAAACGTGTGAAGCTGGCTTCTCTGTCTTTGCTTATATAAGGTTTTTAAAAAACTTTTGTGAAACTCTGATATAATTCTGTTTGTCCTAGAGTATGGTTTCTTTGGGTTATGTTTTGCCACTCTTGGCTAGTGAATGGTTTGCTTATTGGGTGGCAGTGGGTCACTGTGGGTTGATTAAGCAATCAGCATTGCTCTGACAATCGTTATCAATTAACCCAGCCTGATGACCATCCACGATTCTCCAAGGGGAACCCCAACCCCCCACACTGACGATCATCCTGGCATTTAACAATTAATGCATCTCAAAGACACAAAAAAAAAGTTTAAGAAGCCTAAGAGAATAATAAAAAGTGTCATGATAGGCTTCCACAGATCTGTGATACAGGCAGTTTTCAGAGATCTGCAAGCCCCAGTTGTTAAAAAATTCAAACAAGAAAGTGATGGTGCCAATTCTATTGCATTTATTCCAAAGGTACAAATAGGTGCACTTCAAAAGAAATTAGGAAAACTTACTGAGTTAATGAGCCTTGAAAAAGTGAATAACTAATATTTAATATGTAGGGTTAATTTATCACTCAAAATTGACTCAGTATGAATAGATGTGATGCTTGCGAATACAAGCGGCTGAAATGAGTTTCCTCCGCAGGGTGTCTGGGCTTTCCCTTAAAGATAGGGTGAAAAGCTCAGTCATCCGGGAGGGGCTCAGAGTAGAGCCACTGCTCCTCCGCATCGAGAGGAGTCAGATGAGGTGGCTCGGGCATCTGATCAGGATGCCTCCTGGACGCCTCCCTGGTGAGGTGTTCCGGGCATGTCTAACCGGGAGGAGGCCCCGGGGAAGACCCAGGACACGCTGGAGGGACTGTGTCTCTCAGCTGGCCTGGGAACGCCTTGGGATTCTCCTGGAAGAGCCAGAAGAAGTGGCCGGGGAGAGGGAAGTCTGGGCATCTCTGCTCAAGCTGCTGCCCCCGCGACCCGACCTCGGATAAGCGGGAGACAATGGATGGATGGATGGATGAATAGATGTGGATGAGTGTATGAATAAGTCCTGCAATGGTCTGGTATCCTATTTATGGCTCATGCTTGCCTAGTGCCTGATTTTGACAAAATTGCCTCAAGCTCCTTTCAACACTGTAATGAAAAAAGTGAGCTCATACAATAAACTGATGGATTCAAAGACATTTAGAAAAGCATCATAGATACACAAGAAAAAAATGAACTAAATAAATATTTCACCAAAGTTTTTTATGAGAAGAAATAAATGGGATGCTTAAGGAAGAAGTAACAAAAAGGTTTATATTTCTAAGATATTTAAAATGGACAAGTGAAAGGTGCTTCAGGTACAAAAGTGGAATACATTACTTATGAACCACTAGTAAACACATACAGGAATCAGACACAAAAAACTAGCAGGAGACCTCAAGGTAAACCTAGGACACACAACTGAGATTATATCTCCTCCCTATGACCTGGGTCGGATAAGCCGTAGGAGATGGATAGATGGATGGATGGATGGATGCTCTATGTAAAAACTGAGAGGAAATGCTTTCAGAATAGAGACCAGGTAGAAATTCAAAGCATAAAGAGTCATGGGATTCTTAAACAACCTACAAAATCTTCTAACTTACAAAAGAGAACAACCATTTTATAGTTATATATAGTTTTATAGTTATATATGTATGAAAAGCATCAGAATTATCCATCCATCCATCCATCCATTTTCCAACCTGCTGAATCCGAACACAGGGTCACGGGGGTCTGCTGGAGCCAATCCCAGCCAACACAGGGCACAAGGCAGGAACCAATCCCGGGCAGGGTGCCAACCCACCGCAGGACACACACAAACACACCCACACACCAAGCACACACACTAGGGACAATTTAGAATCACCAATCCACCTAACCTGCATGTCTTTGGACTATGGTAGGAAACCGGAGCACCCGGAGGAAACCCATGCAGACACGGGGAGAACATGCAAACTCCACGCAGGGAGGACCCGAGAAGCAAACCCAGGTCTCCTAACTGCGAGGCAGCAGCGCTACCACTGTGCCACCGTGCTGCCCCATCAGAATTATGTCACACCAAATATAATTGTTATGATGTAGCCTTTTTTGAATGCAATAATTTACATCATTCACAACTGACAAATACAGGCTTATTTTAACATGAATCTTTAGGAAATGCTCCTTATTATTAGGAAGCTTTTGACATCCATGGAAGAACTTAGCTGAGCAATTATGTAAACAGCAACTGAAAAAAAACACTATTTATCATATAATATCAATTTATTAAATAAAGTATATCAAATCAAAAGTCAAATCAAATGATGTGTTCAACAAATTGCACTCAAACTAAATGTTTTGTTCAGAAATAAACTCTGTTCTTGTAAATCTTCATTTTTAAAAACTCCATGCTTTTTGCTGGTTAGATATTTCTTTATAACTACACGTAACAATATTAAGTGTGACATTTAAAAATCCAGGGCTTATCACTTATTTCTCTTTTCAGTTTTTCCCCATCAAACTGTCTGAAGTTAACTTTTAAAAAAATGCTGACTTTGCCGCCATCTAGTGTCTGTGAAAGGCAAATTATCAGCAATTGCCCTACTTTTCAATTAAACTTTAATTCTGTATTTTAAAAACAAATTCTAAAATAAAATAAAAAGGAAATGTGAATGTATTAATAAACAATAATAATAATCTTCACAATTAAAAACTGGATGTTTAAAAGGTCCTAACAGGAACAAAAATCTCCTTTTTAAATGGCAAAAGCATTTTTGGGTAATTTACAACATAGGGGCTACTGTGTTCCAGTTCAACATCACAAACGCAGTTTATCAGCTTATGCACCAATTGTTTAAAAACAGAAAAAATGTAATATACTGCCTTGGCATGGCATTCATAACAGAAAGAACAGGATGAAATATTTAATTTCCTTTGTAAGCATCTGAAGCCACTATACAAGCACTGAACAATTCAAAATAAAACACAAGAAAACTCAAGTGCAGGGTAAATAAATGAAGGCAGGAAGTGAAACTATAAGACAAACTCAACTCGGCAGATAATAAGAATTAGATATACAGCTCAGAAGACTCGGCATCAGTGCAGTAGAGTCAAGACAGTGAGTTATGAACAAATTCATCCAAGCAACTTAAAGCAGACGAAGGAAAGGCAGGTTTTCTGATGAAATTTTAATACTCTGATCAATGCAGCTTTATAGACTAACCTGGGGAGATTAACAGTTGCTGCTCATTAAGAACATTTTAACTGACTTTTATTATGATATGCCAAGAAATATACTTATAGGAAAATGATTGTCCACAAATATGACTACAGTATATAAATGTAAAGGCACCAATTTTGAAGTTTTAAAATCACCATTTTCCTTTTTGTCCTGCTGCCATTAGAACAGCTTTTAGCCTAATAAATAGATAAACTTGAACGTGACAACTGTGTAATGGTTATTAATTAGAAAAAATGAAGGGATATCAAAAATGTTTTTGAAATGTCATTTGAAAGAGCTTCTTCAGGTGATGCTTGAAAAGAAAACATTGTTATAATTGCCATATGTTGTGCTGTAATATGCCTGTTAAATGTTTAATGGTAATAATTATAAAAGGTATTATTTTTGAAAATAGTATGTTAAATACATTTTCAGATTACCTACATTGCATATAGGGGAATATTTGGGGATCTGGGTGAGTGAATAATGAAGATCAAGAAGAAGAAGAAGAAAGCTTTCTCTTGGGAATAAATAATTTGAACGATATCATGTGCTGCAGCAAGCAGCTGTTGAGTTTTTCCTCATGCGACAGAAATTTTTTAATTAACAAGCTGCTAAGAAAAAGCTTGATTAAAAGTTATTAAGGTGGTCAACTGTGAGGTTTGCACTAGACACACAACACAAAAATATACCTGATGAAAAGCAAGATTGATAAATACCATCTGTCTTGAATTATAGACTCCAGAAACTTTATTTTAATGACCAATTTAAATACAGTGTGAAACAGCTGCAAAATCTAAGTGTAACTCTAGGTGATGCTATTTTTTTTTTTAAATCTACATTTGTTTTATCATTCTCGTTATTTTATACTGTTCTGGTCATCTCATTTGACATATAAAATACCAATATGCTAGGCGTTTATTCACAGACATTCAACAAGCTTTCTCTTTCATCTGTCTGAAAGACTGTCAGGCACAGATAACAAAAAGCTTGACAAAAAATGTTCAATGCAGCTGTCAGCATACTGATGAATTTACTACATTATTTATCAAAATTGACAGTGTTAAAGGATGCACTGAAATCTTCAACTTGTAAAAATGCTATGCAATGTCTCTAAATATGAGAATCTACTGAGTGGAAAAAGTGTATCATGCAGAAAACGTCAAACTACGAACAGCCTAATGTGATATTTTTGCTTCAGTAGGCACAAGTATTTAAACTGAACTATGGGCTCTGAGTAATTACTCTAGACTAATGGCATATTTAAATAGCAATTGATAACATTTATATAAACTCAGTGGTAAATAAAAAAACAAATTGCACATTACCTTAAATGGTTATAGTGGCTAGAAAATGGTACCTGGGCATCTTGAAAATATAAGAAACTGAATGGGATCATGAGAAAACAGACAAAATTCTGTAAACAATTAGCAAGTAAACAAATGAAAGTCTATCATCTCTGCTATACCTTTATAGGGTTTTTATCATCACCTGTATAGAATTCAGTGAAGTTCTTACATGCATGTGCTAATCGTCATGCTACACATCGCCACTCTCAGGCACCATGATATTATTCAAGCCAACCATCAATGACCACTCGCCTGACCTAATTATTTGAACAGGGAATTCATCAGCATGATGTGGATCTTAGTGAAACACAGTCAAAGTGAGATGTATACATGTATTGCAATGATAACAAGTATTTTGTCACACTGTGGAAGCTTTTAACCAACACCACTGATATCCCTTCTACTAGCATGTAACTAATTTCATCCAAATTGGCTTTTCTCCAGGTATCAAAATTTGGTGATTTTTTTATAGATACAGTAAGTTTGAAGGTAGATTACTGGCCATGCTCATATTCACATATGGCACGATATTCAGTCACTGAACAAATTATTAGGAACACCTGTACACCTACATATTCATCCATCCATCCATCCATTTTCCAACCCGCTGAATCCGGACACAGGGTCACGGGGGTCTGCTGGAGCCAATCCCAGCCAATACAGGGCACAAGGCAGGAACCAATCCCGGGCAGGGTGCCAACCCACCGCAGCCTACTTATCCATATTACTAACCGAGAATGGAAGGCATGGACGCAGGTACACGGCGATGGGACTATGAGACATAGGTGCCTACAGCGCACGTCTCATAAACCGCAAGCGAAGTGTGATCCACCACGAATGAAGGAGTCACGGCCCAAAAACGAAAGAGCTCAACTAACGTAAATAAGACATGAAGCAACAACGCGCCCATAGCTAACGACTAACGACACAGCCACACAAAAAAGAGGATTCTGCGCTGCACCCCAGAGTCAAACGGAAGAGGCTACGGAGGCCCCACAGGTCCACAAAGATAGTATGGAAGGCGCGGGAAAGTACGAAAGGTGCAGGCGCCTACAACGCGCTTCTGAACTAAACGTCCACACTACACAGCATGGTCCGGGTAATGAGAATAAACGAACTCTCCGTATTAAACATACGCCATCCTCACACGTCCAAACCATATAGCATATGTGAATCACATTACAGTGATGCATTAACAGTACGACCACAGAAAACGCTCCGTATTAACTGTAAGTGCAATTATCCATATTACTAACGGTAGACAACGGATAACTAATGGAGTCACAGTCACGGCTCCGGCTCCAAAAGTAAACTTTTCAACTAATGGACATACAGAAATGAGACCGCCTGAATACAATTAATGAACACAGGTGCCTCCTTTAGATGAATATCCTGAATATCTACGGATTTTTCTAACTAACAATGTACCCGAAAGTAAAAACTTTATGGACTGCATTTGATCCTACAATAGTTCATTTGCTTTTGCATCTACCGGGGTAAATATCAGGCCACCAGCTGGCAATGGCCCATACTGCTTTCGCGTATGTGGACAAATATTACATCGGATTGGAACAGTGCACCCTGAGCCAAATCACGAACGCAAATATGCACAGATCTACGTGTTAGATCCAGATGATGCAATCTATCAACGATTTTACTACAAATGTTGTGTATAAAGAAGTATTCCAATAGATCTTTCTAATGTGCCATGTGCCATAGATTCTTTACTTCCTTTGTTCGTCATCTACACCTTTACACTCCAATATATCTCATACATTCATCAATGTATTTCGGGTTACCCAACCCCGGGGGTTGGCGAGTGAAGCGAGCAGGGGGCAGAGCCCCCTTGTTCATGTAATTATCTAATCAGCCAATCATGTGGAAGCAGAACAGTGCAAAAAGTCATGCAGATACAGGTCAGGAGCTTCAAATAATGTTCACATCAAATATCAGATGGGAAAAAATGTGACCTCAGTAATTTCAACTGTGGCATGATTATTGGTGTAGGACAGGCTGGTCCAAATATTTCTGCAGCTGCTATTCTCCTTGGATTTTCATGCACAACAGTCTAAGAGTTTACAAAGAATGGTTAAAAAAATCCAGTGAGCAGCAATTTTGCGTCTGGTGATACCTTGTTGATGAGAAAAGGTCAGAGAAATATGGTTGAAGCTGACAGAAAGGCTAAGGTAACTCACATAACCATTCTCTACCACTGGGGTGAGCAGAAATGCATCTCAGAATGCACAACACTTCGAACCTTGAGATAAATGGGGTACAACAGCAGAAGACCATGTCAAGTTCTACTCTTGACAGCCAAAAACAGAAATCTGAGGCAGCAGTGGGCACTGGCTCACAAAAACTGGACAATTGAAGACTGGAAAAATGTAGCCTGGTCTAATAAATCTCAATTTCTGCTGAGACACAGAGATGTTAAGATCAGAATTTGTTGCCATTAGCATGAATTCATGCACCCAACCTGCCTTGTGTTAACACTCTAGGTGAAGTGGTGGTGATGTAATGGTGTGAGGGAATGTTTACTTTGGCCAGTTAATACCAAAATCAATTAATCATTGCTTGATTGCCACGCGGCTACTGCCGTGCAGTAAGGAGACCTGGGTTTGCTTCCCAGGTCCTCCCTGCGTGGAGTTTGCATGTTCTCCCTGTGTCTGCATGGGTTTCCTCCAGGTGCTCCGGTTTCCTCCCACAGACCAAAGACATGCAGGTTAGGTGCACTGGGGATCCTAAATTGTCCCTAGTGTGTGCTTGGTGTGTGAGTGTGTGTGTTTGTGTGCCCTGCAGTAGGCTGGCGCCGTGCCCGGGGTTTGTTCCTGCCTTGCGCCCTGTGTTGGCTGGGATTGGCTCCACCAGAACCCCGTGACACTGTGTTAGGATATAGCGGGTTGGATAATGACAGACTGACTGATGACTTGATTGCCACAGCCTATTTGAGTATTGTTGCTGGCAATGTGCCACTTCCAGCATGATAATGCACCATGTCACAAAGTAATAGTCATCTCAAACTGGTTTTATGAACACGATAATGAGTTCAGTGTTCTTCAATGTCCTGCCCGGTACCTGAATATGAATCCAATAGAACACCTCTGGGATGTGGTAGAATGGGGGATTGACAGCACAAATATGCAGATGACAAATCTGCAAAAACTGTCAACATTAACCACAATCTCAAAGGATTTTTCTGATAGCATGTGGATTCCATGCCACAAAGAATTGAGGCTGTTTTGAGAGCTAGAGGAGGCCCTTCCCCGGTATTAGTGTTGTGTGCATAATAATTTTCTCAGTAAATGTAAGAAAGTTTCTCAATGAGATAGTACCGTATGTATATGTTGCATGTTTAGTATTCCTTTTTTAGTATTGTATTTTTACACCTGTTCTGAGGCAATATGCAAGTATGATTTTAATTGTACCACTGCATGTTCCAATGAATAGAAATGTGACTTAACCTGGGTTTTCCACAGCATGCTGCAAAAACTGATGGTTCAGTACTTCATGATTCACCTGTAAAGTTTTTGTACACCTTAAAAGAAGAGCACACTTATTGTAAGTATTTCAGTTTTTTAATTCTTGAATGAAAAAGCACATTTTTGATTCAGAAAAAAATAGTTTACTGAAGCAATTGTGATGTAAACACTATGAAAACTCGTTCCATCCTGAATTTAAAACATCCTTAATAGATTAAATCAGACACAATTACTTGAAGCAAAACAAGTTTGAATATTATTTATAAAAACAACGTACCACATTAGTTAATTAACATACAGTGATACCACTTTGCTGGTTGAAAGATTAAGAAAAATTGCTACATCTTTCATGCAGTCTCCATTTACTGCCAAAGCATTTTATAGTGCATATACTATATTTTACTGATATGTACTATATAAATTTTTATTTATGATGGTGCTCAATAAAAAGCAATGCCATTAATGTCAATCATCATGTTATTTCATAAGAAATGTTCTGCTGTCAGTAGTAAGAAATTAAAGTAAACAGTCTCTAGTTTATTTGAATAAGACTTTACTGGTAATATTTCTTGTTTGTCAAAAGAAAGAAAAAGGCTCTTATTATTATTTTTATCATTTAGCAAACATGTCAACAATATGAAAAAATTGTGTTTATACAAATATTTTTTTCAATCTCTAAACGCACCTAAATACTGCACATAAAGCACATCATAGACCAGATTATTCTTGTACAGTAGTAGTTAAAGGCAGGAAGGCCATGATTAAAAGGAAACTTTTACAACGTCTTGGTGACTATTTCAGTGAGAAGCAGACACCCCTGCTGAATATGGTATATTACACCACTATTTTCAATAAATACTCTGCATTTATGGTTTATCATAATAATATCTTGAGAAATTAACATTGTGAAATAACAATGCACAATACTTCTTCATTTATCTACATAAATTGATGATAAAGTGTGCACAACAATGTGGTTAAATACCTCGTTTTCAGTTTAACACTATGTCTTTACCAATCAAACACATGAAGCACTGAATTTCATACTTTCACTAAACGTTGGAGGCGTTTTGCTGTTTCACCATAACCCTTACCAGAAGCCAAAACAAATTAATTGGTAAGGATTGTTAAAAGAAGCATATAAATTAATATATTTTAGATTAGAATTTTCTAAAGAATTAAAAAACAACTGTTTGAACACAAGAAACCAAAGTGATATGGAAAAAGGTTCACTGCACATACAGTATTGGGTTACACTTTACAGTATGCAAAAGGAATGACACCATTGCTGGTTATTCAAAACACATCTGTGAAACATTTAAAAATATGCAGTTAGTAATAAGTACAATTATTTGGAAATTTAACAATAGTATTTTATCCAATTTTTTGTCAACATATAGAAAATTCTCATGAAGCTAAATTATACGAGAATATTTGGAATGGTCCATTTAAAGAAAAAAGCAAAACACACAAATCCAAAGTATAGTCTGTCAAACAATAAATTAATAATTTTATACATACTGTGAGAAACTCTAAAAACACCTTTCAGAGAAATATACATTTATAACAGAACTCATCCTCTCCATCCCTTTCCCCCACATCAAAAACCGAAAATCAAAATGGCTTACATTGAGCATTTTTAAATATGTAATGTCCAAACAAGTAAATCAGATTTTGGCTAAGTGTAATCATGTAAAGTGCACCAAAATAGGTACCTGCTGGGCTTCCACTAGGATCCTGATTATTTATTATAATAAGGAGTTCTTCCTTTGGCACTCAATCCACAACTTTTTCACCAAGGTTCCTTAGGTGTTTTTTCTGGTTTTGAAGTTGGCAGTAACTTTGGAGCATTTAGGACTATTACTAAGAGGAATGGGTGACTTTCGGACATCTTTAACTGAACTGGAACTTTGCCTTGCTGAAGAGCCAGAGTTTGGAGAATCTGCTTTCTCCTGTAAGGCTGTTCGCTTTGTATGAAGAAAGGATGGTGCTTTACTAGTCATTGGAGGCTGGCAGGATTAAAATTAAAAATTGTAAATATACATTAGCACAGACTTCAATAAATAGTGAATCAAAGTTTATGTTTCTTATATCATGTTCTATACAAGGTTCATTTTTTAAAATGAAACTGGTTCCACCTAGTGGGAAAACAGTACAATTACAAGTCTATAACCAAACATGCAAATAAACCGATTTAATGAGATTACATTACATAAATTTACTACTGTGTAAAGAAATCACTTTATGCATCACAGACACATTTCTAGTAGGATGATCGTTAAATTAGACTCTTTATAAATAAGGGTAAGTTTAGCACATATCATCTCACTTCATCCACTTGAATGGTTTTTGCACAATTTAGGTCCATTTAATTTAATGCAAATTACTGGCAATATTAAAATGCAAAGTTATTTTCCCTGAACATATTAAACACCCTTCTGCACCTCCTGAGACACTAGATAAAATCCATTCTCCACTTTGCAGACTTCAGAGATTTTAATGTATGCTTGTAAAGGTCATTAAATATGCTGAAATTCCCTTTGCTCTATCACTGAACAAGGTTGCTTACAAAAGTAGTATTTGGGTGATCCAGCCAACATCACTAACAAACAACTCCCTGTACACCAATCAGTGTCTACATATAAGAGAATTAACGGGTATGAGGGCTTTCAACTATTTTCTCCAAAATGTACTGTACTTATTAATATAAATTTGCAAATACAGCATATATTAATATTAAACTTTCTAAAGAACATATATTTTTGTATTCATGTATATATTTTATTAAAATTAATGTATTCATGTAATAAAATAAAACTTAACCTGCTAAAATAGCATGCTGCATTCTAAAATCAAATGTTTAGTGGCTTAGGCATCAACTGAAATCCACAAGTTGCTTGTTTAATTGACTCTCAGTGATTTTGAATGGGAGTAATCCACAAAAAAACTCATTACACTTAAAATTTACTAGCCACAATAACTGTCAGACAGGTAATAGAATAAATGTAAAAATATTTGAAATCTCTTTGTCTCAGAGGGACCAGACATACACAGACCTTAGCGTTTTATTATATAGTATATTATTTGTATTTTTCCATCACCTTTATTTAAGGCTACTTATAAGAACATTAATGGATTACTAGTGTTTTCATAGTTCTTTTTTTTTTAATTCATTTTACTAATTGAAACACAGGCTTCTCAGGTTCACACTGTGGGTCAGATACGCAGATTGTACCAGCAACTTTTTGGTTAAAATTCCAAGTAATGTATATAAGAAATATTGTTTATATTCAAGACTAAAAGTTCTCTTATGCTCGAAAGGCAAAAATGGCACAAACATCAGATTCATAAAAGAGTACATACTCCACAAACCATGCCAAGCTTCTTCTATAAATTTCAAATCAGCTTAAAATTTTTGCTCTCGTGCATGGACTTTTAGTGACTTCCCATTACCCCCTGCCCATAGCCATGTATGGCTTAAAAATGAGTTTTTTGAATATTCATGATCTAATCAACATATGTAATTGGCCATGTTCCTGAGTGACATCTTTATTACAGAGGAAAGAAAACTGCAGTGAATGTGAAATTGAGGTATTAATACCCACTTTAACCTGAAAAAAAAATTAAGAAGTTGTCTTTAATGTACTAAACTTAATTGCAAATCTAAGAATTAGGCTTACTTGCCAAGAAGCCAACCATAAGCCTGAGCCAAAGTCCACTTCTCACACTATTTGATAAAATAATCAAGAGTTCAGCCAGCCTCCTTGCAGTAATGTTAGCCAGACACACTTGAGCATCACATATTGGTTGTATATTAATTGAATGAAAGAGCGTTCAGTTTACAAAGCAGATTACTTCTGTGATAGTGTTTTTATTGCAATATGTGTGCAGTAGATTTTACTGATTAAATTATGAAAAATCAGGAAACAGTGAAAATTGCCTTTTGGACTTGGCTTGCTCACCCTGACTGTAAGGAAACTGAATGTACCTGGGCAGTATCATAATTATACCATCCAATATAGATGGTATGACACAGCTCAGCAATGACTGTAAGATTCCTGACCAGTCAAACAGGTCACGCTGAAAAGCATCTGTCACCAAATACCCTAGAGTTGTTTAAACCTGTAACACAACAGGGATTGTGTGATTTCTCCATGATTGTTTGTGTAATATAGGCTCCATCAGCAAACAACTCCAAAAGGACATCTGTAGGAAGCCTACAGCTTACAAGTCAATCATCATGAAAAGCCAAAAATCATCACAATCCCTGAAAACTCTTTACATGCGTAGCCTGCCATTAGCGATATCATTCCTAAGAGCTAACAATTAAGTATAAGCCTTAAATGTTATTACCAACATTGAAGACAATAATTGACAGTACATGTTATTTAAATGTAACATAATTAGTTCAAGAATATTGAAATGTGACTGATGTGTCAATGAAATGCGCAATAAAATAAGTTTTGTTCACTTCATTGTCCTGCTGCCTGGTGTCCTTAAAATACAATCACAAGACTTATGGATGTTTGCAATTTGCTGTAACATTAAGCCAGTTCGTGTTTTATAAATCCCAGCTTTTGCATAAGTAAATGCTTATGCACATTTACAAGCACAAGAACGTTTTATATATGAGGGTCCAGCCCAAGGACCTTAGTCTCCACACAGAACTGGCTGTACTTTGTTAAGTATCAGCTAAATTACTAATTTTCATAAAAAAACAGAATAAAATGACAAATGATTGTGAATGGAATACAGGAAGCAACCCTGCTTACAGCAAGCAGGGCAGGAAAATATCTCACAAAGCCCTTAAAAAATTACTGCTAGGTGGCAATGTGGTTACCTCCTTCATGATATCCTGTCAGGGTTTCACCATGATATGTCTATGGTGGCCCCTGCCTGGATGTGTAGGAAGACCTGGTGCCTTTAGAAAAACATACAAGGCTTTTATATGTCTTCTGGGTGTTTTTTCTTGTCTTCTTAGAGAGTCAAGGCTCGGGGGGCTGTCAAAAAACAGGGCCTGTTAAAGCCCATAGTGGCACTCCTTGTGTGATTTTGGGCTATACAAAAAAATAAATTGTTGTTGTAAAATCCAATCTTGGCTACAGAGGCATTGAGCTTTCATTGGAGATTGACTGGTGGGATGAAGAAAGGCCTAGGGGTAAAGAAGTAGACTAATGTGTGCAAGATGAGCTGGGAGAGTTGGATGAACATTGTAGGTAAATGAAGCAGTCCCTCCACATGGCAGAATAGACAATCTGCACCAACATGTACACGGTGCAAGGCATTTCTGGTTTGCAATATTTCATTTGTGCTGTACTTTCAGTTGTTTCTGTTGGGCATGTCCTCCACTCCTTAAACCCATTCATATTCTTTAGACTTATGGCCTAGTGGGCCTTCATTTGAGTCCTGAACCAACCCTAGAGTTCTTTCTTCAGTCCACATAATGTCTAAATATGAGAGATACATACAACACACAATTCTACGGTTTCAACAGTTAACTGAAAACCTTTTCAGCTGAAATACTTACAGTGCTACTAGATTTTGTATTCACCGCACTCTTTTTTGCTGTCCCATTTTGCGAAGAACAAGCCTGTGCTTTCTTGTGTAATTGAAAAGACAAAGAAAAAGGTTACAAATCTAACAACAAAGAAGCTGTTAACATAGGGGCAACAACATATTTGAAAATGACAAGCCATGTGAAGTTTACAAGTGCAAGCTCAGTACCTTTCTTTTATTGCCCAATATATCACTTATCACTTCAGAAAAACCTTTCGAAATAAGCCTCCATTCCTACGAACTTGTTTACAGTGATTAATAGCCAATATAAAAGTAAAGTTATTTATAGTGTAATGTTAATTTTACACAACTTTTTAATATGTATTAATCAGTAATATGCTCTTTCCCTTGCCTGTAGAGGGGGAGCCCTGACTGACAATCCAATGTAAGATGGAATTCTCCATGGCCCTTTTCAGTTTCATCTCATTTTCCCAATCTTCAGTGGTTGAGCTTTGTAAAAGAAACTTAGAACAAACTGTTTTTATTTTTAAGATGCATAATAACAAATGATGTATCACACATACAGTATAGTGTACTATACGTAAGTGCAGTGGCTATATCCCATTGTTGTCTAACTTCATGCGTACGTTTGTGCAAATTACTTGTGGCACCTCTACAAGTCAACAGATATTTTATTCCAATGGACAAATGCACCTTAACCACTGAAAAGTGAATGACGATGTCAAGCAACTATTATACAGTATTTATCAATCATATTCTTGTTACTCATAATGTGATACACTATAAGCTTGCTTTTACAAGTTTACATTATTTTATTTTAACCAGTATATTATACTGATGGCACAGTGGGCCCCTTAAGCCAATTCATGCTGGATTCAGCTTCCTGGGTTTGAATGCTATGCCATTGTCCATGTAGAGTTTGCACTTTCTCCGCTTGAGTTTTTCCTCAGAGTTCAATTTTCCTCCCACATCATTAAAGTTGTGCATGTTAGATTAACTGGGTTTTCAAATTAGCCCTCTGTGTGTCAGGGGGTTCATGTGTGATTCTCTGTACAGGGCTGTTTCCTGGTTGGGACACAGTGCTGTCAGCATAGAGTCCAGCTGCCCAGAATCATAAAAGAGAATTAAGTGAGTTTGAGAATGAAGATATTAGAAATGGTGCTGTAACTGGTAAATCTAATATTGAACTGTAATTTTGTAAGCCTTAGAAAGTATCTTAAAATAGTGCATGCTGCTAATCACACTATATAAAAATTGATACATAAGCTGTAAAAGTGCAAAAATGCAAATGCTCGAGCCATCACCCAATCAAGTTATCTGCACTGTGCGTAGGTGGTAAACATTTACTATATAAAAAAATGGCAAGGCCTTCAGTCCGTACTTTTCTTCTTATACCTCTATTTGGCATATTTTTGCTGGTTAACTGCACATTTTGTACGGCATCTGGGAAAAATCACAGAAAGAGTTTACTTCATTTGTGGGTGTAGAAGAAGGTGGTTTAGCAATATGGACTGGAAGTCTGCTATTATCTTCTATCATATTCATCCATCACAGCTAACGTAAATAATTTCTTTCCCCTGCACAATTTTTATTAGTCAGTGGCAATGGTTGCTGACTACAGGAGGCAGTGATTGCATCAATACTTAAGTAATGCAAATAGCATCTTTTTGTAATAAAAAAGGAATATACTGTATGTACAAATTTGAAATTGAACCACAATAAAAACAAACCCACAAAAAAGACATGCATACAAATTGTGAATTATATTACATTCACAAAGACCAATGACAAACATTTAGTATTTACTAACTTAAATTAAAGTAAGCAGGGGATCAGAACACCATTAAATTATTGGAAAGGTGTGAGAATTATGGGAATTAAATTGCTTTGAGAGAACAGGGGAAGGGGATAACATTATTGTCCAAAGACAGTGTCAGGTTTACATCATGAAACAAGTTACAATGACTTTTACATGGAAGGAACGTCATATTTAAAGGACTGTAGCTGCCAAAATCTCACCTCTCCTAAGTTTTTGGAGCTGTCATCTTAAGTGAATTGCAGCATGTGACTAATTACAATTTTTTTTTCCAGATTTTCATGCTGATTCAACATGAGGGTACTTTTGGCAGCCATTTGAATATGAACAAATAAACAAACACCATGGGCAACGTGGCTATAATATGCCCTGTTTTAATACTCCCAATTATTTGATATCAATTTTATGAAATTAATTTTCTTCAAGACTGGATGATGCAATGGTTTTACCTCCCCACCCTGGAGTTGGTGATTCAGGATTACTGGTTGGGTGAAAAAGATTACTGGACAGCCCATGCTCCTAATTTCAATGGCAGCGGAAACAGTGTAAACATATCTGACATTACTTTATTTTCAGTTTTCATTAGGCTTACTGAAACTGACTCTATTTAACTGAAATCAAATCTGGCTGAGGTAGTGTACATGTATTACTGCATATGGTGGGAACATAATAATATATGTTGCCTAACAAAAACAACAGAGAATGTTGTCAAACATATAGTTCACCTGTTTAGTAGGAGTTGATGGTTTGCTACTACCACTGTCAGTCTCTGTATCCACTGTGTCCAAAGGACTTGCTCTATCTTCTGACTCATACTTTGCGTGCAAATTATCATCTTCAGACTGGTTCAGAGATATGCCATTAAGGCTATCATTTAGATGTCCGCACTCTCCATCATCTGGATCATTTCTAAACTGTTTCATCATCTCCAGCACATTTGAATGCCTTACTGATGTGGAGGTGTCACCCTGAAAAGTGAATATTATTTTTTGAAGTGATGAAAAGCTCCAGTACATTTTAAAATGAAATTTGATTTAATTGCTGACTAACATAAGCAACGAAAAAGACAAATCCTGCAAGAGAACAGATGATGTTTGACATTTAAATTACTTTAATGGGATAATTAACACACAGAAAATCAGTATGCTATCATTACTGTGATTGCTACTATGGCAATAAAAGAAGCCTTCAAGTGCAGGCCAATAATAAAAAGGGCAAACTCTAAAAAAGCTAATTTAAATATTTATTCTGTATCCTTACTTAGGCACAACAATATTCAACCATTAAAAAGGTAATAAAAAAAACTTACAGTAATCCATGGATTATCAAGTAATTCGCTGGCAGTTATGCGATGTGCAGGATCTACTTTGAGAAGGCACTGTATAACATTTTTTGCTATTAAAGAGTAAGGCAAATCTGTTAGTACATTTAATTTTTTATATTAATAATCTGTTAGGAAATTTAAATCATTTTTATTACTAACGCAGTTTCATTACTTATTTCTACATACCTGCATCACTAATTGCATTCCAGATTGGGTCAACAAAACTCAGATCTCCTTTTTTTATCTGTTCAAATAGCTTCTCTTCAGAGCTAGCCATGAAAGGTGGTGAGCCACACAGTCTGAAGAATTTAACAAAGAATGGTTCAATTTTCTTATTTCACAAATCCCACTGTTTTGAAAACATGATTTTATAGTTCAACCCACATTTTGAGATTTATTGCATCTAATAGATGTTTATATAAAACTAAATAAGTGTTTTATTTTTACACCTGTTTTTCAGGATGTCTAAATAACAAACAGTCAAATAACTCATTAAATGAACCCTGCATGCCTACTTTAGGTCTGTGGGAGTTAACCTGATTACTGTTATGTTTTATACAGGATTTTTTCCTATCTTGTACTTATTTGTGCATAATTCATGTTTAGATGATTTTTCGATGAGAAAAAAGGATGTGCTGGTAAATATGGAGGGTTACATCAGGAAGGGCAACCGGTGTAAAAGTTTGCCAAATCAATACGTGGGCAACAATACAGATTTCCATACCGGATCGGTCGAGGCCCAGGTTAACAAAGGCCACCACCAGTACTGTTAGCCAACAGGATGCTGGCAGAAATTGGGCTACTGTTGGCCAAAGAAGGATAAGAAGAGAAGGCGGATGTGTCCAGAGGCAGGGGGAGAAGAGGAAGGTAAAGAGAGTGGGAGTGAGGGTAGGAACTTTTAATGTTGGTAGTATGACTGGTAAGGGGAGAGAGTTAGCCGATATGATACAGAGAATGACGGTTGATATATTTTGTGTGCAAGAGACCAGATGGAAGGGGAGTAAGGCCAGGTGTATAGGAGAAATGTTCAAATTGTTCTACCATAGTATGGATGGTAGAAGAAATGGGTTAGGGTGTATTCTGAAGGAACAGTATCTCAAGAGTGTTTTGGAGGTGAAGAGAGTGTCAGACAGAGTGATGATTATGAGTGGTGGAGAGTGTATCCAAGGGAGAGAGAGTGACGATTGGAGAGGATTTCAATGGACATGTTGGTGATGGGAACAGAGGAGATGAGGAGGTGATGGGTAGGTATGGTGTCAAGGAGAGGAATGCAGAAGGTCACATGCTAGTGGATTTTGAGAAAAGGATGGACATGGCTGTGGCAAATATGTATTTTAAGAAGAGGGAGGAATTCAGGGTGAAGAAGCTGTGGAAAAACCATATGACAGGGTACCTGGAGAGGAGTTGAGGTACTGTTTGAGGAAGTCAGGAGTGGCAGAGAAGTATGTAAGAGTGGTACAGGATATGTGCAAGGGAAGTGTGATAGTGGTGAGGTGTGTGGTAGGAATGATGGATGTATTCAAGGTAGAGGTGGGATTACATCAGGGATTGGCTCTGAGCACTTTCTTATTTGCAATGGTGATGGACAGGTTGACTGATGAGATTAGTCAGGAGTCCCCATGGACTATGATGTTTGCAGATGACATTGTGATCTGTAGTGAGAATAGGGAGCAGGTCAAGGAGACACTGGAGAGATGGGGGATGTGTGTGAATGAGACGGAGGTCAGAGGAATGGTGAGAGTAGATTTGGAGAAGATGGGTGAATTTAAACACTTGGGATCAACAGTATAGAGTAACGGGGAGTGTGGAAGAGAGGTGAAGAAGAGAGTGCAGGCAGAGTGGAGTTGGTGGAGAAGAGTGTCAGGAGTGATTTGTGACAGATAGGTACCGCTCCTGATATCTATGCAAAAGGACGAAGGTCCAAGTCTTTAGAGTCCTGGTGCTTCCTGTCTTGCCTTATGGTTGTGAGACATGGACGCTATCCAGTGACCTGAGATGAAGACTGGATTCCTTTGGTACTGTGCCTCTCCAGAAAATCCTTGGGTACTGTTGGTTTGACTTTGTGTTGAATGAGCGATTGCTCATGGAGTCCCGAATGAGGCACATTACCTGCATTGTGAGGGAGCGTCAGTTGCGGCACTACAGCCATGTGGCGCTTTTCCCCGAGGGTGATCTAGCTCGTAAGATTCTCATTGTTGGGGAGCAGACTGATTGGACTAGGCCAAGAGGTCGCCCACATAACACCTGGCTGCGGCAGATAGAGGGTCATTTCTGGAGGGTGGGACTGGACCGCGTGTCTGCCTGTGGGATTGCCAACCGGGATCTCGAGTTGTTTTGTCGTGTGGTGGGTGCGGCAACACACTGTACCAGTTCATGCTCCCCAACTTGGTACTAGCAAGAGTAAAAGGGAAGGTCTACAATATGGTAGTGAGACCAGCTATGTTATATGGGTTGTAGATGGTGCCATTGACCAAAACACTGAAGACAGAGCTGGAAGTGGCAGAATTAAAGATGTTAAGATTTGCATTGGGTGTGACAAGGATGGACAGGATTAGAAATGAATATATCAGACAGTCAGCTCAGGTTGGAAGACAGAGCGGCGAGATTGTGTTGGTTTGGACATGTGCAGAGAAGAGTTGCTGGGTATAATGAGAGAAGAATGTTAAGGATGGAGTTTTCAGGTAAGAGGAAAAGAGGAAGGCCAACAAGAAGGTTTACGGATTTGGTGAGACAGGACATGAAGTTAGTAGGTGAAACAGAGTACGATGTAGAGGACAGGAAGATATGGAAACAGATGATCCGCTGTGTTGACATCTAACAGGAGCAGCTGAAAGAAGAAGAAAATGGTAATTCTATGTGATTTGTTTATTACTTTTTATTTGTACTGTCCCTTTAAATGTGCATCCATTCCTTAAGTTATGTGTGAGTGGTACCTCAAAAGGTAAAGCCACCATGATGCTGCCACTACTGAGACCTCCCTCTGGCTATTTATTGAATCAGAGAAGAGGATCTCAATAGTGGTGTACTGCATTTGTCAGGAGTCTTTATGTAAGAATTGTTTCATTTCTGATTTCTGGTTTATAGGCTTTTCACTTCTGTAACTGGATTTTGTTTGTGGTATGTGTTTTGGGACTTGGTTGCTATAAATTGCCTTTTGATTATTTTGCATTGTTTTCCTATTTTTATTAATGAAGCTACATTTATAAAGATTTTTCATTTTGACCTTTCTCCATAAAACAGAGTTATGTTTCTCCCTCCCTTTGGGGTGCACTTTGATATATTTAGGGACTTCTTCGTATTTCTAAAATTTTAAAGTCAGCTTCTTGTTTCTGTGGCTTGCTCAGGCCATAGCCTGGGGTTGGGGGACTAGCTGGACTGGGGCATGCCTTTTCTAGGCTGGCCAGTGAAGGTCTTGGGCTTATTTTGTGGCTCTATTTGGAGAGGCAAACCCCTCCAACCTCTTTGGTCATGTTGGTGACTCCATTTACTCCAAAAGTACCAAGAGAGACCATGTTAGCTCCCAATAACCAAAACTCTGTCATTCCTCTATCTTGTTTAACTGCAATTTCTTTAATTTAATGGACAACATGCAATTTTCAGTAAAGAAACAGGAATATAGATTTTAATATTAATTTAATGAACAAAATTAGACATTAGTAGGTAGTACAGTGTACATTACTATGTCTATGTTATAAGTAAATAAATTAAAGGATATAGCTTTACGATATTCCCACAAGGATAAAGCAGTACTGCTCAAACTCTAAATCCCTTCATTTATACAAACTTGAATTTTTTTTTTTACTTTTAGACATATGGCACCTGTCAAAGATGCCCCCAAAGTGCAATAATGTTTTCTGTTACTACTTGAATAAAAGATATACAGTAATCCCTCGCTATATCGCGCTTCGCCTTTCGCGGCTTCACCCTATCGCGGATTTTATATGTAAGCATATTTAAATATATATCGCAGATTTTTTGCTGGTTCGCGGATTTCTGCGGACAATGGGTCTTTTAATTTCTGGTACATGCTTCCTCAGTTGGTTTGCCCAGTTGATTTCATACAAGGGACGCTATTGGCAGATGGCTGAGAAGCTACCCAACTTACTTTTCTCTCTCTCTCTCTTGCGCTGACTTTCTTTGATCCTGACGTAGGGGGATTGAGCAGGGGGGCTGTTCGCACACCTAGATGATACGGACGCTCGTCTAAAAATGCTGAAAGATTATCTTCACGTTGCTACCTTCTGTGCAGCTGCTTCGTGAAGCGACATGCTGCACGGTGCTTCGCATACTTAAAAGCTCGAAGGGCACGTATTGATTTTTGATTGTTTGTTTTTCTCTGTCTCTCTGTCTCTCTCTCTCTCTCTGCTCCTGACGGAGGGGGTGTGATTTGCTGCCTTCAACAGCTTTGTGCCGCGGTGCTTCGCATACTTAAAAGCCAAACAGCCCTATTGATTTGTTTGCTTTCCTCTCGCTTTCTGACAGTCTCTGCTCCTGACGTGCACTCCTTTGAAGAGGAAGATATGTTTGCATTCTTTTAATTGTGAGACGGAACTGTCATCTCTGTCTTGTCATGGAGCACAGTTTAAACTTTTGAAAAAGAGACAAATGTTTGTTTGCAGTGTTTGAATAACGTTCCTGTCTCTCTACAACCTCCTGTGTTTCTGCGCAAATCTGTGACCCAAGCATGACAATATAAAAATAACCATATAAACATATGGTTTCTACTTCGCGGATTTTCTTATTTCGCGGGTGGCTCTGGATCGCAACCCCCGCGATGGAGGAGGGATTACTGTATTTTTGAATTTTTATGCTGTTGATATAGTGCTTATTATAACTTGCCTGGTTTTCCTTCCCCACAATTTTAAATGTTTAACATTAACTTAAGGAAAAACTTTATAATCAACACTTTGCATGCCAATTTAGCACTGAACACTTTTCTTAACTGTCTTGTATCTTTTTACATGTCTGAGGGTCAAAATTAAAGATTTATATAAACCTTATTTTAATAATTTACAAGAATCTGTTAGACAAAATCTTCACAGCTGGTCTAATCTTCATCTAACATTAGCTGAGAAAATAAGCAAAATAAAAAAAAAATATTTTACCAAATTCCTGTTCTCTTTCCTATGTATTCTGCTTTATAATTAAAGTCATTCTGAAAATAAATTTTGTTTGTATAGAAAATTGCCTCGTCTTATTTTAAAAAAAAAAAAAAAAAAAAAACTCCTGCAGAGACCAAACACCTCAAATGGAGTCATGACATTGCATCCACCTTCTGTACTGTCACAGTTTAGAGGAATGATGACCACCTGCTAGGTCTAGCTATAGAAAGAGTATCCTGCCCTACATTTATATACCCTTCTCTTTATGTCATAACTGTAAATTGCAGTAAATACTGAAAAGATTCAATGATGAAAATGTGATTTCTGTAGGCAGATGCTGTACTATCAACAATTTGATCTCCGTGTTATGTCTATCCATGTTTGCTGCAATTTTTTCATCTATCTGTCTGTCATAATGAACTTCATTGACCATTGTGCACAAAAGTATGGGAGGTGATGTTGTTTGTTCTGTTTTACTTACAGTTTTTGGGTTTGGTGGAAGTGGTTTTGAGGGTGAGGGTTTATGAGTGATTCTCAATGGTTGCACCACCACAAGAAATCTCTTATAACATGATCAGGCCCTGCAACAGCTTTTTTCTTTCTACTTTTTTCAGTTACTCCCTTCTGGTTTTTCTCCTGTTATCCTTTCAGCTACCTTAGCACTTACTTCTTGTAACATTCAGGGTCTTGGCTTAAATATTAAAAGATCAAGTGTTGTCCATGAATATCTCTGTTGGAAGAAAGTACTTGTGACTGGAAATAAGACCACACAGGCTTGTGTGACCCCTGTGGCTAGGTTTTGCAGTGCTGCAGTATACAGTGGCACACAATAAAACACCCCAGGACTGCGGTGCAAAATACTCTGTACATAAACACAGAACATGTGCAAGACATGTAAAGAACTATACAGTACTATAACAGATAAATTATTAAAAATAAACAATAGGTAAGTGAATAGATAGTAATAATTTGAAATAGATAGTAATAAATACATAATTTGTAAATAATAATAGGAAAACTAATAATTTAAAACAACAGCATCGGTCTGTCATGGTGAAAAAGGAGCTGAGCCGCAAGGCAAAGCTCTCAATTTACCAGTCAATCTACGTTCCTACCCTCACCTATGGTCATGAACTATGGGTAGTGACCGAAAGAACGAGATCGCGAATACAAGCAGCTGAAATGAGTTTCCTCCGTGGGGTGTCTGGGCTTTCCCTTAAAGATAGGGTGAGAAACTCAGTCATCTGGGAGGGGCTCAGAGTAGAGCTGCTGCTCCTCCGCATCGAGAGGAGTCAGATGAGGTGGCTTGGGCATCTTATCAGGATGCCTCCTGGACACCTCCCCGGTGAGGTGTTTCTGGCACTTCTAACCGAGAGGAGGCCCCTGGGAAGACCCAGCACACACTAGAGGGACTACATCTCTCGGCTGGCCTGGGAACGCCTTGGGATTCCCCCGAAAGAGCTAGAAGAAGTGGCCGGGGAGAGGGAAGTCTGGGTATCTCTGCTCAAGCTGCTGCCCCCGCAACCCGACCTCGGAGAAGTGGAAGAGGACGGATGGATGGATGGAACAGTAGTGACAAATTTACAAATGTACTGCATATAAACTATACTACTAGGGGTGGATCTGATGGCAGGGGGGCAGCACAGGGGTCAGAGTCTGGACAGCGAAGGGGTAGAGGCTGTTGTAGTAACTGGCAGAACTGGATACGGATGCTACAGTACCTTCTGCCAGATGGATGTGGAACAAAGAGACCATGGGAGGGATGGGAAGAAGCTTGTACAATACTGTATGCTTTGCGGATACAAAGCTTTACAAAGATGTCATCAGTGGAAGGCAAAGAGGACCCAACAATCTTTACTGCATTGTGCATTTTTCATTGTAGGACCTTACAGTCAAAGACACTGCAGTTCCCAAACCAGACAGAGATGCAGCTGGTTAGAACACTCTTGATGGTGCCTGTGTAGAATGTGGTGAAAATGGGGTCGGGTTCTCTTGGTTTCTTCAGCTGCTAAAGGAAGTGAAGATGTTGCTGATCCTCCTTGGCTATGGAGGTGTTAACTGTCCAAGTAAGGTCACTGCCAGGTAATACAACAAGAAATTTGGTGCTTTTGACCAATTCCATCACAGAGCCCTTTATGGACAATTGTGTGCTTCCAACTTTGAGGCAACAGTTAGGGGAAGGCTGTTTTCTGTTCCAGCATGATTGTGCCCCTGTGCAAAAAGCCATGTCCATAAAGACATGGTCTGAAGATTTTGATGTGAAGGAACTTGAGTGGCCTGCACAGAACCTTGACCTCATCCCTACTGAACACTCCCTGGGATGATATGGAATGCTACTTGCGAGGTAGGTCTTCTTGTCCAACATTAGCACCTGACCTCTCACAAACAAACACACTCCAAAATCTTGTGGAAAGCCTTCCTAGAAGTGTGGAGGTTATTATAGCCACAATGGGGGAAACTCTGTATTAATATTCGAAGGTTTTGGAATGACATTTCCAACAATCTCATATAGATGTGATGGTCAAGTGTCTAAAAACCTTTGGCCGCATAGTGTACATTATTTCTTAGATAATTCTCTGTCTAACCATCAACATACTAGTTTGCCTAGATTTTAAATTGAGTGACTGTTTCTGACTAATGAGACTCACCTCCAAATAAATTTCCTTTCATTTGACCCATCATCATTTTCAATCTAGGTGTGACTACCTTTTTTTATTTTTCAGTTTTCATGGGTCTCTTACTAACCAAAAATGTGGTTTAGCAATGTTTTTTTTTCAATTGTTTCATTTGAATTTACTTTTATTGACTTTTGCCAAAAACTACTTTCCAAACTTGACAAATTCATTACAGTTAATTCTGCATCTTTTTATAATAGTGATAGTGGCTACCTATGAAATGCTCTAATCATGATTTCACAATGGTTTGGCTCATTTGAAATGGAAGAAGATTTCCAAGCATGGGTCACATCTCACATCTTTAGAAAGTGTGTGCGCTCACACTCTGACAATGAGTCATTACTCACAGCAAACTGGAATTAAATCTCTTTTTCCAAAAAGCACACAAAAGTGGTATACTATGTGTCTGGAACAAAACCTAGTAAATAATGACTATCAAGCTTAGGGAATACAAGTCATTTGTCTCCATTTCAGCTATAAAATGTAAATCAGTGTTCATAACCAATAAAGAAACAACATTAACAAATGCTTTTATCAACTTTACTTAGAATTATGTTTGAAAAGTTTCAACACATATCCTTTAATTGAATTGTCTTCCAGAAGGTCTGGTCCTCCCCAAGATCTCTGAATTTAGAAAAGCTTTGTATTCTATATGTCATGGTTCACTCTTCTTCCACCTCATGAAGGCACAGGAGCAAACCATGAGGAAGAGACTAGGAAGTCCTGATACCTCAAGGCATGTTCTTTTATTCTCTCTTGGAAGATGCACTGTGAGGGGAACACCCATTGAGGTCACCAAAAGCTCCATAGAGGAGGACATTGGGGGCAAAAAGACACCACAAGAGCATTAACCACTTCAGGTTACATGAATACAGATCTTAGAATAAAAGGGGAGGCCAGAAGGCAAAAGTTTGGTTCACTTCTGGACATGCTATGGATAAGAGTTCCATATAGAGATAAGTAGCAACTGAAACAAAGGACACATTTGAGGGCACTAGGTATAGTTCTTATTGGACAAAAGCCAGGAAATAAACCAGCCCTGAACACTTTTATAAAGCACCAGTAGGGCTTTTAATGGGTCTAGGTCTCCAAAGCTACATTAATTGTAATATTTATCCATACTTTCATTAACTTAAGATAAATTTCTTTTTTGTTCTTAGCATGGAAGAGTTGGTGCATACCTCTGCAGTCACATAAGGATAAAGAAAGGTCATCATAACCTGATGGTATTTCTCCTGAATTTTTATCCACTTTTTGGAAATAGCTTTTTAAAGTACTTTACTGTTATTAATCACTGCCATCTCCTAAACAAAATTAATACCTCAATTATTTTGAAATTTTAAAGCAAAACAAAGAATATGATTTTTCAAAATACTGCCCAATTTCTTTAATTAACTGTGATGGTAAGCCATTGACAAAATTTGGCATTAATAAACTGTCATCCAAAAATGAAATCACTCCAATCAGATGGGTTTTATTAGGTTCTGTAATGCTGTGGATGACTTCTAACATGTCCTTTATATTTCTGGTGTAGCCTTCTTCTGCTACCCAGTGCTTACTGAATGCAGAGAAGGCTTTTCACTGAATAAACCAGGCCTTTCTATGAGACCTATGCTGTTAGTTTGATGTGGTTTCAGATTCCTACTCTTCAGCAATTATATTAAATGACTCTGGAATCTCCAAAAACCTTTTACTATACATTTAGGGATGCCAAACAAAGCTATCCTTTATTGCCCTTACTCCCTAATCTCTCTCTCTCTAGCCACTGTTTTTCTTACATTCCATTTGATCACCCCATTAGCACTTTTTAGTTTTATTCCAATATTTTTTAAAAATTGTTTGTGATTATTTATTTAATGTTTGTATTTGTTCATCGCTATAAGCATTTCATCGCAAAAGAATAAGATTTGTAGTATTTATTTTTAACATTAAAAATAAAACATTTAACATTAAAATTGTTTATCTTTTTGAAATGTCTATGATACACAATTCTATCTCCCTTATATCCATCTATCTCTAAACTGATCATTTAGTTTAGGTATGTGGATACTGAAGCAAACACATTGACAGATTGAAACAGATTGAAACGTAGGAACCAACCCTAAATGGGGTGTTCTTCTACAGTAGGAAGCACACATACATACATACATACATACATACATACATAGAGCCACCTATTTAACTAAAATTAACTGTATTTTTTAATGTGGTAGGAAAACCAGGTTGCCTTTAGAAAGATCTATGCAGACCCAAGCTTTACTTACAGCATATACATGATGACACCAATGCTCCAAACATCACATTGTTGACTATAGTCATGTGCATTGATAACCTCTGGAGCTGTTGAATGTAGAGACAATTAATAATTAACAATTAACATATGAAACTAATAATTGAGAGTCCTACAATTTTGGTTTACAATTCATATCTAAGTTTAAACATATACTACATGAATAGCAGAAGCATTTAAATACAGTATATAGATTTCTACCTTTAAATTAAGGATAGCAGATTAGGTTAACAGCAGAGCAGTTAAGAAGCTTAATTTATATGCCATTAACTATTTATAATCTTTTACTTTACATGTTACACATTTTAAAATAGTAATAATTTCCCCCAGAACTTTGTTAGTGAACTCCATTTTAAAAAGAAGGATATTTCCAGGAGAGTTTAAATAGGTGCCAGATGTACAGTTGCTTCTTTAAATATCTTCACAATAATCCTGTTTAGTGATGGCTCAAGAGTACTGATGACCTATGGCTTATTTTGAACAATGAAAAGTATGGGGTCATTTAAAACTGCGGTAAATTCATAGTACTGTTTCAGAACGTCATGGACGATTGATCAAGACAGCATATAAAATAAGTTAACTTTATATCTAACTGAACTGAACTGAAGAACAGAAACCATATTTAGTAATTTGCACTGCATTTTACTAAAGTTTTATCAGTCTTTCTCTCATAGCAGTTTTTATAACTTGCACTAGGACCAATAATAAAATTCTGATTACCCATATAAATCGGTGTTCCACATGTTGCCTGTAGCATATTTTCACTTCCAACACCACCTGTCTGCACTGCTAAACCAAAGTCAGTAACCTAACAAAAATAAAAGTGCAATTTAATAAAACTCCCTCATATGACTTTTTAGCCTTCCATGGTTATTTGAAGGAAAAAAAAAACACATCATAGTAAACAAATATTTGAAATTTCCTCAACACACATATCTTGTATAGGAGTTTAAAACATTGGCATAATTTAAAAAATTCAGTTCTCGTTATTAATACAGAACTTTTTGTTCCATTATTTATGATTATTCCTCTAGCAAATACCATTAGCACAGAAGTTCACAGTATTAGAATAGTATATATGTAAAAATAAAAATAGCCCAATTCAAAAAGTTCATCAGTTATATGAAATGTTTTGTTAATATCAGTATGTCCATAATAAACATCTTACCTTTATATTAAGAAGTATTTCATTCTCATTTAAATTATCATTGTTATAATTTTTAACTAGTATGTTCTCTAATTTTAGATCCCGATGCACAATATCTGCAAGACACAAAGATGAGATGGGATTTTAAGCAGTGTCAATTTTAACCTATTCAATAATGGTCTTTATATAATATTTACTATAAAAGTTATTATCATTTAAAGTGTAAAGCTGAAGGTCTGCTGGACTCTCTGGTCTTAAATCTCTCTCTATTTATAAAATCCAACATCTCTCTGTCTGTCTGTCTGCTTTTCACGAGAGAACTACTTAATGGATTTAGATCGTTTTTTTTCTATAATTTGTTTGAACATTCCAGTTGATTTTGAGACCTTTCGCATCACGCTAAGTATCATAGTTCGCTTGGATTACTGATTTATTTGAGCGAATCCGAGAGTGACGTAGTGGGCCAAGGCCCTCCTCACTCATGAGCCAGCCTTGGGGCATAATCTTACATCCGCTTAGCTAGTGAACGCAAGAACTACTTAATGCATTTAGATCGGATTTTTTTCTAGAATTTGCTTCAACATTCCGATTGATTTTGCAACTTCTCTCATTGTACTAAGATTCATAGTTTGCTTGCAGGAGCGATACTTTTGTGCTAATCCGAGACAGAGGTTGTGGGCCAAGGGGAGGGAGAAGCACGATGTCAGGTGTGGGGTGTCGGCCTACCTCTGTGTTTTGGAGCGTAACTTGCTTCCACTTATCTAGCAACACCTTTTTGTTTATTGATTTTTAAAGATTGTCCTGTTTCACTACTATGCGGGCAGAGCCGCAGGGAATGGATATTAGGCTATAAGAGCCAATCTTAGAAAGTAATGTTACTATTAAATTTAAATCTCTCTATTACAAAAGAAAATGTTGAGAGAAGACTTTTTCCAAGAAATTGTTTCAAGTCCCACGAGACGAGACTTTTGCCAAGAGATTTTGTCAAGTCCTGCTCTCCTCTCAACCACTTACAACCACGCCCATGGTCCACTCACCTCTCATCCGTGTGAATGCTTTTGTCAGACAGTTCCTGTGCTCTCAGCTCTTATAAATTTTTATGTTTTCCTCACTTTAAGTTCCCAATAAAAGAAGACTTATTATGTCAAAATCTTATTGATGAGTTTCATCTCGAAGGGTTATTAACAGAACAAATGAGTACACATGAGCAATCCTAGCACCGAGAAACGATGAAGTCAAACGAATGAACGCTAAAATTGTCGATCGGTTACATGGCAATGACATCTAAAATTTTAACAGGCGACAAGAAAGGTAATGTAGTACATCTCCTGCGGATAACATTAGACACCAAAGGAGATCTTGATATGCCATTCATATTAAAACGTTAACAGTTTCCCGTTACAATAGCTTTTGCTATGACAATTAACAAATCACAGGGACAAACATTCGAAAAAGTCAGTTTATTTAAAAAAGAGAAAAACAATATTCACTCATGGGCAGTTATACCTTGCGTTGTCATGATGCAAGTCCAAACATGGAATCAAAATTCAATGTGATATTGACAAAAAGTTAATTAAAAAAATTACTTTTACTGAAGTGCCACACAGAAGGACATTCTGGCTGGGTTGTAGGGGATCAAATACTTATTTCTCTTAATGACATGCAAATCAATTTATAACTTTTATGTAATTGTGTTTTTCTGGATTTTTGGTTGATATTCTGTCTCTCTCCATTAAAATTAAACTACCATAAAAATTAGAGACTGTTCATTTCTTTGCAAGTGAGCAAACTTACAACTTCAGCAGGGGATCAAAAACTTATTTCCCCCACTGTATGTGCAATCACCACACTGACAACAGCAGCTCTTCAGTACTGTGTTTGCTAGGCACTAAAGTCATAGAAGAATTTCTAGAGACATAATAATCACCTCACAACATGACAGCACCTCATAAGGTACAAAATGGAAATAATGTCAATAATATTTTTCCTACAAAACACTTCTTTGAAAAATATTTTGAAAATACCTTAAAAGTGGCTAAAAACACACAAAAAAGCCTTAAAATGGATAAGAAACACTAAACAAATACTGGAAATATGCAATGCTCAAGTATGAATGAACCCTAATATTTACATCTGTGTATGCAGTCACTGTATTTGTATATAATTAAGTAACAAATTCTAGAAGAAAAGTTGAGTTAATGGTTAAAGAAAGCTGAACATTTAAAGCAAAATTATCTAAATTTCTTCTCAATGTAAATATGATACTATAGCATTTTTCTGAACAGAAAACTGAAGAAAAAGGTCATCTAATTAAACAACAAAATCAGTTAGATAAGGGTAACTCATTGATTTGTAAAACTGTTTGGAATAAAAATCTGCAGGCATGAAGTGAACCTGTGAACCACTGATCTAAGCTATTAATGAAATAACTGCACAACATTTAAAAATAGTAAGGTGATCTATAATATGCTACGTCTACACAGTAAAATCTTGTAAGTGCTAATTAAAGGTATCCAATAATTTAGTCTTAAATGAAATATAACAAAGTATATCACATGCTGCAAAGTAAAAACTGGTAAACCCTGGTAGTTCCAATTTACAATTAATTCATTAATGAGAAAAAATATCATTACAGGAAATCATTATATGTATTGTAAAGGTAAATAACAGTGCACAATGCACATTTATAATAAGGTTCAAAGTCTGACAATATGTTATGTACAGTGGTTAACAAAAGACTACCAAAATATATTTGAGAATAAATAAATAAATAAGTACATTTAAATGCCTACATTTCTTAGATTTTGTTATGAATTTTAGAGTTCACTTTCATGTAAACTTGTTTCTGCACTTGTTTCAGGCTTTGGAATATTTTTCCGGTCTTTCAATATCTATTATTGTTATTTTCTTTATTTTTTTCTGACAGTTTTGTGCATTTGCATTGTTAACTAAATCATCATATGATGCCAGAAGAGCAACACTACTTAGGATGACCATGCTCTACCTCTGAATAAATTACAAACAAAGCTATTGTTTTATTCTTTGCTTTCAAGAATATTTAGGCTTTTTTTGATCTTAGCATGCTATTGACTATCACTTTTGATTTGCACATGGGTTGTGTTTCCTTTTCATTTTGACCATTTCTGACTGTATCACTTTCTTCTTAGATTTCAACATATATTATTTTTTCTGGCAAGAAATCTTTACACTGGCAGTACAGGCATGCAAAACATTCAGAATGAAGGTTATTACAATGTAAAAAAAAAAAAATCACATTTCAGATCATATACAAAATTATTATACCTTCACACGACATTAACTGAAGTGGTTTTGACTAGCTGCTCTATAGTGTTTTTCCTATACTCTTCCTTCCTTTATGTGTTTTCATGTGATAAAAACAATTATTTTTTGATATTCTTAATGTTGTCACAGTTTATTCCCTGACCTCTACAAAACAAACTTGAATCATAGTTATTGCCACTAGACAGGGAATTGAGAACTTTGGGGGACACAGGGTAGCTCTTTTGACTTTTCCAATAAGTGATTGCAAATGCTTCAGGCCAGGACACACCAAGAAGAGACTCTTGAGCCAAGAAGTGAACCAATCCAGTAAGGTTGGGGAAAAAGAAAACAGAGGAATGTCTCTTGCAGTAGCATGACACCAAAAATGAAGATAAAACAGGATAAGAAATTCCAAAGGACAGTTTATTTCTGATGTTAGCAAGAAACAGAACTCCACCTGAGCCAGGCAGTACACTTTATGTAAGAAGACCACCACTTTTAAAATGGCCTTTTTTCAACTTAAGATCAGTTAATAAATGCTTCCAGAATGGCTAGGGTTAAACATGTATTTCATGGTCTTGTCACTTGCTTTGACAACTGACTGAGTCACTCAAAAATGCCTGCCTTCAAGTTATAAAAAAGTCCAAAAATGAGTCCTAATGCAAAACACCACTTAAGTGAGATTACATTACATATTGAGAACACCCACTCCCATGTTCTTTCCAGATTCTTTAGAGGACTTTCTCACTCTCTTTAACTAGATATTATGCAAGTCAAATTAGCCTTGGATACAACTCTCCTGTCTATTAATTATTAGTCTTCAAACTATATTGCATGCAGCTTTATAAAAAAAGAATACTATAATTGTGCAGATCTATAAATGCTATTTTTGCTTTACCTTTTTTGTGAAGGTATACTATTGCTGCTGCTAAACTGGAGATAATATGTCTAGTCTCATTTTCTGTAAAATATTTCTTTCTCTGTAGAATTTCTTTTAGTTCTCCACCATCACACAGCTCAGTCACAAGGTACATCCTCTGTAAGTAATACAAAAACATTTAAAGATCTATAAATATTAATATATTGTTGAAAGCACTGCAACAGAATCCAGCAAATGATTAGTACTATATAAATTAAGCTAGGCTGAAGTGAATCAACTTATCTAAATTAATAGAGCAAAATAAGATTTTTATTTACAAACCTGGTTTCAAAATTGTGTTATGTAGCTACCTCAGCATCTAATTTTCATTCTGATGGGTATTTCAATCAGGAACAAATTTCTGCTTTTACTTTAACTGTTGACTTAAGGCAATGTCATGACATTTTTTTTGGACATTTGTCTAGGACAATCCAGAAATATTAAATCAGAATTTGCATTACTTCTTTGTGGAATTTAACAGAGTTGTGCCTTTTATTTAAGGTAAAATCTTAATTTCATAAACTTCTTTTTAGTACTTTACCGTGTTATCTCTCTTACAAAGTAGCAACATGTTAATCAGCCCATACAATTAGTAGCTGCTGTTGATAATATTTTGTCATGAAACTGTTGCCTGTCTTCTGTTTATTATCATTTTTTCAAGGAAATACTTTAGAGGAGAAAATTAACAAGAAAAGTAGATTCATAAAGCAAAAAGTAGAAGAACAGTGCACGGTTTGCTAAATTCAATGACAAGGATACACTAGTTCAACCATTTTCAATACCAGCTATCCCAGACCAATAAGAAGGATTATAGCAAAAACTCTACATTTCTTAGACAAGTACATACCACACTGAAGTCTGATTCTGACCCAACTGAATGAAATCAGATAAGATGCCTAAGAATACATTAAGCCATTAACATGAAGACAAGCAGTAAAGAAAATTTCCAACATGTTGTTTCATTTCTGTAGTTATCAGCCTCACCTATTTCCAATGACAAATATTTCTTGCACACAAATCATTATTTTTCAAAGCCACTGAATTAGTGGAATAATAAAACTCTACGGCAATAGAAAATCCACCATTAACTAGGTCGAGCATATATATTTTTATTTTAACAACGACAAAAAAAAAACTTAACAGACTTTCACATCTTGTAGAACCATTATTGAAAATAATCTAATGGTTAATGAAAACGGCAATAGATTTCTTATAACAGACAACTGTAACAATGTATGATAAGATGGGCATAATCACAAAGATTTTTATATAACTTTGCCTCCAACCATTTCTGATATATAGTAGATAAGTTATATGTGAAAGCAAAGCAAATCTGTTATAATCAGGTCTGAAGATGATATCAAGTTTGTGGGAAAACCACATGGAACAGAGATTACATAAATGAAAACTACTCAGAAGCTTTTGTAATATATGTGTTACTAAATGGTCACTTAGCTTGGGGAAAAGGTTGTGGAGGTCACTAAACAGGTAAAGCTCCAAACAGAGGATATTTTCAGAAAATATTCATGGGTCAAGAAAAACTAAAACACCCTATTATTACTCATCAAAGACAAAGCTTCACTGTATCCAGCTGAGAGCAAGTAAAAATGTTTTACGGGTTTTTCAGTAATTGCAATTATGGTGAAGATGGGCTGTGTGCTTGTTTTACCAATCAACACTTACAGTCAGGTTCATAAATATTTAGACAGTGACGTACTTTTCATAATTTTGGCTCTGAATGGCACCACAATGGATTTGAAATAAAGCAACCATTATGTGATTGAAGTGTCGACATTCAGGCTTAATTTAAGGAGTTTACCAAAAATATTGTACGAGCCATTTAGGAATGCCAGATATTGTTATACACTGTCCCCCTATTTTCAGGGGTTCAAATGTATTTGGATATTTGACTGACAAACTCTTCCACAGTCAGATTGGAGTAGTTCCCTCATTATTTCCTTAACTATTAAACAGGTAAAAGGTCTGGAATTAATTCCAAGTGTGGAATTTGAATTTGGAAGCTGTCACTGTGAACTCTCAATATGAGGTCCAAAGAGATGTACATGCAAGTAAAAACAGGCCATCAATAGGCTGAGAAGACAAAACAAACCCTTTAGAGAGACAGCAGAAACACAAAGAGTGGTCAAATAAACCATCTGGTACATTCTTAAAAAGAAGGAATACACTGATGAGCTCAGCAACTCCAGAACTCTTAGACAGTTATGGAAGACAACTTTGCTGGATGATTGCAGAATTCTTTCATTGGTGAAGACAAACCAAGAACACTCTTCAGAGGGTAGGCCTACCATTGCCAAAGTCTACAATCAAGAGAAGACTTCTTGAAAGTAAAAACAGAAGGTTTACCACAAGGTGCAAACCACTGGTAAACCTCAATCATAGGTAGGGCAGACTAGACTTTGCCAGAAAATATTTTTTAAAAGTCTGTCCAGTTCTGAAATAATTTTCTTTGGAAAAAGTAAACTAAAATCAATATGTACTAGAATCATGGAAACAGAAGAGTATGGAGAAGAAAAGGATTGACTCTTGATCCAAAGCATATCACATCATCTGTGAAACATGGTGGAGGCAGTGTTATGGCATGAGAATACCTGACTGCCAATGGAAGAAGGTCACTAGTGTTTATTGATTATATGACTGCTGGCAGAAGTAGCAGGATGAATTCTGAAGTGTGTAGGGCTATGCTATCTGCTCAAATTCCACCAAATGCTGCAAAACTGAGAGGATAACGCTTCACGCAGATGGACAATGAGCCAAAACATACTGCAAAAGCAAACCAAGTGCTTTTCAACACAAAGTAGTAGAATATTCTTCAATGCCCAAGTCAATCAACTGACCTCAACCCAACTGTATATGCATTTAATTTACTGAAGACAAAACCAATAACAGGAAGTCCAATAAACAAGCAGGTCCTGAAGACAGCTGCAGTAAAGGTCTGGCAAAGCATCACCAGGGTGGAAACCCAGCACTTGGAGATGGCCATGGGATCCAGACTTCAGACAGTCATCAACTATAAAGGATTTTCAACCAAATATTGAAAATGATAATATTTATGGTTATGCTAGTTTGTCCATATACTTTTGAGCCCCTGAAAATAGGGCGACCATATATAAAAATGTCTGTCATTCCTAAACAGCTCATACAATATTTTTGGTAAACCCCTTAAATTAAAGCTGAAAGTCTACACTTCAATCCCATAATGATTGTTTTATTTCAAATTCATTGCTGTGCTGTACAGAGCCAAAATTATGAAAATTATGTTACTACTCAAATATTTATGGACCTGACTGAATGTAGGTGCATTAGGCTGAGTTGTATTACCCTGTGTGAAGCAGCATGGACTATAAGGTTATCAGTACGAATGGGTTTGTTACAATGCATGAGGAGTCCACCAGGGGTACTATACTATAGTAGCCCTGGTTTAGAAAGTGGCAGAAGAGAGAATTACAAATTGAGCCACCCCCCAGGTTGAGAAACTTAGCACTCTCACCTAAGAAAAAAAAAAATCTTGTTTCTCTACTTTCTAACTCATCAACATCTATTTAAGTTCCATTCAATGTACTCTGCAGTCAGTCTACATTTTGTCTTATCATTTACCTTTGGATATGTATTTATGTATTTTTCACAATAACTGTTTTTTATTCCTAAAGTCCATATGTATTTTTAAAAGTGATGTCTGCTTGTAACAGACAAATGGATTTTGGTTTAAGAATATCTTTGAAAATAATTTTTAACAACCATGGTATACTGTACATTAATTTGCCCAGACTTCTTTTAAAATGGCAGAATCTTTCAAAAATATATTTCTTTCCCTATGGATATGCTGTTTTACAATATGTGTGCAATCTGAAAATGCAGATAAATGCTCGTGAACATCCTTGGCTTGTATATGTAAATATTTAGTATATTTTAAGGCTTTTGTTTTCACGTTTGGATTAATGTTTCATTTTAAACTACAAAAATAGGAAGGCTATTTATAAAGAACTACTTCAATTAAGAATGCAGTTTTTCATGGCAAATAAATATGTTTACAATTGTAGTACACAACTTTAACTTGAAAAATACTTATAACAAAAAAAATAAACTTTCCTATGAATCTGAGAAATGAGAACACATTAATATTTAAATTGCAGTTTTATACTATTGCACATTTTAGACTAAAACTATTGTTTCCAATAAAAGCACAGCCCATTAAACCTGCATTGCTTTAAATGGTTGATTTGTGTAATACAGGATTTGAAAAGGTTTTATTAAAAGGTGAATCACTTTTACAACTTCATGGTGTCACACTCACAAGTAAGTGGACTACAGCTTGATGAACATATATAAATACATTTTCAGCACTTTATTCCTTATATTAAACAACATTCTATTATCAAGAGACACACATTACAAAGGTTTTTATATCTTTTCTCAAGTCAATGTAACAAAACATTGCATTGATCTTCATACCTTTGGGGTTTCAAATACTTCCTCAAGGTGAATTATGTGTTCATGATGAACTCGCTTTAGGATTCCAACTTCTCGTTCCAATAACCAAACAGCTGAACTTCCAGCCTGCATATCAGAAAACAAAAAAAGGAGTTTATACACTGCATTACACATATACTGTAATCCTTTCACCATAGTAATCACTCACGGATCTAGAATCCTGGGTTTAAAACCCATGTCAAGCTTGAAGTATGTATAGTCTCTTTGTCTGTTCTACTCAAGATACTCTTGCTTCCACCTCCATCCTAAAGATGTGCATGTTAGGTTAAACAGTGATTCTAAATTCCCTCATTTTGTGTGTCTCTGTATGTGTATGGGTGGGTTTGTGTGAGTGTGGGTCTGTGCATTACAGGGTATTGTGATGGGCTGCTACCCCATACAGAATCAATTCCTACCTTATGCCTGATGTTGCTGAGGGAAGCTGCGGCCCCATTGTTCATGAACTTGGCTAAGCAGATTTGATAATGTTATACCTAATCAATGCTGATAGATAGATAGATAGATAGATAGATAGATAGATAGATAGATAGATAGATAGATAGATAGATAGATAGATAGATAGATAGATAGATAGATAGATAGATAGATAGATAGATCTACAGACAGAGGAGCAGCTTCAGCGACAGACTGCTGTCACTTTCCTGCTCCACTGACAGACTGAGGAGATCATTCCTCCCCCACACTATGCGACTCTTCAATTCCACCCGGGGGGGTAAATGTTAACATTATTCAAAGTTATTGTCTGTCTGTATACCTGCATTGCTATCCCTCTTTAATTTAATATTGTTCTTTATCAGTATGCTGCTGTTGGAGTATGTGAATTTCCCCTTGGGATTAATAAAGTATCGAATATCTTTATATGCTGTAGCATTAACAGTACCCATCACTGAAACTAAAGGGACTACCCCCAAACCCTGATGTCCAGATCAGATCCATATCATTATCCCTTCTCCACTAAAATGTTCAGTTGGCAATATGCAGTCTGGAAGATAGCATTCTCCTGGTATGTGCAAAACCAAAAATCGCCCTTCAGACTGTCAAATAGTAAAGTGTGATTCCTTACTCTAGAGACCACACTTCCACTATTCCACAGTCCAATGGTGGACTGCTGTACACCACTCAAGTCAATGCTTGGTATTGCACCTAGTTATCTTAAGCTTGTGTACAACTGCTTGACCATGGAAACCCATTGCATGAAACTCCAGGCACAAAGTTATTGTGCTGACATTGCTTCCAGAGGCAGCTTGGAACTCTATTGTGAGTGATGCAATAGAAGATATGTGATTTTTTCACACAATCTGCCTCAATACTTGACAGTTCTGTGTTTGTATAGTCTACCACTTCGTCCACTTAACTATAACAGCATTGACCATTACCAGGGAAAAGGGGACACCCTATGATAGTGCCATGTTTAATGTTGCTGAGCTTTTCAGCATGACTCATTCTACTTCAAATGTTTGTCAATGGAGATTGCAAAGTTATGTGCTTGATTTGATGAGTCTAGTGTTGAGGTACTTGAGAGGTCCTCACAAAGCCCTGACCTCAACTCTATTTAACACCTTAGGGATGAATTGAAACACTAAATGAGATCCAGATCTTCTCATCCAAAAGCAATACCTGGCCTCACAATTGCTCTTTTTGGTGAATGGGCTGAAATTCCCCCACACACACTCCAAAATCTTGTGGAAAGCCTTCCCAGAGTAGTGGAGCCTCTTACAGCCACAATGTGGGAGTGGCAGTACAATGTCCAAGAAGCTCATATAGGTGTGGTGGTCTGGTGTTCTCAAACTTTTGACTATATAGTGTAGCAGGATTTTCTTTGTTTTGGATCAGTTTTAATGCTTAGGCTTTTCCCTTTAATCATCTATACATTTTATGTTTATTGCCCCAATATTAGGTACACTTCTATAATATTCTCTGGTTCCTCTATATTAGGATGAAACACAGAGTTACATTGAAGTAAACATAAGTACTTTGTTAATGAATTTAATTCTGATCTATTTTTATCACAAAAGTTCTTTTGGCCTTGAGATGTTTAGGGTGCAAGTAAATGTGAGATTTACGCTGAAATTTTAATATTGTAATATGCTGGCAATAAAATTGTGATTCTTCTACATAGACACGCTCGCACACTGGCAACAAATACTAAATAAAAAAATATAGACAGATACAGTCATGTGAAAAAGTAAGTACATTCAAGAAAATGGTTAACTTTTTCAACATATTTGAACAGGCAAACAATAGATATTTATGCACACATTCCAGGATGGATTCTGATATCTGCTGTTGTTCTTCATCCACATCATCGGACTGATCGAGCACTGCAAATTTGTTGGATAGGACAATTTGGAATTCTTGCTTGATTGCTGGATCCCTCAGACGCATCCAGTTCAGCTTGGCTGATGTAGATTTCTTGTGATTTTCCTATTGGAATTACAGCTCTATCTTAGCACAGATTATTTAGTGTTTAGATCTGCAATCTGGCCCTCTAATGATACGAACATCCTTGAGTGATGCTCGGAATCAAGGTGATCAAGATGTAATCCAGGATGGCCAAATCTCTGTCTGATGGGTTTCGTCATGTGAGCTGATGTTTGCGGGGATGCTGGAAGTGTCTATTCCCCACAGTCAGATGGTTAGATGTGGCGAAGGATATTAGACGCAATCCATTATCATTGATATCCCTGTTGGCAAATCTGCCTATTGTTTCTTCCCATCCAGTCCAGTCTGCACCAATGTGGGTGTTGAAATCTCCAGCCAATACAACAAGCTCAGTCTTCAGAATTGTGTCCAGTGCATGTTATTGTAGAAATCGTCCTTCGCCGCATCTAAGCTGGTCTCAGCTAGTGCATAGACAGCAGATAAAATGTAAGTCTTGATGGTACCATTGGCGATGAGCACTGCCAGGCAATATGATATTAGTTCTGTCAGCCCAGCTATCCACTATAAATCCGATGCTTGCTTCTCATTTTCCGCTGCCAGAGTAGTGCGGCTTCATCACTTCATCAACTGTAGGTGGATGAATGATCAGCGTTCCAGATCCAGTGTGTCATTATTCCAATACTGCTACAATCGAGATTTTGCACTTCAACAATTCCTTGGTTATAATTTCCTTTTGGCTGATGTGGTGACCAGTTTGTACATTCCACTCGGCGATGCAGGTTTCCAATTTTGGCATAATGAGTTTCCTTTGGCCAGTAGTCCACTTCTCACCAGTACCCTGGATCCCCAATGCTGGTGCATCAGCTACTCCAGATGCGGTAGCATGAGCGCATAGGTTAGTTCTGTATTCCATTGGTTTCATACCAAGGTTTTACGGCCCCTTGGCAGGGACCAACCCTCCTTCTTTCGCAGTTGGGCTTGGGACCTTCCATGTTGGAGTTTGAAGCATTTCACCTTTGTCTGTGGGCAGTGTTTGTAAGATATCCAACTGTTTTCTGATTCAAGTATGTTGACAAAGTCAGCAGTTACCATGGAGTGAACTTTGCTATGATATGACATAGATAGATAGATAGATAGATAGATAGATAGATAGATAGATAGATAGATAGATAGATAGATAGATAGATAGATAGATAGATAGATAGATAGATAGATAGATAGATAGATAGATAGATAGATAGATAGATAGATAGATAGATAGATAGATAGATAATTTACCAGGTTTCAGAAATGACACGCATAATGACTGACAAAATAAAATATCATGCAATCTATTTCATGTTAGTATACTTTTTATCTTAAGGTACAATATGAAATTAATACTTTTACCATTTTGTTGTATGAGCTATATACTTACTTTTTCTCGGTTTACTTTCTTGATTGCCCATTTTTTTCCACTCTCATTATGAACAGTCTCATAGACAACTCCAAAGCTGCCCTGGCCCAGCTTTTTCATAAATGTGTAAATATTCTAATAATAAAACAGACAACACAACATTTGTTCCAGGAAATAAGACTACTGGTAGCTTCTAATCAGCTAAATTAATTTTAAAAATCAAAAAAAAAACCATTAAAACACGCACACCAATTTAAATGTATTGTAAAGACAAAAATTGAAAGGCTGCAGTACACTGTATAACTAAACACTTTCACAACTAGTATTAAAGAACATTGAACTGTGTTATTTCAACAATCTTCTTGTGGATCACATCATTTTACATAAAGAAAGGCAGTGCAGCTACAAATAGCTGACCTAAAGTGCCTAAAGCAATGAGACAAGATGGTGCTTGATTTTGTTAAAA